>NC_064616.1:894124851-894436518 GCF_023898315.1 Schistocerca nitens
AATAACTGAAGGAGAATTCTTTCCCGTTATTTATATAATTCTGCTTACATACATTGTACGTCTGTTTCTACAAGTTGCCATCTCCAGCTCATAGTGTTTATGGTTAACACATTTTTCTACTTGGTTTTTATGTGTATATTTAAAGGTGAACTGCTTAATGTCTGGGTTCTGGTACAATGACTTTTTAAGTACTGTAGTGGAACTTTTATTTCTGAAGAAAACATTCTTCCTACAACACAGTCTGCTCTTGTAGCTGCTCATTAATATATTCCACAACTGTATGCTGCACTAAATGAAATTCATTTTTTTAAAACTAAAGTCACATAATATTTAGTACGCACTTTATGAGAGCAGAGTGTGATCTGCAGAATGCTATAAATCAACTATGGATAAATCACTGTGTGTATGTGTCTATAAATAAACTTTTTTATCTCAATGAAGAAAATTTCCATTTACTTTAAACTCATTTTAGCTAGTGCCTTTCTCTGAAGTCCAGTGAAAATTTTAAGCATTCTGCAATGACACATATAAAATCCACAATGATATGTTATTAAGATATAATTCACACTAAAACTGAAATAATTATTGCACAGTACAGACTTTATAGCTTGTGGCGAGAACCATAACGCAAGTCTGTTTTGTCACAGCTTTATAGCTAATAGCATAACTAAGTAGCAAAGAAAGAACTTGTATGTGTTTAACTGATATCACTTTCATTTCGATATGTTCAGAAGTAATTACAACTTGAGCACAATGAAACTGTGGAAACTGTTGTGTATAGCTGTCAAAACCAGACAGTGTTTTAAACTGCTCTCAGCACTTGCCATTTTAGGAACCGTTTGTACAGTTTGTGCATTTATATGCTGTACTGATTTTCAAAACATATTTCTTAATATTACTCAATTCACTAACAAAATCATTGTACTGCTGTGAAGTGCCACAAGGCATCAATACATACTGTACTTAGTACAAGCCATTCCAACATGAAACTATGAACTCAATAACTTTTTAAAAGTATTTTGGTACATATTGAGCTTTATAATAATGTAAAAAAACAACATCATATTTTGGCTACAAATGAAGTATGCTATAAAAATGTAAAAATCTGTGCATATCTAATAGAGAAATTACTAGCTCAGCTCAGTATTTATGATTGAGTCCCTTAAAATATTTCAAGATTTATTTTTTGTTCAGAGAAGGTCATTGGAGTTAGTGGATAATCCATGCGATGAGTCATTTAACAGGTACTCCAGTGCTAGACACTGGCTTCATATTTACAAACTAGAAAACTCTTGCACTAGTCTATAACACAGGGACATGTAGAACAATGTATTGGTCAAGTTAAAAGCTTTCAATCACACTCCTAGCAATAAAGCTAAATTTCTCAGCTATTTCTGCAAACACTGGTGAAAAATCTGCTGAAGTTGGGAATAAAATCTGCTGCAAAAGAATTCCACATGCACATTACCCCGCTAATAAATTATAAATAAATTACTGTACATTAGTAAAAATATTAGTTATACAAAAATAAATTAATATTGTGAATGGTAATGAAACAATTCATTATAAATAATACATCCTACAGAAGACTGGGCTGTATTTTATACACTGTCAACAAGAGCTCTGAAAGTGCAGGGTCACTAAACACTGAAGACAAACAGCAACACACAAGAAAGGCTATTGCTCTGTTATTTAGATAAACCTTGACTACATTTTGCTTTGTCCTCACTCACAATGCCAACCAGTGGCTCTTATTGCTACAAAGGACACAAAGAAAAAAAAGTACATAAACAATATCACTGTAAATTAGTTGCATAATTTAGTTGCACATTGGTATTCTCATGAATAATTAGCAGCTCCCCCTTAGAGTTGGAGCTAACTGATTTTCTTAAATAAAATGTAAATTCTGTCTGTTTGTGTGTCAAGAAAGCTTAAAATTATGTATAATGTGTAAATATATCACAACATACGTCATGTTCAACACAGTTCATACAATATAAAGTTGTACTTGCCATTTATATGAACATTTATACAGCAAAACAATTTATAACTGACTAGTAAAATGTGACTAGATCATTTTTAAATTGAGATCATTTAGGTAGGTCATTTGGTCAAATTACACTGATCAATATTACAAAATAATGCAGCTCCCCTGTCAACAACTGCAAATATCTATTCATCCCTCAAAATACTGATTCTCAGAGGGTACTGACTGGTATTTGCATAAAATCACTTTGGACACATGCCAACAAAAAACAAGTCACCTCAACAGCATCAGAATAACGTTGTCCAACACTTCGCTATCCAAAAGAATTATTTTTATACAATCCCCTGAGACTGTAGGTATTACTTTTAATTTATTTTCTAAGAAATGTCCTTTTTTCACAAAAGGGGCACAAGGGAAATTGAATTTTGTGTCAGTTTACCAAGGTTTGCTCAGTAACATCCTCTTTCCAAAAAAGATCATATTTTCTTTTAAATTTATCACTTGTACATATACTTGCTAATCATGTTGTACACAAACTATGAATGTTGTGCAAGTTTATATGTTCACACATAAGCACACACACACACAAGTATTCACATACAGAAGCACTTTTGTTTGTGTGCATTCAATTATAAGCACAAAAACGCATTTGTGATTTCATCAATGTGTGTGTGTGTGTGTGCACATGCGTCTGACTATGCACATGAACATGCATCCACACAGCCAAGTGTGCAGTTTAGCCTCAAACTAAAGGTGTGTGTATGACATCAATACAACACCATTCACATTAGATTTATTTTTCATACAAACATGGTCAGTTTCAAAATAAGAGCAAGAGTTTCTCACTAGATGTCACATAATGTTTCTTTCTTTCTTTCTCTCTTTATTTATTTATTTATTTATTGTAGTTAAAGGAAAATATTTCATTCACTCACATTTAAACTGTACCAAACAGGTAACATTACAGCCACTTCATTCATCTTTTTTGCAAAATGAATTTAAAATGACTGTTTTTCTGGAACATGCCAGGGTAAAGTGTCACTTGGTGCTATTCATATTGTCTGTATAGCATTCAGCACACTGGTGTATTCCTTCACAGGAACACCAGATGATGGTGCTGATGGTCTCGCATTGGATAGCTTGCATGATGTCACAATATGTCAGGCTGCTGCTGCTGCAGAGGTTGACTGTGACCAGACATGGCTGTGCCAGGGGAGTGCTGCTGTCCATCATGTGAAACGGGAACTACTGTTGTCTTGCTTGGTTCTTCATCTTTCCACTTGTCCATTGATCTACGCCTTGCATTCATGAAAAAGTTGCCCACTGTTGTCGGTTCAAGGCCAAGCTGTCGTGCAATGGTCACCTGCATTTCTTTCGATGGTCTCTTTGTTTCCTGAAAATTGAAATAAAATAAATGAAACATTTGCAAAAAATAGAACTGTTTGTTTTGTTCAAGATTTTCTATAAGTGTAACATATAGTATAAACTCAAAATATGTTTCTTTGTTAGGGTGTAAGTTATTATCTTAAACTTAGGCATGTATATATAAATGCTTACATATTATGTTCCTCAGTGGTATTGCTGTACATACTAGAAAAGTGTTTAAACATTATCTATGTTGTTGTTTCTTGGAAAGATTATGTTAAAATCATTTTCTAAATAGGTCTTAAAAATATGAATTTACTAAATGTCATCCATTGTGTTACCAGGCAACAAAGATGAAATAATTTCCCATTAAAAATATCAAAGTTGACAAAAATAATTCACTTCCAATGGTTATTAGAAAGAAGAGTTTGTTAAGTGGAAAATATAAGTAAGAAACATAAGGAGCACTATCAGAGTGTCATTTTGTCACAACTGACTGAGAGTGTAAATGTCCAGCGCGAACAGTTTCTCAGACATCTGTTATGGCTGTTTGAGTGAACTGAACTAAATAACATGATGATCAAGTACTGGCCTTGGAACAAGAAGAAAGTGATTGATTTGGCTAACAAGTTCATCTGATGTTTTGGAAAATAACAGAAAAGTATTCATTTGCGAATTAAAGTGATTTTATTCAATTATATAATTACAAACAGTAATGAGGAAGAGGAACTACTTACCTGCAAAAGAATAAAGTGAACTGTATAGACACATGTATCAACTAAGAAAATGAACAAATGCTCATAAACAGCCAGTACCACCATGGCCACAGAGGAGATTTTCTGTGTGTGTGTGTGTGTGTGTGTGTGTTCCCCATTTTTATTTGTCGCTTCTTTCCTAGGATTTACATTATTACATGATTATATAATAGCACCATTTTCCAGTATAGCTTCCTATACTTACACTATTCCTATACTTATACTATTATACTCTGTTTCAACGTCTGAGGATTGTTGTCAAAGAATGTTCCCCAGTCTCCTTTCATACCACACCAATCTTTAGTCTTTTTCACTCATGGAAGTGGCAAAACTAAAATAAATGGATGACATAAATAAATAAATAGTGTCAGGTCCAGCTAGTATAGGGTACAAGAGAAAAAAATGTTGCCTCAATATGTATATTGATAAGTCTTATTAAACTGATTCAGCATTCCATTTAAACTGTTGGTAATTTAGGGGTTTAAAACAGAACAGAACATGCTGGTGTAGCAAATTATCTAGAAGAAAAAAAATAGCAGCATCCACTGAGAACAAGCACTTTATTTCTGGATCAGCTTAACATAAACTGAAGTTTGGCAGATGCATACAGATTACCTGTTGATCGTATAACTGAGTGGTGCTTTGCAGAAGTTTGTAACTTTTTTGTCTACTATACTGTAAATCCAAGAGTCTTGCTCCTTGATATCAACAAAGTAGTTTCATTTCTGGGTACAATGGGATTGTGGATCATTTCTGATACTTTTATGTTCAACTTTAAAATCTGTAAGAGTCTCCTTTGTTAAACCTACAAAAACAATATATTAAAAAAATAACAGTTACTATATTCAAAGCATTAATGTCATACCTCTCATTAAAATTGAATAAGGAGTAACTTCTACATCTGAACTGCACAGTTTATTAGGATACTATATGCATTTTGTACATGCATCAAGAACATAATTGCGTGGTTGAAAATACTGTCAATGAGCTTCACCCTTGACAGTGGAAGTGTGAAGCTCATTAGTCCAGTGGGTTGCTATGCACCTTGACCCTCAGTGTGTTGTGTTGTCTTCACTGAGAGCAAATGCATATATAATTTAGGAGTAAAGGAGACTATTCACCAAGTAGGAGAAGTGTTGGGTCATCGACAGGCTCACACAAAAGAGAACGAAAACTTGCTAACTTTTGGAAGAAATCTTTTGACACAAGAGACACACACAATACACAAGATTCTGTAACTTACCAAACGAAAGCGTTGGTATGTTGATAGAAACAATAACAAACACAAACACACACACAAATTTCAAGCTTTTGCAACCCACGGTTGCTTCCTCAGGAAAGAGGGAAGGAGAGGGAAAGACAAAAGGATGTGGGTTTTAAGGGAGAGCGTAAGGAGTCATTCCAATCCCAGGAGCAGAAAGACTTACCTTGGGGGGGGGGGGGGGGGGAAGGGACAGGTATACACTCGCACACACACACACACACACATATCCATCCGCACATAACAGACAACACTTAACATTGTACTGGCTCAACACCAAATGCTGGGATTGCAGTTTGGCAGGTGGACTAGGGTGGGATGGGGTGATGGGGTGGGGTGGGGCTATGTCGGGTGGGGTTGATAGAGGAAGAAAGAGGTGGATGCAGCTAGTGGCTCAGAGGGAGACATCAGGTGTGCTGGCTAGGAATACATGAAGGAAGGGTGGCAGGTGCATGGGCTAGGCTTGTGATACACAGGCACCACAGACAATGAGGCACAATGCAAGATGAAGATGGAAGTGACAGGGCAATGGAAAGGGTAATTGTTGGGCAGAGGGCATGGGGACAGTGAGTTAGTGGAGACTGAGGCCAAGAGGATTATGGGAGAGAAGAACGTGTTGCAAGTATAGCTCCTGTTAAGCTGGTCAAACCTATTTAAATGATATCGATATGTGGTTAACTATGTATATGTATCTTTGACTGTGTGTTACAACTTTGTCCCTACATGCTGTTCCCAGTTGTTCTCAGTTTGTTTACTTGTGTATGTGTAAGCTAACATGTAGTGAAGTGTACCAATGTGAACCATTACAATAAATTATATTATGTGCACAAGTTTATCATGTTCTCAATATCCACAGAATCTCAACAGGTTGTGGGCCCAGATACGCAGATAACCAATCATTAAAAGTATTATGAATCACTGTTTAAAACCCACATGTCCTGATTCAAAGTCCAGTGTGCTGTTGTTCACAAAGAAGAATTGTTCGAGTCAACAAATATGGTGACAAATTATCTAATTAATGTGCCAAAGGCAAAAGGACATGGGAACTATGGAGATCAGGCATTCACTATTGAAACTGTGCTTGGTCTTGAAGGATTAGTGAAGTATGTCTCGGAAGTAGTTTCATCAGAAGATTCAAGGGCCAAAGTGAAGATAATTCTTACGGTTGATCCATCTTTAAATGTGCACAAAAGAGAAGCAAAAATGACGTGGACTTGTGGAAGAAATTGAAATCAATGTTTGATGACTCTGGTTTTGCAGGAAGAATAAATTTATTGAGAACACTGATATCAACACGTCTAGAAAAATGAGATTCAATGATGAGCTATGTGAACCACATAGTAGATAATGGCCAGAAATTATGTGGAACAGGTTTAGCTATTAATGGTGAATGGCTTGGTTCGTTATTGCTAGCAGGATTGCCAGAAAAATATTCTTTCATAATAATGGCAATTGAGCACTCAGGAATTCCAATCACAATGTACACAATCGAAAGTAAGCTTCTTGACATGGAAGAAGAGGTCACCATGACTGATAGTGCTTTTAGTGCCAAAAGTTGACAAAGTAAACCAAAGTTTTATCACAGAAATGGAAATACAGTGGAAAACCAAAACAGGAAGGACATTGTTTGCTATAAATGCAAGAAACCAGAACATTTTAAAAGTAAGTGCCCTAACAGTGAAAATGATTAAAGACAAAACAAAACCCCAAATGTTTTCAGTGCAGTTTTTATAAGTGTCTCTTTTGACAGAAGTTACTGGTATGTTGATTCAGGTGCTAGTGTCCATCTCACAGCAAATGAAGAATGGATAAAAAAGAAAGTGAATGATGTTAACAGTCAAAAGATGATGGCTGCAAATCAGACAGAAATCCCAGTGTTGGGCTCTGGTGAAGTTGATTTAACAACAGTGGCCAGGAAGATCTTTTTTGATATTCCTGTAATAAATGTTATGTGTGCTCCAGAACTAACTACAAATTTGCTCTCTGTAAGCAGGTTGATTGAACAAGGAAATTTTGTTAAATTTAATAGTGATCAGTGCAATATTTATAACAAGCATAAGGAACTAGTTGCAACTGCAGATCTTTTGAAATGGCTCTGAGCACTATGCGACTTAACTTCTGAGGTCATCAGTCGCCTAGAACTTAGAACTAATTAAACCTAACTAACCTAAGGACATCACACACATCCATGCCTGAGGCAGGATTCGAACCTGTGACCATAACGGTTGCTCGGCTCCAGACTGTAGCGCCGAGAACCTCACAGCCACTCCGGCCGGCAACTGCAGATCTGATTAATGGTGTGTAATGCAAGCTGAATGTTGACAGAAGAAGTGATTTTTTGCGAATGATCACAGCATCTGATTGGCATAGAAGATTAGGTCACCTAAATGCAAAGGATCTTATTAAAATGAAAAATTGTGCTGTAGAAGGAATGGTATGTGAAGACATCAGCATCAACATTAGCAAGCAAAACTGTGTAGTATGCAATGAAGGCAAACAGACAGCTTTTTCCACTTGGAGGCACTAGAGCTTCTAGACCACTTGAAGTAGTACATGCAGACCTGAGTGGACCAATGGAGGTTATGTCATTAGGTGGTGCAAAGTATTTTTTTAATTTTGGAAGTTGATTACACCATAATGGGATTTGTGTATTTTCTGAAGACAAAGAATGAGACTTCAGAAAAATTTCAAGAATTTCAGAAAATGGTGGAGAATCAGCAAGAAAGGAAAATCAAAACAGTAACAAGAAATAATAGAAAAGAATTCTCTTGTGTGGATTTTGACAGTTTGCTGAAATAAACATGCTATTATACATCAGTTATCCAACAGCTACACACCAGAACAAAATGGTTTGGCAGAAAGGTTAAATAGAACTGTTGTAGAAAAGGCAAGATGTTTACTATTTGATGGCAAATTTGAAAAAAGATTTTGGGCTGAAGCAGTTAATTGTGCAGTATACTTGTGAAACAGGTCAGTGAGTTCAAGTTTAGGGAATAAAACATCCTATGAACTATGGACTGGCAAGAAACCCAACATTGGTCATCTCGGAATAATTAGAAGCCAGGTCATGATGCATATTCCCAAAGTCAAGAGGTCAAAATGGGATAAAAAGGCAAAAGAAACGATATCAGTGGGATACAGCAATACTACAAAAGGCTACAGAATCTATGACCCTGAAGAAAATGGTATTGTGATAAGCTGAGATGCGACTATAATGGAAAAGGCAAGTGATGCAGAAACTGAAATAAAGAATTGTGAAGAAATCACCACCTCAGTGGGGGATGATGAAGAAAATGAGGAGTCTGATACTGTATTAAGAGAGGACTTACATTATGTCTCCAAAGAAGCAGTCACATCAGAGAAAGAAACTGATGATAAAAAACGTTTTATGCAAGAAGATAAAGTGAAAAATATCAGAAGATCACAAAGGCAGCCCAAACCAAATAGAAGATTTGATGATTACGAGGTTTATTTTTCTGCTGGAACTTCAGATCAGCAGCACTTCCTATTCCAGTTCTGTCACAGTTTTATCCTATCCCACCAGATCCAGGGCCACCTGTGAAAGCAGCCATGTAATATATCAACTCTGATACAATTACAGCACAACATTTTATGTTAGCATTACAACCGACCAGTCATCCAACACATTGAATTCTGCTGCCAAAATGTGGCCAAGAACAAAGCTGATTACGTAGTTGCTCAACATATTGTTGAGCACAACATACTTAAGTTCAATGGTTGCTACACAGCCTGTGCCATCTGGATCCTTCCCTCCAGCACCAGCTTTTCTGAAATACACAGATGAGCATTATTCTTGCAACACACCTTTTGTTCCCGTAATGCTCCTCACCTCAGTCTCTGCTAACCCATTGTCTCCACACTCTCTACCCAACAGTCCCCCTTCCTCTGCTATGTCACGCCCTCCCAGTCCATGCCTCCACATAATCTTCATCATGTGTAGCACCTCACTGATTCCAGTACCCATATATCACATGTCTACCCATGCATCTGCTACCCCTCCCTCCCGCATTCCTAGCCAGCGTATCTGTAATCCTGGAACTGAGGTTTAATTCGGGACAGTGTAGGAGCACTGGAATGTGTATGTATGTGTCTTTTTCATTTGTATTCTACCTTGTTGAAGGATTTCTTCAGCTAGCAAAATTTTCATTATCTTTTGTATGTACCCATTAACAGCTCAAAGCTCCTGCTATTCAGTGAGTGGTCTCCTTTACTCTTAGATTATTTAAATTCTGCCAGAGATTTTCTTAGTATATAAATTTATATATAGTGAATTGTTGGATATGAGTAGCTAATGTCAGTGTTTGATGGTTCATCTGAAGTTGTTTGGCAGGTGCTCAGAGGAAATATAATGTGTGATACTGAACAAGGATTGGCTGCAATCACAAAACATAATGAAGTATTCATACACAAGGAAAACTTGAAGATTCACATCTGAAAACTTTGTTTTATAATTTAGTGCACAAAAATGATGTACAGAATACAGAGTGAGGTACATATTAATGTAACTGTCTTCTTTGGTTTCAAACCACACAAGATAGTTGTTTTCTGCTGACTATTTGTAAACTATCACAAAGGTAGCATGCCATATAAGTTCACCATAATTTTCATATCTATGGCACCTTGCTCTAGATATAACCCTTGGAAATTGCGTTTTAACATGAAACTAGTTGTACAAGTAAGAAGAGGTCTTAATAAATATCACAGGTAACATGCAGAAATATCACCTTTAATTCAAAAATATATGGCTATGGAGCCCACTATGAAAAGGATTTACACCTTGCAATTGGCCAACAAACTGAGTACCTTGCACAGTTTAAAAAAGTAGCAATAAAGAAGATGGAAAATGTTATACTGTCATAAAAATACAAAATTATGCTAAATGAGTTGGGATACCTACTAAGGTAATTGAAGCAATGTATCATATAGCAGCAACACCACTGATTCCCTTAATCAGTCTTTTGAACAGGGATGCTTTACCTACATGCTGAAATATGCAGAAATTAAATCACAGATCAACCATTGTTGGCAAACTATTGCCCTATTTCTATTCTTCCAGTTCTATTTAAGATCACAAGGAAAGTAGCTATAATACAGTTTTAAAACTTTATTGTACAATATGATGTCGTCCTTGGTATGCAGTTTGGATTCCAACAAGGAGAAAGAGTTGTGCATGGAGTGAACAACTTTGTTGAGAAGGTAAGCAAACTAGTATATCAGAGGAGAAATGTTGCAAAGTATCTCCTGTGAACTTATGTAGGTCTTCAACTCTATAATGACTTAACCAACTACAAATTAAGTAAATATGGGAATGAGGGCAGTGTTCTGGGATGACTTATATTGTACTTGCAGGACAAAATAGAAAGACAGTCACATAGACTGCAGTATTCAGAAAGTAGAATGGACTTGTGTGAAGAATTTTATGTTCCCTGATATTAAAGGAGCTCCACAGTTTTACTGCACAGAGCAATTATTTACAAATGAGTACTATGTGCTTCAAATATAAAAGTAACTTTGTGTGAACCAAAAAAGGAATGTTATAGGATGATTGCTGCTCGCAATATAAACAAATAACATAATGGATAACACAGGAGGCTCACTGAGGTTGTTTGTTGATGGTGATGTTGTATTTAGAGGAGATGTGATGCTTGAAAATTGTAATAAAATACAGGAAGGCCTGCATAGGATCCATGCTTCATGGAAGGATTGACAGTTGACCCTCAACAGAAACAAATATAATGAATTGTGCATAAACAGACTGAAAGACCCACTATTGTTTGAATAAATGATTGCCAAACAATCACATCTATGAAATATCAGTATAGAGTTATTTGAAGTGGAATGATCACATAAAACTAACATAGCAAAAGAAGATGCCAGACTGAATAAGTGAAGACCATCCATGATAGAGCCAGCTTACAAAACTGTCATTCAACTAATACTTGAGTAATACTTAAGTATTTTTTCTCAGTATGGTACTCTTATCAGGGAGGATTGATAAAGGAAACAGAGAAGATATAAAGAAGAGCAGTCATCACAAGTTTATGTGGAATGTGTAAAAGTATCATGGAGATATTTATCCAACATGAATTGAAGACTCTACAAGATAGACATTGTGCATCATGGTATGGGTTACCGTTAAAATTCTGAGAGCATATCCTCCTTGAAGAGTCAATAAATATAATGCTTCCTCCCACATACATATCATGAAAAAACCATCAAGATAACAGTGAGATATTCCTGCTCACATGGTCGTTTGCCAACACTTATTCTTCTTACACTGAATTCATTACTGAAACACAAAAGAATAGAAGTGACAGTGGTATACAAAGTACCCTCCCCACACACTGTGAGGTAGCTTGTAGAGTGTAAATGCAAGTGGAAATGTATGAGTTCTGTTCAACATGAAAAAGCATATGATGCAATTCTTACCACCTAAGAAGAACATATTTCCACATAACTTTATATATCACAATTTTCTAATTTGTTAAGACAACTGGCACATGTCACAATTTAATGAAGTTGTGTGCAAACATGTATATATTTTTCAGATTTTGAAAATAAAATTACAAAGCATTGCATCCAAATTATTGTTATAATTATTAGTTATTAAATATAATTCATGCTGTAATACAGTGATGAACTCTTCCCCAATAGGATGTGAGAGAAGAAGGAATTAATTCAGTGTGGCATTAATTCCACAAGGCAAGGAAGCCTTGGAAAGCCACATTAATCCATGACTGCTCAACACCTTTCAATAAGACCAAATTAATTCATTGTACCAAAGTGAGCACATACTACTAGATATAATTAACTTTATAGAACCCTGAGATCCATGACCATGGAGCAGTCACCAAAATACACTTACAAATATTTGGGGAGACAGAGTGATGGGCTGTGTTTAAGAGTGCCAGTAGTATGTAGTGGACAGGAAAATGGATATGCATGACCATTCAGCAATTTCTTCTATTGCTTACACATGGGCAATGGCATCTATATGATGGTCTGTGGGGGAAGGGGGGACAGGGGGGAGGGGGGGGGAAGCTAGACCCAGTAGTATGGTGTATTTTTAATATTTTGGAAGACAAATGGTTGTTTGTAAGTAGCTATAAGAATTTTCAGTTGTAGTCATGTTAAAAACATATATAACACCAACTTTTAAATCATTTTATTGAAAGTAAAACACCTGAATACATTTTATTTTTTCCTTTCCCTGAGAGCTTGGGGGTGGGCAGACCCCTCCGCCCATTGCTCGTGTGTATGGGCCCTTTGCACATAGGGAACAGTGGCAAGCATACTACCATCCAGTTCAACCTTTTATTGGTAACACAGGTATACTAAGAGGTTCCATTGCATACCATATTGACTTTTCTGACAATATATAAGCCCAGGTGACATTTGTCTATGCACTGAGCACTGGAAGATGGTCTGCCTGTGACTGTGGTCATTGTGTTATCATCCATGAATTTGCAGTTAAAGTATGAATTTCACAAAGTGCTAATCATAGTGTTACCTCAAATTAGATCTAGGATTTCCAACAGAGTATAGACTTTTAAAAGCTATTACACCTTATTTATGGAGTCTAATCAGCCTAGCAATGCAAAATGTAGATCTAGGATTTCCAACAGAGTATAGACTTTTAAAAGCTATTACACCTTATTTATGGAGTCTAATCAGCCTAGCAATGCAAAATGAGAAGCTGTTTGAGCAAAATAAGCAGCACTGAACTGGCATTAGAACTGAAGGGCTTTCACCAGGATTGTAGCCACATGCCAATAATAACAACAACAACAACAATAATAATAATAATAAAACAATGGAAAATACCAGACAGAATCATGACAATATTATGAAAAGGATACATTGCTACTCTCTTTATAGAGGAGATGTTGAGTTGCAGACTGGCACAACAAAAAGACTGCTAAACAAGTGACTTTTTGAGCAAAAGGCCTTCTTCCAGAATAGACAACACACACACATTCATGCAAGCAGAAATCACACATGCATGATCACCATCTCTGGCCACTAGCCAGTGTTTTGTACATGTAGTCCACTTTAGAAGAAGGCCTTTTGACCGAAAGTTCATATCCTTAGCAGTCTTTTTGTTGTACCTATCTGTGACTCAGCAGCTCTTCTATATGGCGAGTAGTCATCTATCCTTTCCATAATATTCTCATTAATAATAATAATAATAATAATAATAATAATAATAATAATAATTATTATTATTATTACACTGAGTACGGTAGTGACCACTGGTCCACGTGATGCATTGTATGTAAGAATTGCAGAAAGAAGAGGCAACGTAAGATCCTTGCTTTAATAGAAAGATGGAGACTTGGTAATGCTTATCAGTAGAAAGCTTCATGAGTCATGATTTACATCATGATCATCCCTTACTTCCCATAACAAGTTGTAGTCAGAGCACACCATTTACATGGTAGCCAGAAACACATTTCAATAGAAGACTCTGATGGCAGTAAACCAAAATCACAAGCATTCGGCAACATAAGATGTTGCACTAGATTTTGGGAACTAATTACACTGTCTGATCAAAAGTATCTGGACAGCTATTATTTGACATTAATGTGGCTCATGTCCACCCTTGACCATTATGAACTCTGCTGGGAGTGAGGTGTCTGAATGTCTGTGGAGGAACAGCATCCCATTCTGACTCAAGACCCAAAACTTGGATACAGGGCTCTGGAGCGAAGTAGGTGTTCTAACTGAGACCAAAGGTGTTCCATTGGGTTCAGGTCAGTACTCTGTGTATACCGGTCCAGTTAAGGAATATTCTTGTCCAAAAACCTTTGCCTCACAGATGCTGCTTTATGACAGGGTGCACAGTGATCCTGGATCCTGATACAAATCATCATTGTCTCCAAACTGTTCTTCCACTGTACACAGTACACAATGCTGTTAAATGTATTCGTATCCTTCCACATTTAGTGTTTTCATAAATGGAATAAGGAGACCACACCCTAACCATGAAAAACACTCCCATACCATAACATCAAGTCCTCTGTACTTCACTGCTGGCACTACACATGATAGCGGTAATGTTCTCCAGGCATTCACCAAACTCAAAACCTTCCATCAAATTTCCACATGGTATAGTATGATTCATCACTCCAAATCACGCATTTCCAGTCATCCACTGTCAAATGGTGTTGCTCTCTACTCCATCTTACATCACTTAAGCATTGACTACAGAAATATATGGCTTATAAGAAGCTGCTTGACCACTGTACCCCATTCCTTACAACTCCAAGGGTGCAATCATTGTGCTGGTGGGACTGTTGATAACACTTTGGAACCCAGAAGTAATTCCTTCTATTGATTTTATGCAACTTCTTACTAATACCCTCTGCAATGCTCGATAGTCCATGTCCATCAGTACATGAGGTGCATCTTGTGTTGGTTCAGCTATGGTTGTTCCTTCACATCTCCACTTCACAAACACATCACCAGCAATCAGCTTGGGCAGTTTTGAAATGTCCCTCATGGATTTCTTACTCAGGTGATATCCAATGATTAGTCCACATTCGAAGATACTGTGCTCTACTGACCAACACATTTCTGCTGTTACTGCTACTCTACTGACAACACAATACTTCCCACCTCCTTTTATACTGGCGGATCCACCTTTCAGGACATGTGGTGATCAATTTTGCATTACATGGGGATGTACAAATACTTTTGATCAGATAGGGTACATACAGATATGCGTGAGTATGAATCAGCTTGCTGCTCATAGAATATTATCATAATGGTGCTATTTTCTTTTTATCAGTACCTCTATCCATATGAGCAGTTTTTTTCTATATACTATACACCTGTGCATTTCTTCCCTTAATCTCCATGTAGAGAAGCTACACGTAGGTGTAGCTGGAGGTAAGAAATGTAGAGAAATGTAGGAGTGAATTATTAGTAAATAAAGTATGTGGTTTAAGTCCCATTTTCTCATACAATGCGAATCTGGTGAATGGAAATTTCTATGCTGGTTGCAAGAGGGTACTTGGAGAACATGGATGTTATAATTTTGCTGCTTCCAGGAGATGAAGGAAGGGGACATGGACTACGTATGTTAGCCCTATGCCATCCACTTCACAGTGGTTTGCAAATTATAGTTGTAGATGTAGATTCACAAAACTGGTCACGATGAACTTAATTTTTCATCTCCAGATGATATTTTACTTTAGAGAAAGAAGATCAAAGCCTTGTAATGCAGTTTACATTTGCTTATAAGATATATCTACTTTTAAATTGTGACATTCCTGTAGGTTTGATGATTAATAAGATATGTAACTAAGAGATGCACTTCCCCCACAATTGTGCCAACCATTCTTTATCTTATTTTATTTTCACTCTCCTTATTTTTTCTCATGTAATCTTACTTACAAACTGTAAACATTTTTTGCAAAAGGGGATAGTTATAACAATTCATATTTCTGTTTTCATCAGTAACTATTTACATGCAATACACCATTTCTTTAACAAAGTCTACTAAGGGGAAATTTATTTAATTTTTGTATAAATAATATGATGTTACCCTGAGTAAACATCTGTAATGAAGCTCATTCTTTTTAAAATAACTCATAGGTGTACAAAATGATTGGAAGTGAGTGCACAATCTATTCCCGGTACTTGGTGACTGGATATATAATCAAAAAGCTGTGCATTCTATCTGTGTTTCTTAAAATTGTTAGATGTGTATAATTGATGATGTATTTGAGATATTAATATGTCAAAAAGTAAATAAAAAAGGCTACAGATCAAATCTATCCATTATCATTTCTTTTCACCCTGTGGAATATATAAAAACTATGTAGTTTTTCACTATCTTGTTGAAAGTTGACATTTTGAGAGCTGTGGTTGTAATACTATAAGATTGAGAATTTAAACAGCAACCAGCCAAAAATATGGTTTAAAAGGTTTCTTAACTTTGGAAAGTGCATATACCATTCTCTTACGACTTAGTCATATGCCAGGTAGCATAAAACAAAGGAGTTTCAACTGTTAGGATAAAAGGGATAATGTCTTATATTTTTAATTGTCACTGAATCTGCTTCATCTTCATCTACCTGTGAGATCAGCAAGTTGCAAAACAGTGAAGAACTACCTTAGTTTCTTTTTCCAGAGACATATTGATGAGTTATGCATCTCTTCTTACTAATATATTAGTTCGTGCTGGAGGTTTGGCCCTTGTGATTTGTTACAACACAGATTCATTTACAGAGAAAATAGTAAATGATCATTTTATGAAAGTAATTAACTAGTTTTGTATGGATGACTCTGCTTCAAACTTTGAAAAGATGTGTTTTACCCAGGTTTGCACTGTAGCTTAGGAACCAGTAAACAAGACAGGAAGTTATAAATTTTTAGGGTACATAAAATTTAAACCTGGGTCTACTAGAAGAATAAAATTTGGCTGCATTTTCCAGAATATTAATTGCCAGGTTTTAGAATGTAAAAATAGCAAGTTGGTTTGAGATAACTATGAATTTCTCATTAGACAAAATAAAATAATTAGAACTATGTGTGATGTTCACACATGTGGATCTTGTGGCTGTTAACAATGTTAACAGCCACATCACAATATATTCATTTTGTTATTTACAAACTTACAGTCTAGTGTGGCAAATATAGCTGACAGATAGGTCACCAAGACCTTACAGTAGGAACCAATCTGTCATTTTCATGAATTAATTTTGGGAAAAAATAAATCTTAACCCAGAGTAGCCACATTGTGTCCAGAGCCTTTGTCCTCTTGAATACGAGTCCAGCTCTCAATAATTCCATGTATACAAAAAATTAATTATTAAATAGAAGACTTTAGATTGAAGAAAGCAGTCAAATACATACCTGCAAGTGACCAACATGTATTTAGAGTGGAAACCCTTAACATTTCAAAAGCAGTTTAAGATCCTGAAACACAGCTTTTTGAAAAATGAAACTACACAAAGGTGTAAGTATTTTGGTGTGTGGTTGACATCCATAATGTCTAAAACTGTCACAAGATGCTGACTCAAATTTCTCAGCATTAGGTTTTAAGGGACCATCATAATTATCACATACATCAATAAACAGTAGAGAAAGTGGCTGCATATTCAGTGATTCATGGATACAAATAATTTATGTACAAAAATAGGTGAGGAATACATTTAATTGTTTACGTCTGAATGAGAGGTGGTATCATAAATGACCATGTATTGTAGTTGCCTACATGATCTGTAGTCACATGGACACCACTTCATATATAAATTCCTGCCATTTCTGAGGTATCATTGTGTCAGAGTCTAGCCAATCATAGATCAACTACTTAGCAGAGAAGGAGAATCCATACATATTTCTCAGTCAGCTGCTTGCTCTCAGGTAGACATAAATACATACATCAATTTCCAAATTCCTCACATAACTTTAGGAAAATAAAGCATCATAAAACAGAGTCTTAGAGTCTTGCAAATGGTTAGGAATTCCAGAATTTACAAGCTATGTTTAACACAGGGTACTTTCAGTTACTTGCATTAGATGTAGCCTAGATAGATAGGCTTGTGGCATGACCACATTCAGAGAATATTCCAGCCAGGAAAAGCTGTCAACATAAAACTAATATGGTTAGTGGGTTCACAGGTAGAAACATCAAACCATGGGAAGTTCACTTAGACAAGATATAAAGGGAAAGAACTTCAGTAAGAAATCAGTAACAAGAGGAGTGATTTGCTGAATATAAGCAAGATTCAAAGGAATGACATTCCCCTTATTTACAAGGTTGCATAGGCACAGTCTGCAGACCAGTGTTCACAATAGTGATGCTTAGTGAAATACTGGTATCTGAGTGCACACTATGATTTGATATTAGGTAGCTCATGATTTTGATAAAGTTCTGAGAGTTTATTGGATAGTTCTCTAATACTCAGCAAAATGATTTTCAAATGCTATGTTTCTCTGAATTGAGATCTGCTGAAGTTACACTAAAGCAATGTACTAAACACTGTTCAAAACAAACTATTATTATTATATTAAAATATTTTATATATTTTATTGTAACTAAACTACTTATTTTATTACAAATGCAGGTGATGGCAAGTTATATTTGGGGTGTGGAGACAGTAAAAAATTCCCCTAATGGATAATCACACATTTATTGACAGATCACCAACATTATACCACTTATTTTCATCAAACAGGGTGAAGATAAAACTTCAAATGTACTGTCAGGTAGAAGGTACACCAGAATGTATTGTCTGGGGATGACTGCTGTATGCTGATATGGTTTATACTGGTTGGGAACTTGGACAATATTACAGTATATTGATAATTTTTACTTTTGGACTGCCTAACTACAACTGAATGAAACACAATTTTTGTGCCATACGTGTTTCACCTCCATTTTCTACAAGACATCTTCAGTGGCCTAGAATATGTACATATTTTTACTATTTAGTTTATATTTTGGGGCAATGTATCTATAGGTTATAAACAGTTCTGGTGGTTGGTTTTTCTATGATGCAGTAATATTTTAAAATCTACTTACAGGTTCTGTGGATGATTTTCTACATGCTCTGTTTTTGTTCAATTTTAAACATAACACATAGAAAATTGTCCATGGAACCTATAAGTGGAATTTAAAATATTACCGTTTCATAGAAAAGCCAACCACCAGAACTGTTTATAACCTATAGATACATGGCCCCAAAATATAAACTTCATAGTAAAAATAATATGTCCATATTCCAGGCCACTGTAGATGCCTTGCAGATAATAAAGTCAAAATGCATAAAGCATGAAAACTGTGTTTCATTCAGTTGTAGTTAGATGGTCCAAAAGTAAAAATTACACACAATTGAGGAAGACAGGACTACAAAAGTTGAAGATGTTTGGATAATATTACTGATGACATTTCAAGGTCCATCTGCTGTAATATGAGAGACTGTGGTGGGAGACCAAGAAGCAACAAAGTGAAAAAAATTAAGGTCAACAGCTGCAGCAGATAGATGGCCAACAGGACATGATCAACAAATGTAAGTATCTGACGGTACTCCTGGTGGGTAACAACAATGCTCCTTCTCAGTAGGAAGTCATCCCCTGTAATCAGATATCAAGAAGACAACATAATGCCTTGTGGAATGTGGCATGCAAAAAACAGTTTCAGTCATTGTTTATAAGGTACTTCAATTAGGTATAACATCCATTAGTGGTAGATATTATGAAAAATGACTGTGATGTAATACTGGTGGTAGAGATAGTTAGTTGTGGTAGTGGATCTAGTCTTAATCAATAGTAGAAGTAGCATTGATTATGCCAAGTATCATTACATTATATTTAATAGTAGTGCATGCAGTTTCATTATTTGTCAATGTTTAGAAAACAGTAATGACAGTTGACAGTAGTGATTTGAATAAAGAATTTGGTCCATATTTAAATTATAGGTAACAAGATACATAGTAACAAACAAACAAATAAATAAATCAGTCTCATTTCACTATAGTAGTCATGTCCAATGAGCAGAACATGGCAAGTGCCATAACCCTATTTCTCAGAAACTTCACCCAGTGGAAGAGGAGTCAAAATAAGTAAATACATGTTTCAACTTATCTACAGGTACTCAACCATTTCTGAGAAAATTACCATCAAAGATTTCAAGGTAATTTAGAGGCCCTTTTAGTATATGATAAGCACAGCACAATTGGTGGCATAGCTGCTAGTATCATGCCCTCTCACTTTTGCATACCATGTTCAAAGCCCGATTATTTGTTTTATTCATTTTGTTTTACTTTTTTTTTTTTCATTTATCTCCCCATGTCCATAGAAGATTACTACACAAATGGTTCTCATCAAATTAGGGGATACAAGAGTTTTATATTAATTGTAAAATTATAACTGAGACTATAGGGGGCATTTATTTTGATGTTACACTAATAATTCAGGGTCTCCTACAGGTACTGTCATGTAAGATTGGTTGGAGAGTTGCCTAACCTAAAAGGAAACCTTGTGTGCAACCTACACTCAGTCAGGTACCAGGGTACACAGCCTATGATGTGTAGAGTGCCAATGAGCTATTTAGGGGAACCTTGAAGTTTATAACCTTATGGCACAGATATAGGAAATCACAGCCTAGCTTATCAATGAATGAGTCTTCAAAGTCTGTGGTTCAAGACCTTCATTAGACTCAAAAACAGGGGGGGGGGAGGCGGGGGGCACAATCAGTTCTAGTGATAATGCTGCAAACAGTGAGCTTCACTGAAATTCCATGAGCAAGGCTGATGTTCTCCACCTTTCTCTGCTAGTTGTTGAAATGATCCAAGTTTGACATAGTAGACTCAATGACAGGCGTACTTCATTCCAGTTTGTACCACAAACCACAGCACACCTCATTCCTTCCATTGCTGTCAGTACAGCCTCTTCAACAAGTTGAATGGGATTCTGAAGCAAAGTGATCCACCTTATCCCGTCCTGGCATTTTCCTAAGGGGTACCACTATTCATCTTATGTTTGACCTGACAATTACCTGTGTACTGTTATAAAATAGCTTGTCATTCAAGCCTCAGATAGCTGTGGGAGGTACTCAGTAAAAAATTGAAGAATTGCTTGCAGAGTAGAATTTAAGGAGATGGTTGAACTGTGTGCAAATATTTATTAAGACCCACAAGCCAACTTGTACATGAAACACACACATCTACTCTGGTTAGTATTTGTGGAGCAGCAATTACATCACTAGTGCAAGCAATGTGTACAAGCATAGCATCAGAGTGCTTTTTTCCCAAAAATTTCATGTAGCAACTATTAACTGTATACCTTATGCAATGCTTCTGCAATGCATAACAGAGGAGGAAATCAGTGGAGTTGTGCATAAAATTAAAGTGTCTACTGATGTACATAAAGCATTGATTTGTCTGATAAAGGACTAAATTAGTAATATAAAAGTCTCATAACAGATATTACAAGTTAATAATTTATATCTGGTTGTATTCCTGAATATTTATAATTTGTGAAAGTTATTCCACTTCACAAAAAGACTGCTAAAGAAAATGTAGGGAACTATAGGCCAGATTTGCTATTGGGTTCTTTTCCAAAAAATAATGGCCAGTGATATGAAAACCACATTTACAAATTACATGAACATTAATACAGCCTCCGTGTAACTAAGCTGAAAGTAAATCATGAGATAATAAAGTGTCCAGCTAACATAAATATTTTTAATATGTATGTCACCCAGCAAAAATAATGAAGTGATTGTATGGCATTATTGGTTGGGAGACCCATCTGAGGTTGTTTGGCTGCATGGTGTAAGTCTTTCGATTTGACACCACTTCGGTGACTTGCATGTCTTCGTGATGAAGATGAGGTGAAATCGTTAGGACAACACAAACGTCTATTGCCTGAGGGAAGGAAATCTCCAACCGGGCCAGGAACTGAACCTGGGACCCTGCAGTCTAGAAGCCTTGATGCTAACCACTAGACCATGGGCTATGGACTGCTCAGCAATAAAATAATATGGTGACTTGGGAAAAGAATTAATATAATTTTCTATCCTCTCTGAATGAGCAGACTTAAGACAGCAATTAACTCTGCATACATACATCCCTTCATTGCAAACGGCATAATGTTCAGATATGCAAATATACAGAACATGGAAAGTATATTCAAAAAGCCAAAAAGGACCATCAGAATAATGATCAAAACTAGCAAAAGATTCCTTTTCCAAGAGCAACTTAAAAGGGAGATATTTTGACTAATTTTGGTGAACACCAAAATCCTCTATACATAATTTACCAAAGCAGATGAAACTATTGTTTGCTTCTGGACAGGGAAAAAAATATTGTTTTCACATTAACTATTGCAGTTTACAAAGGAGTTAATAGAAAAAAGTGACAACAGATATTAAATGCATTAAGACTGAAGGCGAAGAATGGATGCTAAGTCTCGCCATCTGGTCTTGTCCAATCACCCCATGAGTGGACAAGGGGTACCTCCTTCAGCAGGATCCAAGCAAGCACACACAGAGAGGGGTTTGCTAGTTACTGGGAGTTCCAATGTTAGGAGCATTATGGAGCGCAGTGGGGGAATAGCAGCCAGAACTGGAAAGAAGTCCAGTGTGTGATCGGTATATGTCTGCCAGGGGATTTCATCCCAGATGTGGAGGAGGCCCCCCTGTGGTTATCAGGGATGCATGGTGCAGTCATCTGCAGAGTGTGTGTCATTTCAGTTCCAATAACACCTATAGTTTGGTTTTTTAAGGCCATTTTAAGTTCATAAAGACAGCTGGAAGAAGTCATGAAAAGGCTTAGAACCAGATGGAGGGTCTCAACTAGAGGCTCTGTTGATTCTCTGATGATCTTGGCTGCAGATTTTGGGACCTGTGTTATGAGGTGGAGGATTGCAGGGTTTACCCTGACAGAACAGTGCAGAACAGAATATGTATTGCGATACTTGGCAGGATTCCTGCTGAATAGGCTGGATTCGAACCAAACTGCAATGGGATGGATCAAGTACTTTCATCAACAACTTACATAGAAGCTGGATTCCAGAAACAACTGAAGACCTCTGCTGCATTTATTGATCAGTCTTCAGCTTGTGATACCATATGCAGGGAGGGTAATGTCTATCAGCAGCTCAGTATAATACCATGCAGAAGAATAGCACAACTTCTTAACATCATCTGACTGACAGACCATTTCAGGTAATTATAGGCAGTACCACTAGTGACCAGCAGCCTATTAACAATATCGTACCTCAAGACTCAGTCCTAGCTCTGCTACTGTTTAACTTGTATATTGCAGGTATACTGGCCACTCAGTCTGGGAAGTTTTGTTATGCAGATTACTGGGTGACAGCAACACAGCATAAAGAAATCAGGGTCACTAAAGATATGTTAACAAAAGACCTGGGTTTGACGGAACTATATTTTTTGTAAATAGGGGCTTCGAACAAACCTTAACAAAAACCACTTGCTTTCATCTGAGTAATGACCTAGCCAACCATGAACTGGACATTTTTTCAAGAGTAATCACCTGGCTCATATCAAATATTCATGGTATCTTGGAATTATACTTGACAGAACATTGTCATCTGAACAGCATACAACAAACACTGCAGCTAAATTGAGGTCAAAACATCATATTCTGCAAAAATTGTGTGGTACAACATGAGATTCTGCAACTTTGACCATACAGTCATCCACCCTTCATCTCATCTACTCAGCAACCACATGAAGCTGGTAGCTAAGCAACTAAATAATACAATGAAGATTGTTACTGGCACAATCAAGTCCACTCCAGTATTCTGGCTACCTGCCCAGAGCCACATTCCACCACCTAACATGAGAAGAAAGGATACCCTTCTGAGGGAATATGAGAAAATGTGCAACAACTAGCAGCTGCCAATTCGTGACAACATACCTGTTATCTGAATCAACAGACTCCACTCTCAACATCTCCCACTCTGAATAGCTAGCAACATGGTGGACTATTACTTCAGTCTCCAGGAAGCTTGAACAAAATAATGATATACACTACTGGCCACTAAAATTGCTACACCACAAAGATAATGTGCTGCAGACATGAAATTTAACCGACAGGAAGAAGATGCTGTGATATGCAAATGATTAGCTTTTCAGAGCATTCACACAAGGTTGGCGCTGGTGGCGACACCTACAACGTGCTGACATGAGGAAAGTTTCCAACTGATTTCTCATACACAAACAGCAGTTGACCGGCATTGCCTGGTGAAACATTGTTGTGATGCCTCGTGTAAGGAGGAGAAATGCGTACCATCACCATCGTATCGCGATATTGCTGCTCGTGTTGGTCGAGATCCAATGACTGTTAGAAGAATATGGAATCGGTGGGTTCAGGAGGGTAATACGGAATGCTATGCTGGATCCCTACAGCCTCGTATCACTAGCAGTTGAGATGATAGGCATCTTATCCGCATGGCTGTAACTGATTGTGCAGCCACATCTCGATCCCTGAGTCAACAGATGGGGATATTTGCAAGAGAACAACCACCTGCATGAACAGTTTGACGACGTTTGCAGCAGCATGGACTATCAGCTCAGAGACCATGGCTGTGTTTACCCTTGACACTGCATCACAGACAGGAGCACCTGCGATGGTGTACTCAATGATGAACCTGGGTGTACGAATGGCAAAACGTCATTTTTTCAGACAAATCCAGGTTCTGTTTACAGCATCATGATGGTTCCGTGTTTGGCGACATCGCGGTGAATGCACATTGGAAGCGTGTATTCGTCATCACCATACTGGCGTATCACCTGGTGTGATGGTATGGGGTGCCATTGGTTAGACGTCTCAGTCACCTCTTGTTCGCATTGATGGCACTTTGAACAGTGGATGTTACATTTCAGATGTGTTACGACCTGTGGCTCTACCCTTCATTCGATCCCTGTGAAACCCTACATTTCAGCAGGATAATGCACAACCGCATGTTGCAGGTTCTGTACGGGCCTTTCTGGATACAGAAAATGTTCGACTGCTGCCCTGGCCAGCACATTCTCCAGATCTCTTACCAATTGAAAACATCTGGTCAATGGTGGCCGAGCAACTGGCTCATCACACTATGCCAGTCACTACTCTTGATGAACTGTGGTATCGTGTTGAAGCTGCATGGGTGGCTGTACCTGTACATGTCATCCAAGCTCTGTTTGACTCAATGCCCAGGCATATCAAGGTCGTTATTACAGCCAGAGATGGTAGTTCTGGGTACTGATTTCTCAGGATCTATGCACCCAAATTGCGTGAAAATGTAATCACATGATAGTTCTAGTATAATATATTTGTCCAATGAATACCCATTTATCATCTGCATTTCTTCTTGGTGTAGCAATTTTAATGGCCAGTAGTGTAATAATACTCCACCAGACTCCATAGCTTTGTCATAGCCAACAAAAACCTTGGGAACTTGACCTGCCCTGGAGGACGTGGAGCACAATCAACAGGATCCAGATCAATGATAGGAGATCCAGTGACCTACTATACAAATGAGAAAAGACTACCAATGTGGAGTTCACCTGTGGCTCCCAAGACATACTGTCAGACATCTTGAGTGTCCTCAAAATTTGTATCCTGGAAATCGCTCATATGTCTTGGACATTTTTTGTAGCAGTGATCAGTCATATGGATAATATATGTAAATTTGGGAATTATGTACATACTTTACTTGTATTTCTAAAGTGATCCATAATTGTTATACAACTGATAATGATAATGTCCAAAGATGAATAAATAAAAAATAAATACTCTACATAAGTAACTATGCACAGATCAAATGTTTTTAATAGATTTAGTATAGGTCCAGGAGATATCTGCTACCGATAAACAATAATTGTGGACGTAAATTAATTCTCATAGAAGATTCTGTTTCGCCTTGACATGTAATCCATCATTGTTTTTTCTGATCTCAGCTACCATCCTGTAGTACACTGATCTCTTGACTGACTGTTGCTTCATAAGGTAGATTAGAGTTTAATGCCTCACTGACAGTGAAGTCATTAGCGGTTCATGACAACCTTGGCTTACAAAAGAATGAGGAAGGAAATTGGCTGAGCCATTTTCAAAGGAACCATCCTAGCATTTCCGTGGAGCGATTTAGGAAAACCTAGGGAACCCTAAATCTGGATTGCCTGACACAAATTTGAACCATCACCGTCCTGAATACAAGTACTGTTCTACTTCACTTGGTTGATGCTTCATCATCTGCTGAAGAGATCACAGGTTACCAGCTGTGGAGGCGACATGGTTGCCCCAAAAATAAATTAACCCTAGGAATTAGCATAACAGTGCAAACATATAACAAACCTGTAAATGACAAATTTGATGATTATTAATGCAGTAAACCATGTAGCAACATACACATTAGACAGTAGTTTCTATAACATCACTTTTAATCTCAACAGTTCCCATTTGCCTTCTTAATTTTCTAAAAATTCTCTTTCCTGCCAAATGGCACCAAAATTTTAGCCTTTCCATTTCATGACATATACAGTTTCTTTACTGAGCTTCCTTACCATCAAAGAGACAATATTGGAGGTCTGAAAGTACCATCATTAGTTTTCTGTGATTTAACTGAGCTATCTTGAAGACTTTAAGATACAAAGGGAACAAACATAGTTCTCATCATTGGCTATAATTACACTATGGTCTAACTCCTTGTAATTTCAATACATAACTTAAAAATATTGTTTTAATTAAGATGTTTACAGGAATACAGAGAATGGAGAAAAATACGGAAACACCAACAACCCAACACATTACCAAGCCTAATACAGTATAGAAAAACCACTAGTATTCAAAACAGCTGCCAGTCATCTTGGAATGGATGATTTTCAAGGGAATCTTATACCATTCTTCCTGCAAAATAACGGGAAGTTCAGGTAACAATGATGAAGGTAGACAGTGATCAAGTACCCTTCTCTCCAAAGTAGACTACAATGGCTCAATAATATTGAGATTTGGTGATTGTGGTGACCAGAAAAGACATGGCAATTCATCATCAGCTCACACAACCAGTCCTGGATGATGCAAGCAGAGCATCTGTAGAAAGTGTTTTGAGTTATCATCAATGTATAGGAGTGCATTATGATTTCAGAGATGCTCACTTCAAATCTAAATTCATTGAGGTCCCTAGGTATCATACTGTGTAAACACACTAACTCAAGTTGTGACATACCTTTTGCATTACTAAAGACTACTATATTTCAATGTTTCATAAAATACACAGGTATATTTATCTACAACAACAGCTAGTTATTATCTGTGTACAAAGCAGATATTTGTTTCATAATCATACTGACTCTTATTTGAATATTTATCAGACATCACCTCCTCATAAATGAACATGTTCTCAGTGAAAACTTTGAGATTGAAATTGATATTGTTACTATGTGACATGAACATGAATAGCTTACCACACTGCCCAGGGATTTAATAGAAAGTGGCATTCTGTCAGCAAAGAAATTCTCAGCTTAGTTGAAAAGCTGGTCAGATATCCAATACATGTCTACATTCTTTATGATCTGCCAGATAATAAATCAAACAGTTTTAAGAAGTCCACAAGCATGAAATTCATTTGGATACCTCTATGAATTGCTGTTAGTATATTATTTGTGACAAATAAGAGTTGAGTTTCACATGATCAGAGTTTTCAGGATACATGCTAGAAATACAAAGTTAAATAATACAGGATGAGAGATATGAGGGACAGTACTGCCTGTTTTGTAGATTGGTATCGTTTTCTCTCTTTTTTTATTTGCTAAACTAGAAACCAGGAGACATTGCAACTTTTGTGGGAATAATCATCTCTACATTGGCCACTGTTCTGGATTTTTTAAAGAGTCATTGAATCTTTTTGTATCTCACATCCACTAATAGCCTTGTCCTTGTCTATAATTATTTTGCTAATTGGAGCTGCCTCTCATACTTATGAAATGTTTCAGCTTCTATGTCCATGTGTCTGAGTATGCTCATTTTCCTGCACATTTGCAGAAATGTGGCAGCATGCCTGGTAGCATTATTCAGAGAACTATTTAGGACAATAAACTTTTTTGTTGTTGCAAAAATTTGTCAACCCATAATAAATTTACTTTTTTGTACACAAAGTACTCAACTTAACCATGAAGCCATAATTAAAGCTGGTTGCAGAGTATTCTACACCTACATCAAGCACAACTTTGAACATTCAGGGCAAAAATATCATATAAACTCCACAGTTTACTCTGATATAGTCAAATATACTTCCACACCGTGCTACTACCTCTCCAGTCACACAGATTACTTGTGAACATTACCACTGCCAATTCTATGGAGGACAGGAGAAAGCACTTTTGTGTAATGATTTAATGTTAATTTAAGTCTTGAAAAATGTATTGACAAGAGTCACAATCACTTTTGCAAAACAGTTTTAATAGGTTTGCCATATTTGACAGGGATCAAATGTCCTTTGTAAAATAAGATGGATGTGGGAGATCACTTAAAAATAGCTGAAGGGAACACTACTGCTGAACGAAAATATACTGGTGAGTCATCAAGTGAAATAGCATGAAACATCTTATGCTAAATGATACAATTTTGCAAAAATGCTCCAAAAATCTATGGAAATCTAGATGGGTCCATACAACTGGAGAGTTCATAATGTATCAAAAATCTGACAGATAACCAACAAGTATTTAAGAAGAAATTAAAAGAATTTCTGAATGACAACTCCTTCTACTCCATAGAGGAATTTTTAGATATAAATTAAGGAAAAAAAAGTTGTTATATTAACTTAATTATGTTGTTAAATTAACTTAATTATGTCATGTATTGGAAAATTTGACTTGTTCCACATCATTAAGAAATATCGTATTCATGATTCATGGAACTAGTATTAATCTAATCTAATCTAATGGGGAATCTGGAAATTCCTCTAGTTGTATGGTGTTACATAGTTCTTCAGTGCATTTCAAATATCACCTCAAAAAATACTTCTGGGACTGCAACTGATGACAAAATTTCAATTAATCAGTATTACTTATTTTCAAAGTGCAGTTCAATTGTAGGTCTTGTCCAAAGTCAATCTACCAGGAAAACTCAAGAAGGCATTAACTGTTTCGAAGTATGTAATGATGGTACTTATTCTTTGAGAAATGTGGCCATACAACAACAGCAACAAATGAAATGCAAAACAACCAGTCAGTCCACAATAACTTACAGTAGTTTATTTTGACAAATTGGAAAAGAAGTTTATGAAAACAAGCAAACAATTCAAAATTCTAGTCCATTTCTATCCATGAAGACATTATTTTTTTGGACACTCTTCTTTTGATAACACACAAAGATCTGCTGGAATTAAATGTTGTAAATTAAAAGAGCTGCTTGTTTTGTTCTGGGAGATGCAAGAGTATAAAGAAACAGCATTTTGTAAAGATAGAATGTTTAGCATTTGATGGGGCATAAAATGTATCCCAAAATGTCCAAAGCATTCCTCATTGAATTATATGACATTTATTTCAAATTGTGATCAATGACACATAGTGGAGGGTCAAATTGTAAACTGCATACCACAGATATAAAATGAATATATCAGAGACTCATGTTTACCACAGCTGAATGAAGTTAACAGCAAATTAAATCTTAAATAGTCAAAATAACAAAATCAAATTACATCAATTAAAGTGACTCTTATAAGTATTCTAAATTAACTTGGATTAATAGAGAACCAATTCAGGAGATCTCATGCCTACTCCCATTTGTAGTTATCTTTTTAATTTATTTCTGTAGTATTTGATGTTACACAGACTTATTGTAGTACTGTCTGCCCCCCTAGTTGCATGATCAATGTGGCAAGATGCCATGAAAGGGAACTGGGTCTGATTCCCAACTGGGTCAGAGATATTCTCTGCTTGGGGACTGGGTGTTGTGTTGTCTTCATTTTTATGTCATCCTAATTGACACACAAGTTGCTGCAGTGGCATCAATTAAAAAGACTTGCACCAGGAAACTAGTCTGTCCAACAGGAGGCCCTATCCACATGCATATTTCATTTCATTATTGAAACACTGATCTTAAAACTGTAAATGTCAGATCCTGAGGAGAAAATATTCAAGACATTTTTACTCATCAGAAACATAAACTTGTTATATAATGTTTCAGCACACTGCACCATAACTCAGTGAACATAAATCCATTGAATCTACTGACTGTATTTTGGGGGCTTACAAGTTGCACAGATAACCAAACACAGTCATGAAATAGGCAAGTACACAGAAGTATTCTGCTCAATAATGCTTTCCAAACTTTTTAAAGGTGGTGATGACTCTTTCAGTACTTTTTCAAAGAGTGGACAGTACACTTCTACTTGAGTTCATCTCCCCACTGGGGTCTGGACATGACAGGAAGGTAGATGTATCCAAAAACATAGAATAAAAAGAAACTATAGAGAAACTAAATGAACCAAATATGTAATGATTGCCATCACTTACCTAAACCACTGCTATTGAAGTGTGGTAGGATGGCACTGACAAAGGTTTATTTTTCTTCTTTGTTCTGCATATCCATATACAGTTTTGAGCAAATATTGGCACTGAATGGTCTGCAGTGTGTCAGAATCTATGTCCAAGTCATTCTCTAAATGTTGTATTTAAAATGAGATCTATCTGCAAATCCTTAAAAAATGCCACCTTTCAAGCAAATAGATTATTAATATATCCCAGCTTCCCTAAGTAACTGCTGTGGTGCTATTTTCAGTCATATCTCTTAAAGTATCCTTGCTCTAACTTAGGAGCTGAGGATGCTCTACCCAACAGCAAACAAATCAAATAAACATTGCTTTATACAAAATTTGCCTCAATTCCTGCATTATCTACTGCAGAAATTGTATAGTTAAGAATACACGGGCAAAAAAATCTCTGGAACATCTAAAAACAGTTGAGGGAGGGAGAGAGAGAGAGAGAGAGAGAGAGAGAGAGAGAGAGAGAGAGAGAGAGGGAAGGGAGGGAGGGAGGGAGGCAGGGATGGAGGGAAGGAGGGAGGGATGGAGGGAGGAAATGAATCTACGTTTAAGTTTCTTTATGAAGTGAAGCCTAAGTAGTTGAAAGTAACATCAAGTAATGCAGGAAGCCTATAAGTACTCCTTCTGGATATGGTTAGATGTATTCTCATTCTGTTGAAAGGAAAAAAACAATATTATCCCTTTCTTATCAACAGATCCTTTTTCCTTCCTTATTGAAAGTGATATTATGCAAAAAATGTATTGGAATTTTCATTCAATGATCTGCTGACATTCCTGTTCAACAACTGCTCATATTCATCACACATTTTTGTGGTCAAGAACACAGACATCTTACACGAAACACAATGAGATTATGTGAAATAATGGCTTCAGTTTCTGAAACTTGGGCTTCTTCCTTTCATGGTAAAGAGTAGTGGCAAACCTATAATTTCTGCATCACATTAAGCCTTTTGGACTCTTCGATAAATTAACTCTCTTGAAAACTGTAACCATTTAGCAGGAAAATGAATTTATTATTCCGTTCCCTTTTCAATAGGATGAACTCTCCACCTGAGTTCCAGCATAACATGGTCACACAGAAATTACTGAAGAAAGATAAACATATAAATATAATTTCCTTAAACTACTGATGGAGAAGGAAGATGTGGAGATGGAATATTTAGTCTGTTTCACACTTGATTAGTGAACTGACCCACATTTGCATCAGGCATAAAAGAAAATAGTGAAACTATCAACAACCATTAACTTCACGACTTCTCTCATTCCTTCATGACATATATTTCTTTAGTTGCACTATTTGGACTTGTTTTTCTTTTCTTACATTTTTAGAAATCTGTTATTTTACTTCCAGAAAATATTTACGTGTTTTAAATGTCTTGGTTGTAACATAGGTCGCCAAACTGTAATGAAACTTTCCAGTCAAGCAAAGGGCTGTATTAGCTAAAATTTCAAATTTATAGTTGTCCCAAATAGTGCCACAGTTTTGTCACAAAGATGGAATTTGAGAAGTGTGCTGTGATGAAAATAATTCAATATCAGCTTGTTTCTTTGAGGCCATCTGGAATTCAGGTGTAGAGTTCGGTATCTCCATGTTGGGAAACAATATTATGCTTTGCAAGGTGAAGAGCCTAGTGCAACAGAGTGCACAAGGCTCTCCAAGTTTCACTTTAGTGAAACAAAAATAAATGTGAAAACAATTGCAATAAAAAGAACAAGCATAGACATCTGTACAAAATATATTTTAACATACATAGGTGCAGTCAACACAACACGTAAAGACAGATAAAGTTCCCTTCATTATAGATGGTAGAATCCATTATTATGTTCTTGAAGGTCACTGTACTCCACATTGTCCAGTGTTCTAATGCTTGCCAACTTCTGTTTTCTTGAGCAGAACAGTATCAATAGATGCTGCATTTTAGATTATTTTATGATCACCTGACGAGTGTGGAGTTAAAATCCTTGCCAATGAATTTGTATATGTAGAAAAATATAAATATATATTTATATATTTTTATACATCTGCTAGAAAAAATAAATATAACCATATAATTTTCTTCTTCATACTGAAAATTATGTCCAATAAAATAGCACCATACGAATATTTCCCTGTCAAGATTCACAGCCACACATCATTTTTGTCTGTAAATGATCATAAATTGCACTATATGTATCCACAGTAGCAAAATTAGTACCTATCTAGATTCCTCCAGTACATGATATGTGAAGTAACTAAAAGACAGATTGTAAAACAGTTTTCATCACTTTTTTTACTCCGTATAATTTTTTTGCTAAATGTCAATTTCTTGAAAATTTTCTTCTTGTAGATTCAAACCACACAGCTCTTCTTCAGTTTCAATATTAAACACAGTAATATTAGCATAAGTCAGTTGACAGATGTGGCACATCACATGTAATTCTGCCAAGAGCCAGTTAACAATTATGTGCGAAAATAAGAAAAATATAATAATTTATATCTTCACTGTGCAGTTGTTTATGTCTCATACAGCAGCACTCTCTTGAGTATTGTCCTGAAGATTCACAACAATATTCCATTTCTTCTGTGAAGTAACACTGATGTAGTTGTATTGAACTGTAATCATTTCAACACTTAGAATTTGCTTGCTGATAAGCTTGACTGTCTTTTGATAAATATTCAGGCTTGCAGAGTACATTGTATCCTGTGAAGGCTAGGTAGAAGCTGTGTAATTTGTTCATTACTGAATGATTTCTTCTATTCTGGCATCAACTATCTTCAGATTGACAGAAAGTGGTACTAAGATAATATTTCCTTCTTCTTTTAGCTCTGTTTAATAAAATATTTGTGTATTAGAAAAATAAATAACTATTTCATTTTGTGCAAATGATGAAATATACTGTAGTTGCATCAGGGTCCAGAGCCATGATAAATTTCTTGATGATATCAATATGACACAATTGCTGCTATTGTTGGGGTTAAACCATCATTTTATTTTATTTTATTTTATTTTATTCACTAATATGTACTTCCAGCTGCATAGCCATTCTCAAGACTATCACTGTCAACATATTCTTCTATGTCACACAATTTTTGAAGCAGAGCACAGTAATCATACTTTTGAGTTATTAGAGGTAAATTGTATAAACATATTATATCATCATATTGTTGTATTTTCCTGATAGCTGCAGAAGAAATAGTGTAATTACACTACATTCATAAACCATTGGTTAAAAACTGTATTTTGAATGAGTTGAGTTTTGATATCCTGAGTGTAATTCACAATATACAGTGACTTTTGTTACTAAACTAAAATAAAACATGGTGCTATTCTGTTTTGTTAGAAGGTTCATCTCAAAACTATCCCACGTCAGTGGACAATTTCACACCACATTCATCTGAAAACAGAGCCTTTTTTTAATCTTCACTACAAAGACAGAATTAATCAGGTTGTCCAAGGTGTATAATAATGTTCTTCCATCAAAACTTCGTTCACACACATTTATCTGTTCCGAATTTTTTCATTCTATATACCAGCATATTATTTTGAATAACGCACAAACACAATTTCACTGCTAGTAGCATACTACTGATTCATGGTCTGAAAACCCTTTTGGTGGTTAAAGTAATTAAAACAGATGCAACAGTTTCAAATGTTCACTCGCTGTTTGGTCTTCCTTGTGACTTCTGCCCCATTGCTCCACCATGAATATTCATTCAAAGATTTTAAACTGTATTCTTAATTAAGATTTTGAGTCTACCACCCCTCACAGACTCTGCTTTAAATCATTATTCACATTCAGCCGCTGAACATTAATCCGTTTATAACAGAATATTCATAGTGTAGAAGCTTATTGCAAATATTCTTCAGATTTCACAGTATAACCCAATTGTCAATTCTGGTAGAATACATATTAAATTGCTTGCAGTTTCATAGTAAATTCTCACTCCCTGCATTTTATTGGATGTTCAGTTTAACAAAGAGGAAACTGTAAACCAAACTAAATATTCGAATGTGCCCTCAGTCTCATATATTCATCCAACATAACGTAGAGTGTAGATCCGCCACAATACAATTACATCACTGATAATGTGTATTCATTATTATTGTAGAACTGACATAATCAGTTCCAAGACCTTCTGACTACCAACAATATCACTATTATTTGCATTATGGTAACTGATATAACATATTATGAATTAAGGCACTCCTGTTTTGCAATATTCTGTGGTTTTTCAGTTATGTCTTAAGGACACCTCAAGAAGAAGGTGTTTCTTATAACAAATGCAATATGGTATTAAAAGTGAGAAAATTATTTCTGAAATGATCGCTTCATATTGATCACAGGTAATATCTGTGAAAATCTTAAGCAGTAAGGCATCTTCAATGTCATTCGTCTGAAAATCCATTAAATTCTTCTGTTTTGTGCTTAGTTACATCAGTGAAATGACTGATTTGTTAGCTCAGCTCGTTCTTCAATAAATCTAGCACTTTAGTGTTCTGAAGAGGTGGAAGGCAGTTGTTGTCTTGCTTGTATATTTTTACTAAGATTTAAACCTTCACTTCACCAATGTTGTGTCAATCACTTACTCAGCCAGCATGTGGGCAGTCAATTATGTGAACCACTGGCACTTCTTCATGATGATTGAGAAAATATTGAGTATGTATGTCCATCAGCTGACACATCTGAATGAACATGGCCTTACAGTTCCATCGAATGTCACAGATGACATCTTTCCATGTTTCCAAGAGAGTTTTAATTTTTCCTTCTTCTGTTGTTCATCTTTGTAGTACATATTTTCACCTTTCATCACATCAGTAAGCATAAACAAGTATTACATTCACTACAATAAGTGCACATAATGCCCTGTCCCCTTCCAGGTTACTAAATATGTATTCCATTGCTTCACTTAATATGGGTAAACATAAGTAGATTTTATTGATTTATTTCACTATAAGTGAAAAATCTCTGATCGGCACCAAATTAGACTTCCTTCTTAATTTAGATGAAGGTAGTTCTACGTGAAAATTCCACATAATTATCACAAAGACAGTTAGAATTGCAAACATCTTAGTAAAGTACCAGCTGCAATTATTCTTCATCGTCATCATCATTATTATTTTCCTCTGTGTGAAGGAAAAAAAAACATTCAATATTCTCTGGATTAGACAAACCTTCATTATATACTGTTGTGTAGCATAGCATTCAATCTTCCAATGTAAGTCATATTGTCAAATTGTTGATTTTCATCTGCTACAACATATAGCACACTTAAATTTTGATGCAGAGGCCCATCTAGCAATGTATTAGTGTTTCATTTTGAACTGGAAATTATTTCCTGGGATGTTTATCTTCTTTCTTTTTGTTTCCTGTTAGTAAAAAAGTATTCTGTGTGAATATATCCAGATAACTGATGATGCCACTTATACAAACAACATATATGTTTTTTAATGGCTGGCTTCTCTTCATATAGAAGACTCAATATGTTCCATCAAACTTCTTCAAAAGACTGCATACCTTCTGAAACTATTGCTAACCACTACTGAAAACATAAATTCACTTGATTTGTAATAAACTGAGGCAGAGTAGTAAACAAATCTCAGTAAACTGTGCATATTATGTTCAGATACAATTTTTAAGTCTACCAGTCTTTACATACTTGCAATATCTAGTGCCCTTTATATAATGTGGTAAGTCGTGTAACTGGAGTTGTGCCCATCACAAAGGTAACCATGATTTTGAATTCTGTTACATATACTAAAATGAGATGTCAGACACTGATTCACAATGAACGAGGTTTTGCTGTTTCTTTTCCTTATGGTGAGAGTTCTTGCTGAATCATTCATGCAGAAACCCATATTTTTGCAACACTGTTTTAAGCATAATATTTGCCTATCATTTGTCAACCAATTTTTGTTGTTACAGAATTTAGTGTGTTTTATATTTTGTAGTGACTTTCAAGATATTAAATTTCAGTCATCATTATATGCAACCATTTCCCTTTCCCCTCCTATTTCACAAGAAAACTGATCTTGCATCACCTTGGACTTAGGCAAGTTTTAATATGACAGCAGCATATATGTCCTCTCTGAGCAATGAAAACAATAGACTGAATCACAGTTCTTTAAAAGTTATGCATGAAAACACTAAGTAAAGCATGTCATTCAGTTACTTAAAGGATTTTCTATAAATTAACTAGTATCACAAATCAGTGATCTGCTATTCATTTAGATTTTTGAAAGCAGCATCATAAATTTTTAGTGGTTCTTTGAATATTTTATTATTTTGCATAAGATGTCAGATGCAGATTTGTGTCCATACACCATGCTGAAGTAGAGTAACCTTTAATCAAATAGTATATGAGTCTTCTTCAAAATATAAGGATCTTACAAATGCATCACTAAAAATGACAAAATAGCTTACAACCAGAAGCTGGTTTAAATATTTGCATCCTTCATGATTTCTAGAAGCTCAATAATAACTTTTTTGTGAATACCAACTGCATATTTCAGTTACGTTGCTACCATCTCCATGCTAAATGTCAGCATCACCAGCAATTACTGTTATTTTAATTTACAAATATATGGCTAATGTCAGTGTTAGTTAATTTTAGTGATGAGCCTTCTGCATCCAAACAAGAGAAATATGTTCAAATATATAGTTACTAATCCATTTCACTTCTGAGAAGACCTAATTATTTAAATCTAGTACTGGCTGTATTATTTAATTCTTTCACTATGCTTTTCTTTTCCATGTTTTACTAATAGTTGAATTTTTCATGATTTTTAGTGGTCAGAGTAGAGCACATATGGTTTGCTTTCACTTCTGATCATTTGAAATAAATATTAGCTCTGAGAAATGTAGTGTTTCTCACAGGAAAATAAAACATCATCATTTCCTCTGTATTACTTTCTTGATAACGCTGTCATATTTGCTATCTTCCATACGAATTTGGAGATACCGAACTCTGTACCATGCACCTGACTTTCCATGGTCAAACTTGTGCCAGGGGACTCAGACTCATTATCCGATATCCAAAGAGGTGCTATTCTTCCTCCATGAGCTAACATATTCCGCTCTCCATATCGATTTCTAACTGCAGGCAAAATATATACATGGTAGTTCCACCTTAAAAATAGCCTGTAGAGTACGGCGCTGCAGGTCGGTGAAAACCAATCGTGGCTTCTTGGGGGCGGGTGAGTGCTCTGGTTGGCTCTGGGGGTCGTCTTTCCTCTTGCAGGCTGAAACATAGTTGTTGATTACTGTAAAACAGCTGACTTTTATTTATAGCAAAGATTTAAACAGCCAAAGTTTGTTCAATTGGCCTGGAAATAACAAAATTGTGATAACTCATTGAAATGCCACACAAAAATGTATTTAATTTATTAATTGACATAATCTCTATACTATAGCATTACACCCATAATTTGCAAGAAGTATGTAATCAATGTCCATAATTTCAGAAAAATGTAGTTTTGTGGGCCAAAGGTACATCACAACTCATATCACAATTAGCATAATGTTGGTATGTCTGGCTGAAATATTAATTTCTCCATCTAACAAATAATAACTTGGGAAAGCGATGGAGGAACAACAATGAGATAAGCAAAGAGTATATACACTGAAGCACCAAAGAAACTGGTATAAGCATGCATATTCAAATACTGATATATGTAAACAGGCAGAATATGGCACTGCAATCAGAAACCTCTATATAAGACAACAAGTGTCTGGTGCAGTTAGAACGGTTACTACTGCTACAATGGCAGGTTTCAAGATGTAAATGAGCTTGAATGTGGTGGTATACTCAGCACACCAATGAAGTCGGGATTTTCCCATATGACAATTTCATGACTGTGCCATGAATGTCAGAAACATGGTAAAACATCAAATCTCTGACATTGCTGCAGCTGCAAAAAGATCCTGCAAGAACGGGACCAATGATGACTGAAGAGACTCTTTCAACATGACAGAAACACAACCCTTCCGCAAGTTGCTGCAGATTTCAATGCTGGGCCATCAAAAGCCTTGCCTGGGCCCATCAACACTGAAATTGGATTGTTGATGACTGGAAACATGATGCCTAGTCAGACGATTCTGGTTTGAAATTGTATCGAGTGGATGGACGTGTATGGGTATGGAGACAACCTCATGAATCCATGGACCCTGCATGTCAGCAGGTACTGTTCAAGCTGCTGGAGGCTCTGTAACGGTATGGGGCATGTGCAGTTGGAGTGATATGGGACATCTCATACATCTACGTATGACTCTGACAGATGACACACACGTAAGGATCCTGTCTGATCACCTGCATCCTTTCAAGACCATTGTGCATTCTGACAGACTTGGGAAATTCCAGCATGACAATGCAACACCCCGCATGTCCAAAATAGTTACAGAATGGCTCCAGGAACACTGTTGTGAGTTTCAACACTTCCGCTGGCCACCAAACTCCCCAGACATGAACATTATTGAGCATCCAGAATGAGATTTTCACTCTGCAGCGGAGTGTGCGCTGATATGAAACTTCCTGGCAGATTAAAACTGTGTGCCGGACCGAGACTCGAACTCGGGACCTTTGCCTTTTGCGGGCAAGTGCTCTACCACTGAGCTACCCAAGCATGACTCACACCCCATTCGCACAGCTTTACTTCTGCCAGTACCTCGTCTCCTACCTTCCAAACTTTACAGAAGCTCTCCTGCGAAAGGCAAAGGTCCCAAGTTCAAGTCTCAGTCTGGCACACAGTTTTAATCTGCCAGGAAGTTTCATTATTGAGCATATCTGGGATGCCTTGCAATGTGCTGCTCAGAAGAGATTTCCACCACCTCGTACTCTTACTGATTTATGGACAGCTCTGCAGGATTCATGGTGTCAATCCCCTCCAGCACTACTTCAGACATTAGTTGAGTCCCGCATAGTGCTCAGAGCCATTAGTTGAGTCCATGCTACATTGTGTTGTGGCACTTCTGCATGCTCGTGGGGAACCTGCATGATATTACATAGGTGTATGTTTCTTTGGCTCTTTAGTGTAGTAACATATTGAAATGGTAGATTACAAAGGTTAAATCTGAAGAAATGTTTTATTGCAATAATAAAATTTTTGTGACTTTCTCCCTAAAACTAAAAAAATCAAGGATTTTAAATTACTGTATTTATTAACTAACATTAACATGCATAGGTACAAAAGAAATGCCCTTTGGGTTAGAATACTGACATCAGCTGTTACACTTACGTTTAAAAGCAACAATTCACTGCACAGTTCTGCAGTACTTATGGTATTCAATATATGATAAGGGAGGATGATATGTACTAGTGAACTCAATGAATTCTCCTATAATAGTATCGCACAGAAGAAAATGTCAAGTGAGCTAGTAAAATTTCCTTTCAAAATGTTTAGCTTATTTACTACATCTCTAATCTGAAAGTACAGAACTGAGGCTTCTCTCATGTATGATTTTCCTGAAATGTGGTTACTAACTGCATCAAGATAACTGTGTGAAGAAACAAGATTTTAAATGAAGCATAAGTTATGTACAGAACAGGAAATTGTAAGTTATAATGTATTAGCAATACAGTTTACTAAAATGCTCAATACATGACTACTGCTTTGTGTAATTTAATAGGCTGAAAATACTGCATTAAACACTGACATAGCAATGCCAAAGAAAAAAATAAGAACTTCAGTTAACTGTCTGCTTAATAGAGAAGCTTGGATTTATTCCTCTTTTTAAAATCTGGTTATTTCAACATCAGCTAATCTCACATGACACACATTTTGTTCCTCATTACACAAATCCTTTAATATGAATCCTCTCCTTTTATTATTAGAACTTGATTAACATTTTGTGCTGGGACAAAGAAAAATAGGTTATGGACACTGGATTGTTCTTGCTGTGAGAATGGACAGTAGCATCATGAAGGCTCTTACATACCACTGAAAAGAAATAATATAATGATCAGAACAGCAGTGTAGCTAAACGTGACCACCAAAGAATTGTATTAGAGAACAATATGATTACAAAATATATATTTATTGATATCATATGACACAAAAACACCAGGAAGTACTGTAGTTTCTTAATACCAGTAAGGCTTTTAATCTTTACATTACCCGTTCATTGTAAACTGTAAGTTGGCCAGTACTGTGCTGTAAATATGACTGGAAGGGTGAATAGCAAAAACAATTAGGGTAACCATGACATGTCACTTGTGGCTGAATCCATAATAGCAAATGTATTTATTAGTATAGAATTTATCCAAAAGGAGCAGGTAACAAAGGTATCACAGAAGATGTGCAAAACCAAAGTCCTGCCATTTGTGAATCTGAAAAAATAATACTGAAGAATAAAGATTTAAGTGGCAGCAGCAGTTCACAAAGTTGTGTGTCTACAGAGAAAGAAAGAAAGAGAGAGAGAGAGAGAGAGAGAGAGAGAGAGAGAGAGAGAAAGCAGCAAAGAGAATGCCCAGAATGAAAATATTTCTTTAAAATGCTTAAGTCTGTATACAGCTTATATTAACAAAATCTAAAAGGTAATTTAAAGCTTTACTCAGTCAACACAATAATTTCTTGATATAGCATTATAAGTTACTACCAGAAGAAATCGTCTATGGTATGGAAGTAGTGCTCAACGAGACATGCTTGTATATTAATGAGATTACTTTGATGTCTAATGATTTTTACCTCCTGTGAATGACATGCAGCTGTCACAAGAACTTATAAATCTTACACATAGCAGAAGAGCAAGCAATGTCTCAATGTATGAGATACAGCAAGACTGGTGTCACACACTTTGTGGTCTTATATTGTTACTACCATCTGTCTGTATATCAGCTTGGCAACCTATGTTTGAACTCTCATTAAACCCAGTATCCATAAGACTTGCTACCAATGTAGGTTGGGCCCTACCTAGTGTAGAAGTAATCCAGGCAGCAATGACTTCAACATCTTGCTTTCATGTCATGTGAGTGCCGGTTAAAACAAGTTGTTATTGTGCATTGTGTGACGGTTTAAAATGAACTCTGTCATATAACATTCTATGAGCTGTGAGGTCAGAGACTTTTCAAAAGGACAGAAGTTCAAATCTGAAGAAATTTACTGTCAGCCAAGGGAAATGTTTGTCAGTTCAAGGGTAACTGAAGGAAATGTGAGTAGTATGAAACGTTAAACAACACATGAACAATACTGTGAATGATGAAACTCTGAGAGTCAAATCTCTTCACAGATGAATTGAAAACTCAAGTGCAGATCAAATAATTAGGTGACAGGTACCAGATCACAAGTCTTTTCAAGCTCAGTGCATGTCTTAGCTAAGTGATAGGGGTTGTAGGATCATTGTGCAAGGGTTTTATGAAGCAGGACCATGTTGTGATAGTGGGTGGAGTGCGAAACAGTATTGATGGGGATCAGGGCTACAATATTAAGTGTGACCTAGCAAAAATATCAGCTGCAACAAACCATACAAATGTTGGCTTGGTTCCTGCTTTCATGCAGTATGATTTGCCCCAATTGAACAGCTCTATCAGGAGGGTCAATTTGCAGCTACATCACCTGCTTTGGCTGGCTACATTGTAAGGCACAGGTTTGGTTCCTATTGATGCTATTGGTAGGTAGGACATCATAAGGCATGGTCTGCATTTCAGTGGGGAAGGGAAGGGTACATTGGCTGGGATACTAGCAAAAACTTTAAGGCTGGCACTGAAACACATGGGAGTACCTCTTTTTTAGGCTAAGATCAGTGTCCAGTTAATTAACATTGAATGAAATTAAGTTTAATGAGAAGCTCAGAGAGCCAGATGCTACAGATGTAAAAATATCACAAGAGTCTCATAAAAGTACAGTGAAAAATAATGTTGGTATGTCACAAGATTCTCATAAATGCACAGTGAAAAATAATATTAGTATATTGCATCAGAATATCATGGGATTAAAAAACAAACTAGATGAGATTCTTGTTTGCTTAGACAATTTAGAAACTGAAGGCAGAATAGATGTACTATGCCTGTCTGAACATCATATAGTCACAGATGTGGAAGAGGTAAATGCAGGTGGATATAAGCTTTCAGCTCAAGTAAGTAGAGACACTATGGAGAGAGGAGTTGCCATTTATGTTGAAATTTATCATAGTGTGAAAAATTCAGAAACTAAAAAATTTTCTGTACAGCAAGATACAGAAGTATGTGCATGTGAGCTTAAAATAAATTATGGTGCTTTTATAATTTTAGCTGTGTATAGGTCTCCGTTGCGAAATTTTCAGATATTTTTGAAAAAAGTGGATTCTTTGTTCTGCTATCTGCCAGAAAGAGGGAAGAAAATTATTGTTTATGGGGTTTTCAATGTAGATTTTCAGAAAGAGTCCAATAGAAAGCTTGACCATGAAGTATTACTTGGTTCTTTCAATTTGATGCCAGTTATTGATTTTCCTACTCATGTGGTACAGGAAAGCAGCACACTGATAGATAATGTTTTTATAGAACAAGATAAATTTAATCAAATAAAAACTTTTCCTGTTAAGAATGGTCTGACTGATCATGATGCACAGCTAGTTACAGTATATGACACAGCTCCATACCGTAATGCAAAACAGTCCTACAAAACAGTGCATTCAATCAACAATTTAACAACCGCAAATTTTAGGGAAAGCTTGAAACAGTTAGACCCGGGTGAGTTATACAAGGAACCTGGCGCTAAAAATTTAACTAAAAAGCCATCACTTACTAAAGGAATAAAAAATCTTGTATACAGAAAAGGGAAATGTATCTTACAGCTAGAAGGAGTAATGATCCAGAAACTTTAAAACATTGTAAAAACTACTGCACTGTATTAAGAAAAGTTATTAAAAAGTCCAGAGGTTTGTGCATTATGTCTCAGATTAGTACCTCTGATAATAAAATTAAACAATTTTGAATATTATTAAAAGGGAAACAGGGCAACTGAGAGCACAGGAAGACCGTATTTCTGTCAGACTCAATGAAAAATTTGTTAACAAAAAGTCAGAAGTAGAAAATACTTTTAATAATCATTTTTAAGTATTGTAAAGGAAATACGATCCAGCTATACATTAGAAGATGCAAGGCTGTATATGGAAGAGGCAATACCTATGTAATTTGATAAAACTGAAATTCAACCCACCTCTCCTATTGAAATTATGAAAATAATAAACTCACTCAAAAGTAAAAGATTGCGTGGAATTAATAGTATTTCCAATAGAGTAGTAATAGCTTGTTCCTCAACAGATCGGTAGGATTCTCAATCACATATGTAGTAGCTCACTGAAACAGGGCATTTTCCCAGATAGACTGACATATGCTACTGTCAAACAACCAATGCACAATAAAGCGGATAGATCTGATGCTAACAACTACTGTTCAATCTCACTTCTGACATCTTTATCCAAAATTCTTGAAAAAGTAATGAATTCAAGAGTAGCTTCACATATTTGCAAAAATAAACTGCTTACAAAATGTCAGTTTGGTTTTCAGAAAGGCCTTTTAAGAGAAAATGCTATATATGCTTTCACTGACAAAATATTAAATGCTCTGAATTACTGAACATCACCCATTTGGATATTTTGTGATCTCTTAAAGGTTTTTGACTGTGTGAATCACGAAATTCTTCTAGATAAGCTTAAGTATTATGGTATGAATGGGACGGTGTGCAAATGGTTTAATTTATATTTAACTGGAAGGATACAGAAGGGTGAAATTAAAAGAACGGATAGTCTGCAAAAATCAGCAGAGTCCGCTAACTTGGGATGTATCAAGAATGGTGTGCCTCAGGCTTCAATCTTGGGTTCCTTATTGTTCTAAATATATATTAATGCCTTTTTTTTCATGAAGACTCAAAGCTAGTTCTTTTTACTGATGATACAAGTATAGGAATCACATCCATCAAACAAAAATTAACTGAGGAAGTTGTAAGCAATGGCTTTCAGAAAATTATTAAGTGGTTCTGTGCAAATGGACTCTCATTAAATTTTGAGAAAACACAGTATATACAATTCTATACAGTAAATATAGACTTTGAACAGAAGTCTATTGCTAAGGCAGAATATTCAAAATTTCTGCAGGTGTGCATTGATAAGAAATGCACTGATGAGAAATTGAATTGGAAGAAACACATTGATGATCAGATGAAACAGTTAGGTGCAGTTACTTATGCCATTAGGGTTATTGCAAATTATGGTAATAAACATATCAGCAAATTGGCCTACTATGGCTATTTTCATTCACTGCTTTCACATGGCTTCATATTTTGAGGTAATTCATCATGATGTGAAAAAGTATTCATTGCAAAAAAGAGTGTAATTAGAATAATAGCTGGAGCCCACCCTAGATGACCTTGGAGACATTTATTTATGGAACTCGGAATATTCACACTACCTTCGCAATACATATGAGTATATATATATACAGGGTGTTACAAAAAGGTACGGCCAAACTTTCAGGAAACATTCCTCACACGCAAACAAAGAAAAGATGTTATGTGGACATGTGTCCGGAAACTCTTAATTTCCATGTTAGAGCTCATTTTAGTTTCGTCCACCTACGCTCAATGGAGCACGTTATCATGATTTCATACGGGATACTCTACCTGTGCTGCTAGAACATGTGCCTTTACAAGTACGACACAACATGTGGTTCATGCACGATGGAGCTCCTGCACATTTCATATAAAGTGTTCGTATGCTTCTCAACAAGAGATTCGGTGACCGATGGATTGGTAGAGGCGGACCAATTCCATGGCCTCCACGCTCTCCTGACCTCAACCCTCTTGACTTTCATTTATGGGGGCATTTGAAAGCTCTTGTCTATGCAACCCCGGTAACAAATGTAGAGACTCTTCATGCTCGTATTGTGGACGGCTGTGATACAATACGCCATTCTGCAGGGCTGCATCAGCGCATCAGGGATTCCATGCGACGGAGGGTGGATGCATGTATCCTCACTAACAGAGGACATTTTGAACATTTCCTGTAACAAAGTGTTTGAAGTCACGCTGGTACGTTCTGTTGCTGTGTGTTTTCATTCCATGATTAATGTGATTTGAAGAGAAGTAATAAAATGAGCTCTAAGATGGAAAGTAAGTTTCCGGACACATGTCCACATAACATATTTTCTTTCTTTGTGTGTGAGGAATGTTTCCTGAAAGTTTGGCCGTACCTTTTTGTAACACCCTGCATTTGTTATTAATAAACCATCCCAGTGCATAGCTACAACACTAGAAGGATGATCTTCACTACTCTGGGTTAAATCTGACTTTGGCGCAGTAAGGGATGAATTATGCTCCCAGAAAAATCTTTGGTCATTTGCCAAATAGCATTCAAAATCTGACAGATAACCAACAAACATTTAAAAACAAATTAAAAGAATTTCTGAATGACAACTCTCTCTACTCAATAGATGAACTTCTACATCTGAAGAAGAAACTTTAATATACAAGGTGGAGAAAAATTGTGTCACGAAATTTTAACCATGGATAGCTGATGTCAGAAGGAGCCAAAATTACTAATGTTGTGTAGGTCGATATCGCACAGTTTTGAAACTACGAAAACTTGGCGCCACGCACTCCGATTTGACGGAGGATTGCACTGTTGCCAGATACTATGGACAACGCATGACTCCGAATGCTTTGTCTGCCGGAGATCACAATGTATTCAAGACGGCCCACACGCTCGGTGGTAGCGCACCAGCCTTCCACTCTGGGGGGCCTGGGGGCGAATCCGCCAGGGTCCCGACACGTCCATTGTAGTTTCATGATTAGACGTAAAGGGTAAAACCTGTCAACAGCCTGTCAGTTTGCTTACAGAAACACTTTTACAAAATGTGTAGCTCGTGAAAAGGGCTTTTTTGTAGCTAGGACATTGTTTCCTTAAAGCAGGTGCTCGAACTGGCGACCCTCTGATGCAACACAAGTTGGTATCGATGAATGGTGTTTTCCCGAACTCTTTCAGAGATTCCTGGCATTGCCCTGATGTGATTGGTGGCATGTTGAATGCGATCCGTGAATTCCTCTTCGTTTCTAGGCAGTTCGTGTGCGGGTGGGTGAACTAGAACCTTGAAGAATTCCCACAGGATAAAGTGCTGTGGCGTGAGGTCTGGTGATAGTGAGGCCCATGTCCTATGAGCACTTCTGCCAATTACCTGGCCGTCGAAGAGTTTATTTAAATATCCACGCATAGCACGACTGTTATGTGTCGGCGCCTCATCATGCTGCAACCACATGTGTACCCGTATGTCCAGGGGAAACGTTCCAGCAGGACGGTTAGAGTTTCTTGCAAAGAGTGAAGGTAATTTGCCCTGGTAAGTCGAGGAGGTAGACGGACTGGCCCAATCAGATGGTCACTCACAACACCTGCCCAAATGTTGAGCGAAAATCGTTCCTGGTGTCGGTAGACGAACTTGACATGAGGCTTTCCCTTGCCCAGTAATGAACGTTTCGAGTGTTGTAAAGGCCATCCTGGCGGAAGGTGCACTCGTCGGTAAACAACACAATGGCAGGGAAGTCGGGATCTCGTGCAACACGTCGCAGAAACTATCGGCAAAACCCTAGCCTGTGTTCATAGTCCGGCACAGGATTTAGGTTCAAAATGGTTCAGATGGCTCTGAGCACTTTGGGACTTGACACCTGAGGTCATCAGTCCCCTAGAACTTAGAACTACTTAAACCTAACTAACCTAAGGAAAACACACACATCCATGCCCGAGGTAGGATTGGAACCTGCGACCGTAGCAGTCGCGCGGTTCCAAACTGAAGCACCTAGAACCACTCGGCCACCGGGGCCGGCACAGCATTTAGGTCTTGGACAGGATGGAAACTAAATGGATACTGGCCGTCATCCCTCGAAACCTCCCAGACTAACTGATGAGTGACTTCCATGTCGTCTCCAACCTCTCAAGTATTTGTAGTAGGTGCTTCCTCGAAGAGCTCGAGACAGTCTCTTCAAATGCAGCATCCCGTCGTGTTCGAGCTCTTCCAGCATCGCCATGATATCCCACTAACGAGCCTGTTTCGCCAAGTCGCCGGTGAATTGCTTTAAACGTTTGCAGGTGTGGGTGGCGTCTTGCTGGGAACCATTCCTCATACAGCCGTCGAGCTCCATGCGCACTACCGACGGCTAATCTATAAACAAAAACCATATCTCGTTGTTCTTCAAACGAATACTGTGCCGCCATGTTCACTGCATGACAAAATCGCGTGTGACGTGTGTGTGCTCCGAAGTGAAGCTTACGTGCGAATGCCTCTGACATGAGGTGGAGACAAACAACAAGACCTATTCGACACGTGTGCGTATCACGTTGGGGCAGTGACGGGACGAGGGACGTGTGTATGTGTGAAGCGACTACCGTAGCGCTGCCCGTCAACCGACGAACGGCAACAGAGCAATCCCATGGCCAATAGAAGTGCGTGGTGCCAAATTACCATAGTTCAAAAATGGTGCGTTGTCGACCCACACAACATTCATAATTTTGGGTCCTTCTGGCATCAGCTATCCAGGGTTAAAATTTCGTGACACAATTTTTCCCCACCCTGTATACAGGGTGTTACAAAAAGGTACGGCCAAACTTTCAGGAAACATTCCTCACACACAAATAAAGAAAAGATGTTATGTGGACATGTGTCCGGAAACGCTAAATTTCCATGTTAGAGCTCATTTTTGTTTCGTCAGTATGTTCTTCCGCCTACGCTCAATGGAGCACGTTATCATGATTTCATACGGGACACTCCACCTGTGCTGCTAGAACATATACCTATACGATACAACATGTGGTTCATGCACGATGGAGCTCCTGCACATTTCATATAAAGTGTTCGTACGCTTCTCAACAAGAGATTCGGTGACCGATGGATTGGTAGAGGCGGACCAATTCCATGGCCTCCACGCTCTCCTGACCTCAACCCTCTTGACTTTCATTTATGGGGGCATTTGAAAGCTCTTGTCTACGCAACCCTGGTACCAAATGTAGAGACTCTTCGTGCTCGTATTCTGGACGGCTGTGATACAATACGCCATTCTCCAGGGCTGCATCGGCGCATCAGGGATTCCATGCGACGGAGGGTGGATGCATGTATCCTCGCTAACGGAGGACATTTTGAACATTTCCTGTTACAAAGTGTTTGAAGTCACGCTGGTACGTTCTGTTGCTGTGTGTTTCCATTCCATGATTAATGTGATTTGAAGAGAAGTAATAAAATCAGCTCTAAGATGGAAAGTAAGCGTTTCCGGACACATGTTCACATAACATATTTTCTTTCCTTGTGCGTGAGGAATGTTTCCTGAAAGTTTGGCCGTACTTTTTTGTAACACCCTGTATACCGGGTGACCAAAAAAATTTGAAAACTTAATAAACCACGGAATAATGTAGATAGAGAGGTAAAAATTGACAGACATGCTTGCAATGACATCGGGTTCTATTAGAACTAAAAAAAACCGACAGATGGCGCTGGACAGCAAAACGTACGCCGATATATTACAGAATCGCATCATCGCCAGCCTGGCTGATAAACACCTGCTGGAACGTACGATGTTTACGCAGGATGGCGCTCCATCCCATATTGCTAGACGCGTGAAAGATCTCTTGCCCGCGTCGTTTGATGATGATCGTGTGCTCAGCCGCCACTTTCGTCATGCTTGGCCTACCACGTCCCCAGACCTCACTGTCAGTCCGTGCGATTATTGGCTTTGGGGTTACCTGAACCCGCAAGTGTATCGTGATCGACCGACATCTCTAGGGATGCTGAAAGACAACATCCGACGCCAGTACCTCACCATAACTCCGGACATGCTTTACAGTGCTGTTCACAACATTATTCCTCGACTACAGCTATTGTTGAGGAATGATGGTGGACATATTGAGCATTTCCTGTAAAGAACATCATCTCTGCTTTGTCTTACTTTGTTATGCTAATTGTGGCCGTGCGGTTCTAGGCGCTGCAGTCTGGAACCGCGAGACCGCTACGGTCGCAGGTTCGAATCCTGCCTCGGGCATGGATGTGTGTGATGTCCTTAGGTTAACAAATGATAATTAAATGGACACCCTAGCCGCAAGCAGGCGTTGATACACTTCATTGGGGACATGTTCAAAATGTGTGCCCCGACCGGGACTTAGTTAGGTTCAACTAGTTCTAAGTTCTAGGGGACTAATGACCTCAGCAGTTGAGTCCCATAGTGCTCAGAGCCATTTGAACCATTTTTGTTATGCTAATTATTGCTATTCTGATCAGTTGAAGCGCGATGTCAGAAATTTTTTGAACTTTTGTATTTTTTTTGTTCTAATAAAACCCCATGTCATTCCAAGCATGTGTGTCAATTTGTTTTCAAATTTATACTGACATTTTCATCACCCGGTATACATTTGTCACAAAAACTTATTTTAAACCGACACATTCCACATCATTACGAAATGTCGTATTCATGATCTATGGAACAAGTATTAACGTAACGTAATGCAATGTATCAGTGCAAGACATATGTTTACAAAGCCCAGATGGTTCCCAGTAGGAAAAAGGTTTGTAAATTAATTTTTACACAAACATACTTGAGCATATATAGGACAAATCTGCGCAAGCATTCGGACTGTACTCGCTGCTTGATACTTCATCTAATTTCGAATAGGCATGATTGTGCAAGCGGTCAAACGTGTGCATGCCTTACCGTTTGTACAGGAAGGCTTGAGCAAGCATTCGTCAATGGTTTGATTTGATTTTTATTTCCTCCTCTTAAACTACGTTCTGTACAAAGGTTGTAGTCTAATGTACAACAAGTCAAAGAATACATTACACACGAGAAAAAGAGAAGAAAAACAGCAACACTGTGAGACAGGTTTCGTAGCGCGAATAATTAATATGGGTATGATGTTTACATTTCTTTAACCACTGTTTACTCCACATCACGTTTCCTCTTTTTAATTTTTCGTTACATTAGCAGGAAGGCTGTCCAAGCCATTGCATTGTCGTCTGAGTTCGTCACTTTTTAGTAAACAACTAGCATATCTGAACAGTATGGAGGTGCGAAAACATTTGAGCATGCATGCCCAAACACACTAGTGCATGTGTGCTTGTTAATCATGCAGTGTTTGGGGTCGCCTTAGACTATCGTTCGAAAAAAGGGATGATGCGGACTTGCTCACCACCTACAAACATAATTACTATACAAAACCAGCAAATGAAAATTGTTGGTGAATATAAATACAATAGCGGAAAAACAATCGACACACCAAGACGGAGTTGTGCGACATAAATCAAAGTTGGTAGGCGTGATTCTACATGTGAAAGATGATGTCTATTCCCATTTCGCTAAAGTCGCATAAGACAGGCGTCAGCAGAACCGCTATGAGGCTGCAAATCAGTTTTGTTTTAAATACACGCTTAACGGTGGTGAGCGTTAGTTACCTTTGAGACTGGACGCGGTAAGTTAATGTTAGTGAAGACTGTCTAAGGCGACAAAGACACCGTTATCAACAACTCACTGAGTTTGATCGAGGTCGTGTAGTAGTACTACGAGAAGCAGAATGTTCCTTCTGCGATACTTCAGAAAGACTCGGCAGGAACGTAGCCACTGTACGTGATTGCTGGCCGCAGTGGTCACGAGAATGTACGACCGCAAGAAGACCGGCTCTGGACGGCCACTGGCGCTGCCGAGAGGGAAAATGGCTCTGAGCACTATGGGACTTATCATCTTAGGTCATCAGTCCCCTAGAACTTAGAACTACTTAAACCTAAGTAACCTAAGGACATCACACACATACATGCCCGAGGCAGGATTCGAACCTGCGACCGTAGCAGTCGCGCGGTTCCGGACTGAATCTCCTAGAACCGGCTGCCGAGAGGGAAGACCATCGTGTTCGGCGTATGGCCCAGGTGCATCGTACTGCATCTGCAGCAGCAGTTTGAGCAGCAGTTGGCACCGAAATGATACAAAGAACTGTTACAAATCGGTTATTTCAAGGACAGCTCCGAGGCAGATGCCCTGTAGCGTGCACTGCGCTGACCCCAAACCACGACTATTTGTGACTTCAGTGGTGTCAGCATAAGCTCATTGGAGGACAGGGTGGAGGTCTATTGTGTTTTCTGATGAAAACTGGTTCTGCTTTAGTACCAGTGTTGTCCATGTACTGGTTAGAAGGAGGCCAGTCGAGGGCCTGCAACCAACCTGTCCGTGTGCTGGACACACTGGACCTACACCTGCAGTTATGGTCTGGTGTGCGATTTCGTATGACAGCAGGAGCACTCTCGTGGTTATCTAACGCACCCCAACTGCAAATTTGTACGTCAATCTGGTGATTCGACCTCTTGTGCTGCTTTTCATGAACAGCATTCTACGGGGTATTTTGCACCGGGATGATGCCCGCCCATTTACTACTGTTCTAACCCAACATGCTCTACAGAGTGTTTAGATGCTGCCTTGGCATACTCGATCACCAGATCTGTCTCCAATCGAGCACATATCTACATCTACACGAACACTCACACTTAAGTGCCTGGCACTCTACTATTCCAGTCTCGAAGAGCGCGCGGAAAAAACGAACACCTACATCTTTCCGTGCAAGCTCTGATTTCCCTTATTTTAGCCGGCCGCTGTGACCGAGTAGTTCTAGGCGCCTCAGTCTGGAACCGCGCTGCTGCCACGGTCGCAGGTTCGAATCCTGCCTCAGGCGTGGATGTGTGTGATGTCCTTAGGTTAGTTAGGTTTAAGTAGTTCTAAGTCTAGGGGACTGATGACCTCAGATGTTAAGTCCCATAGTGCTTAGAGCCATTTGAACCATTTTTTCCCTTATTTTATTACGATGATAGTTTCTCCCTATGTAGGTCGGAGTCAACAAAGTGTTTTCGTATGCGGAAGAGAAAGTTGGTAATTGAAAGAGTCCGTCGCTACGAAAAACGCCTTTTTTTTTTAATGATGTCCACCTCAAATCCTGCATCATGTCACTGACACTCTCTTCCCTATTTCGCGGTTATACAAAACGTGCTGCTCTTCGTTGAACTTTCTCGATGTACTCCGTTAATCCTATCTGGTAAGGATCCCACACCGCGCATCAGTACTCCAAAAGAGGACGGATCAGCGTAGTGTAGGCATCTCTTTAGTTTCATGGGACATCATCGGATGACAACTCCAGGATCATCTACAAACAGGATTAACTGACCCTGCATTGACCGACCAATTGCGACAGCCATGGGACTCTACCCCACACACTGACATCTGGTACCTGTACAGCACAATCCATGCAGGCCTGCTTGCATTGAACATTCTGGGAGTAATTAGTTTACTAATTCACCAGAATTTTACATTTGCATTGGCTCATTTCGTGCTTACATTCACCTGTGATCTTGCAATGTTAATCACATAAATAAGCCACGTAGACAAACTTACTCCCGAAATTTCATTACTCTACATCAATTATATTTTGGTGTTACGATTTTTTTCCATCAGTGTAGTTAGGTAGAATGATACTACACTACTGGCCATTAAAATTGCTACACCACGAAGATGACGTGCTACAGACGCGACATTTAACCGACAGGAAGAAGATGCTGTGATATGCAAATGACTAGCTTTTCAGAGCATTCACACAAGGTTGGCGCCGGTGGCGACACCTACAACGTGCTGACATGAGGAAAGTTTCCAACCGATTTCTCGTACACAAACAGCAGTTGACCGGCGTTGCCTGGTGAAACGTTGTTGTGATGCCTCGTGTAAGCAGCAGAAATGCGTACCATCACGTTTCCGACTTTGATAAAGGTCGGATTGTAGCCTATCGCGATTGCGGTTTATCGTATCGCGACATTGCTGCTCGCGTTGGTTGAGATCCAATGACTATTACCAGAATATGGAATCGGTGGGTTCAGGAGGGTAATACGGAACGCCGTGCTGGATCCCAACGGCCTCGTATCACTAGCAGTCGAGATGACAGGCATCTTATCCGCATGGCTGTAATGGATCGTGCAGCCACGTCTCGATCCCTGAGTCAACAGATGGGGACCTTTGCAAAACAACAACCATCTGCACGAACAGTTCGACGACGTTTGCAGCAGCATGGACTATGAGCTCTGAGGCCATGGCTGCGGCTACCCTTGACGCTGCATCACAGACAGGAGCGCCTGCCATGGTGTACTCAACGACGAACCCGGGTGCACGAATGGCAAAGCGTCGTTTTTTCGGATGAATCCAGGTTCTGTTTACAGCATCATGATGGTGGCATCCCTGTTTGGCGACATCGCGGTGAACGCACATTGGAAGCGTGTATTCGTCATCGCCATACTGGCGTATCACCCGGCGTGATTGTATGAGGTGCCATTGGTTACACGTCTCGGTCACTTCTTGTTCGCATTAACGGCATTTTGAACAGTGGACGTTACATTTCACATGTGTTACGACCTGTGGCTCTACCCTTCCTTCGATCCCTGCGAAACTCTACATTTCAGCAGGATAATGCACGACCGCATGTTGCAGGTCCTGTACGGGCCTTTCTGGACACAGAAAATGTTCGACTGCTGCCTGGCCAGCACATTCTTCAGATCTCTCACCAATTGAAAACGTCTGGTCAATGGTGGACGAGCAACTGACTCGGCACAATACGCCAGTCACTACTCTTGATGAACTGTGGTATCGTGTTGAAGCTGCATGGGCAGCTGTACCTGTACACGCCATCCAAGCTCCGTTTTACTCAATGCCCAGGCGTATCAAGGCCATTATTACGGCCAGAGGGTACTGATTTCTCAGGATCTATGCACCCAAATTTCGTGAAAATGTAATCACATGTCAGTTCTAGTATAATATATTTGTCCAATGAATTCCCGTTTATCATCCGCTTTTCTTCTTGGTGTAGCAATTTTAATGGCCAGTAGTGTATACAAACTAAATGAAAAACCGACACGGAAAATAGAATAAAAAACAGACAAAAACAAAGTACATCGCCAAAAACAAATAAGACAAAAAATCCTATAGAAATCTGCAAAATTAAAACATTATAAAACAGTAAAACAAGCAGAAGTAACATATACAGATGAAACTGCTATGTACGGGCTGTCCACCCTACTGGCCAGCAATCCCTCTAACACCTCTGTTACGCGAGTGGCCTATTACAGTACAGGCCACTCCAGCAGACGACAACTCAACGATCGTGCTCGCTCACCAAGCCGTTACGGGGCAGCGTGAGCGCCACCAGAGGTCACTGGCCCCGTGGACCTGCTTGCTTCCGCGGGTCACGTGACCCCAGCACTGCTCAACATCCAGAACAAGGAAAGCTCACCAATAGAGTGTCAAGCTCCAGGCAGACTTTTCCTTGAGGACTCTGGGGCAGATGCCGACTGCACCCACAGTCCGATGTTCAGAGCTCTCGCGAGGAACCTTCTGAACCTTCGACGCTGTGCCGTTTGCCAGTCGTCGTCGACCGTGGGAGCTGCCAGTGACAATCCGAGACACCACCTGGACGTGCCCTCCACACGCCAGAGACCGCACGGGACTTACCTTTCGTTGTACTGTTCTATTTTTAAAGTGAATCTACGACTGTTTACTTTGTCCGTCATTGGGGGTATCTGACCAATTACGAACGTGTGTAAATTCAGAGTTCACCACCGACTATTGCAAACAGTTCTTGTAATTGGCTTTCTCCAACGAAGAACTCTTAGTTAATGTACACTTCATAATGAAGCTGTTTTACATTTTTTACCTGGTCTGTGTTCTCATTGCGCCTCAACTGGCGCCGGATATAATAGGAACAGTCTTCAAAACAACTGGTACAGCTGAGATTGTCAGAATACTCAAGACAGAAAGAAGAATAATTAGGACATTCGTAAATGAACAATATCAAGTAAATGAACATTGGAGAATAGCTCCAAATGAAACAGTATACAAGAAAACAGAACCTGTAATGAGCACGATCAGGAAGAAATTTATCTAATCTATTGGAAATCTGATCAGTAAACACCATAAAACATAACTACTAAGAGAATAAATGAAAAATTGTGGAATAAAAAGGGCAACATTAAATGGGTAACAGAAATTAAGGAAGATGTTAGAGAACGTCAAATTACAGCAGATGACCTAAAAAGCAAAGCAGAAAAAACAAAAAGGCTGCAAGGTACATAAACCAGACTACAAACGAAGATCAAGGGTGATCTCAAATTTAAAAAAGAATGAAGAAATGATGGGCAGACAGAAGAGCAAATAGCCCTTTATTTAATAATAAATTATTATAATCCCTTGTATACTTGCTATTATGGAATTACGATGAACCCTCTGCCAGGTGCTTAAAAGTGATTTGCAGAGTATCCATGTAAATGAAGATTATTGACTAATTATAGAAATGAGTTGTACTACTGAATAATAATTAGCCCTTGTGTCAACCTTTGTCAGGGCTGGTTCGAGATCAGTTTTCTGCAAAGCGACTCTTCAGTGTATATCCTCAGCCACAGCATCGAGAAAAAATAAATACGGACTGAAAGCCAGGATGTGATTGAGGACTCTCACTACGAAAATCTTTATTTACTATTAAAAACAGTCTTAATCACAATTTATTTATTACGGTGACCGGTTTCGATCACTAGTGTGGTCATCTTCAGACCAATAGTAGGAACCACCTTCTGCAGGAGAATCACTACTGTAGTGATTCTCCAGCGGAAGGTGGTTCCTACTATTGGTCTGAAGATGACCACAGTAGTGGTCGAAATCGGTCACCGTAATAAATACACTCCTGGAAATGGAAAAAAGAACACATTGACACCGGTGTGTCAGACCCACCATACTTGCTCCGGACACTGCGAGAGGGCTGTACAAGCAATGATCACACGCACGGCACAGCGGACAGACCAGGAACCGCGGTGTTGGCCGTCGAATGGCGCTAGCTGCGCAGCATTTGTGCACCGCCGCCGTCAGTGTCAGCCAGTTTGCCGTGGCATACGGAGCTCCATCGCAGTCTTTAACACTGGTAGCATGCCGCGACAGTGTGGATGTGAACCGTATGTGCAGTTGACGGACTTTGAGCGAGGGCGTATAGTGGGCATGCGGGAGGCCGGGTGGACGTACCGCCGAATTGCTCAACACGTGGGGCGTGAGGTCTCCACAGTACATCGATGTTGTCGCCAGTGGTCGGCGGAAGGTGCACGTGCCCGTCGACCTGGGACCGGACCGCAGCGACGCACGGATGCACGCCAAGACCGTAGGATCCTACGTAGTGCCGTAGGGGACCGCACCGCCACTTCCCAGCAAATTAGGGACACTGTTGCTCCTGGGGTATCGGCGAGGACCATTCGCAACCGTCTCCATGCAGCTGGGCTACGGTCCCGCACACCGTTAGGCCGTCTTCCGCTCACGCCCCAACATCGTGCAGCCCGCCTCCAGTGGTGTCGCGACAGGCGTGAATGGAGGGACGAATGGAGACGTGTCGTCTTCAGCGATGAGAGTCGTTTCTGCCTTGGTGCCAATGATGGTCGTATGCGTGTTTGGCGCCGTGCAGGTGAGCGCCACAATCAGGACTGCATACGACCGAGGCACACAGGGCCAACACCCGGCATCATGGTGTGGGGAGCGATCTCCTACACTGGCCGTACACCACTGGTGATCGTCGAGGGGACACTGAATAGTGCACGGTACATCCAAACCGTCATCGAACCCATCGTTCTACCATTCCTAGACCGGCAAGGGAACTTGCTGTTCCAACAGGACAATGCACGTCCGCATGTATCCCGTGCCACCCAACGTGCTCTAGAAGGTGTACGTCAACTACCCTGGCCAGCAAGATCTCCGGATCCGTCCCTCATTGAGCATGTTTGGGACTGGATGAAGCGTCGTCTCACGCGGTCTGCACGTCCAGCACGAACGCTGGTCCAACTGAGGCGCCAGGTGGAAATGGCATGGCAAGCCGTTCCACAGGACTACATCCAGCATCTCTACGATCGTCTCCATGGGAGAATAGCATCCTGCATTGCTGCGAAAGGTGGATATACACTGTACTAGTGCCGACATTGTGCATGCTCTGTTGCCTGTGTCTATGTGCCTGTGGTTCTGTCAGTGTGATCATGTGATGTATCTGACCCCAGGAATGTGTCAATAAAGTTTCCCCTTCCTGGGACAATGAATTCACGGTGTTCTTATTTCAATTTCCAGGAGTGTAAATTGTGATCAAGACTGTTTTTAATAGTAAATATTTGTAATACATTGATCACTGTCACTCCCATAATGTATTCAAAAGTAACGAAAATCTTTGTTTGACGCGCATAATGTCTGAAGAATGCCAGTGTAATACACTGAACTCTTTCTATGTGACTGCTAAACATATTTATAGTTCGCGGAAAAATTACAACTGGTTTGTGATAATATGTAGCGGTCTCTGATGATTTAAGTATTTAACAGAACGTGGCAATTTATATGCCTGGCATCGTAATTCGTTCCTCTGTGCTTGTTTACGTGGATACATGTCTTACATCGTTAGCTAGACAATATCTTTCCATACATCTTCCGCACAACATTTATAGGTTGGAAAGTTCCTTGGAAGTATTAACATAATGTATATATTGTTGATACAGAATCCAATTAATAGATGATGGAAATGAAGAAGAACGCAAAGTATGATCCTGTTACTTACCAGTGAAAGTCCAGTGCTCTAGGGAAGAAATTAAATGTTATCGAAAGTTATCAAAAACATGACACATAATTTGGAATTTGTATTGAATATTTAAGCGAACAGAAGACACATTTCTAAGAATAAACAACTGTAAATAAAGCACATCTACTTTAGTACAACACGTTACCTTTTCCACATCTGTTTGACGCTGGGCATAGCAATAAAATATATATCACTGAAAATGTTGTCTGGTTCTATGACATTTGAAGTCTCATTCTTTGCCCTATACAGTTGCTTTTGGTTCGATTTCCATAACTAATACTGCGTTATTACAAAGACGATGTTCAGCATCTCCTAAAATTTTATATGGCGCCGAAGGGCTCTCTAGATTTTCAGTGGCTTTAGCTGCTTAGCATATCTACAGGGGACGACAAAAATATGAAAATAACACGAGAAATGCATGCTTGAACGTAAATTGCAGATGTTAACCAAGCCTGCAGGTTGCAATGTTGTATTTGACCACGAGCTGCACCTGGGCAGAATCCTGAATATGTTGCAAATATCAGAATCGTGTTCTGTATAGTAGTGAGTGCATTATGTCGGAACTCAGTGAAGTCGAATGTGGGCAAATCGTTGGTGCTTGCATGGCAAATGTTCTACCGTGAACAACGTTGCCGAAGTGTTTGGTGTTTCAAATAGCACCCCATCGAAAATTTATACCGCAAATAGGGAAAACGGTAAAAATATTAACCACTGAGCCACAATGCGGACGAAAGTACTAAAAGAAATCAGCTAAATTTCGATTACGCGATAAGTCACACAAATCTGAAGGCTGTAAATTCAACTAAATACTTAGGGATTACAATTACAAATAACCTAAACTGGAACGCTCACATAGATAATATTGTGGGTAGAGCAAACCAAAGACTGCGATTCATTGGCAGAACACTTAGAAGGTGCAACGGGTCTACTAAAGAGACTGCTTACACCACGCTTGTCCGCCCTATTCTGGAGTACTGCTGTGCGGTGTGGGATCCGCATCAATGGGACTGACGGATGACATCGAAAAAAACAAAGAAGGGCAGCTCGTTTTGTATTCTCGCGAAATAGAGGTGATAGTGTCACAGACATGATACGTGAATTGGAGTGGCAATCATTAAAACAAAGGCGTTTTTCGTTGCGACGGGATCTTCTGACGAAATTTCAGTCACCAGTTTTCTCCACCGATTGCGAAAACATTCTGTTGGCACAACAAACCAACACGAAGGAGGCTTCAGAAGCAGTGAACCGCCAGGCGAGTTCATCACCGCACATCAATGACGCAAATGCCCGCAACAGAAAAACGTGGTGCCGAAGCCATAAAACCTGAAGTACAGAGCAATGGAAAAAAATCATTTGAGCTGATGAGTCTTGTTTCGCATTGTTTCCAACTTCTGGTCTACTTTACAGCCCAGGAGTGAAACATGATAGGGGTTCGGTGATGATTTGGACAGGCATATAGTGATATTCCACGAGACCTATTGTAACTTCACTACTGGCCATTAAAATTGCTACACCAAGAAGAAATGCAGATGATAAACGGGTATTCATTGGACAAACATATTATACTAGAACTGACATGTGATTTCATTTTCACGCAATTTGGGTGCATAGATCTTGAGAAATCAGTACCCAGAACAACCACCTCTGGCCGTAATAACGGCCTTACTCCTGGGCATTGAGTCAAACAGAGCTTGGATGGCGTGTAGAGGTACAGCTGCCCATGCAGCTTCAACACGATACCACAGTTCATCAAGAGTAGTGACTGGCGTATTGTGCCGAGCCAGTTGCTCGGCCACCATTGACCAGACGTTTTCAATTTGTGAGAGATCTGGAGAATGTGCTGGCCAGGGCAGCAGTCGAACATTTTCTGTATCCAAAAAGGCCCGTACAGGACCTGCAACATGCGATCGAGCAATATCCTGCTGAAATGTAGGGTTTCGCAGGGATCGAATGTAGGGTAGAGCCACGGGTCGTAACACATCTGAAATGTAACGTCCACTGTTCAAAGTGCCGTCAATGCGAACAAGAGGTGACCGAGACGTGTAACCAATGGCACCCTATACCATCACGCCGGGTGATACGCCAGTATGGCGATGACGAATACAAGCTTCCAATGTGCGTTCACCGCGGTGTCGCCAAACACGGATACGACCATCATGATGCTGTAAACAGAACCTGGATTCATCCGAAAAAATGACGTTTGGCCATTCGTGCACCCGGGTTCGTCGTTGAGTACACCATGGCAGGCGCTTCTCCTCTGTGATGCAGCGTCAAGGATAACCGCAGCCATGGTCTCCGAGCTGATAGTCTATGCTGCTGCAAACGTCGTCGAACTGTTCGTGCTGATGGTTGTTGTCTTGCAAACGTCCCCATCTGTTGACTCAGGTATCGAGACGTGGCTGCACGATCCGTTACAGCCATGCGGATAAATTTCGCGTCTGTAGCACGTCATCTTCGTGGTGTAGCAATTTTAATGACCAGTAGTGTATGTAAGGTCGCATTACCGCCAAAGATAATGTAACCATTTTGGCTGATCAGATAGATCTCATAGTGTGATGTGTGGTCCCCAATGATGATGATGTGCTCCAAGACGCGCAGCTCACATCGTCCATGATTATGCGAGCACGAGGATCTTCCCTGACCACCACAGTCACCAGTTCTGATATTATATGGTTTGCTCTGGGGAGAAGGGTGTGTGATCGCTATCCAACTCCGCCATCATCAACTGAACTTGCCATTATTTTGCTGGAAGAATGGTATAATGTTCCTGTGAAAACTACACACTACCTGTATTTATCCATTTCGGGATGACTGTAAACTGTTTTGATCGCCAACGGTTTTCCTACACTGTATTAATTGTGGTAATGAGTTGCGTTTTTGGTTTTTTTCCGTATTTTTGTTCACCACATGTATCTATATATCAGCTCTATACTCTATAAATCACTGCGGAGCTTATGACGGAGGGCAGCAAGTAGAAAGGTTTCTTCCCGTTTCATTCGCTTATTCGCGTATAGAGCGCTGGAAGAGTGATTACTTAAATGCCTATGTGTGTTCTAATTAGATTTTGTAGCGCTTGCGGGAGAGATACGTTTTTGGTTGTAGAATAAGGGGCAGTCAAATGAAAACTAGACAGCTGAAAAAAGGCAAGTAAACTGTGGTGTCCGTACTGTAAGACCTTCAGTACACACACCATCAGATTATTTGACCTGTCGCTCTAACGAAGTAGGAGAGTGTCAGCAATGTGTCTCGTGGTCTTACCGTGGCGTGTTTATCTTCTGCCGTTAAGTCAGACGATAGAAATGCCACTTGCACGCTTAGAGTAGCAGATTGACGGTGACCAACTTTAAACAGAACTTGATTAATTTTCACACACATTTATTAAAATAATAAAAAGCATAAAATTACTTAACTTGGTTCTGGATGCTATTTACAATTGACAATCTCAAGTTCCTTTGGTATTGGTACGTTAATCTTATTCTCACAGATATCTCTCATACTTGACAAAAGTGTCTATACTTTTATCTTCATGGCTATGTACAGAAATATGGTAATCTTATTAGGTGCAGACTGAAACTTGACTATAGACTGGTACACTAATGCAGACTGGTACCGACTGGTGCAGACAAATGCAGAACCCGTACAGTCTGGTACAGACAAATGCAGACTGACTAATCGGAGGTCTGTACTCGTTATAATACCTCGCGCGTTCGTGTATCACTGCGCGAGTGTGATCCGCGAGGAGAAAAGGTTCAACGTAAGCAGCAATCTCATTGGCTGCGATACATATTAATATGCGGATCGGCGGAAGCAGAATTTGGTCCGTCTCTATGGCAGCGCCATCTCGTAGTGCGGAGACGGACGAGCGCTGCGCCTGCGCTGTTGTGCTTAGCGGGCCGCACTCTATTGGGAAAGTTGCGTACGCGCTGATTAAGCAGAAATATGTACACAACATAAACTGTTTATTTTTTCAGAAGTAATCGCCATAACTGTTAATACATTTATCTCACTGTGAGAAAAGATGCTCAGTGCCTTCATGGCAAAATGTTCGCAATTGCCTAAGAGATCATGACTGTACCCAGGCGTGCAACTCTTCGTCCGAAGCAAATCAACAACCACGATTGCCTTTCTTCTGGGTCCAAAGAATATGGAAATCGTATGGGAGAGAGATCGGTACTGTGTGGAGGATAAGGGCTTTGCAGTGAGACCTTTGCAGCATAGTCGAACTACAACTGAGCTACATTTGTTGATCATCTACACTATCACTGCACACTGTTGAGCACCCATAACACCATATCCATCCATCTATCACTGCAGTAGTAGGCTTATTGGCAGTTCTTAATCTTAACCACTGGGTCACGTCAGGATTAAGGAAGTTAAATTTTTCAGGAAGCTCCTGTTGCAGAATTCTGGATCTATGGCCTATGCTAACATTACCTACGTCCAAGCGAGTGAGTCCTCAGTTTCTGGGGTCAGCATGTTAAACCTCTAGAACCAGAATTCTAGGAAACCCACACCTTTCCCAAACAAATCCGAACCCAGCGCGCGTCGGCCTTGAGATGGGGCCACAGGTGAGCTAGCGTCGCTTCTACAGTCTCACTGGCGTCATTCAATCAGACTTGAGCTCCCCTCCCTAACCCACAGCCAGCTCTTGATGGGAGACCCACATAAATCATCTACAAGTTGTCGTTAACTGTGCTGGTTCTGCCACAGCTGCCACGTTGTTGGCCATATATCTACTCCTTCTAGTCGTCCTCTATCTAGGGATTAATTCCATCGTCGGTGAATCCTCAGTGGTATTTACTACACTCGCAGATTCACTTCAGCGCTATCACGTACACTTGGGTTTTGTGTTACAGTAACTTTATTTTTTAAGTTCCCTCTCAGATATTTTATTTTCTTTTTCGTTCACCAGGTGTTATTTTTCTTTGTCTCCGACAGTGTCACTTAGTGTAGCAATGCCTGTTACCTGAGTCCACAGATCATTATAGGCACGACATTCTAGTACGATATGGTCTGATGTACCTATGTCGTCATATGCACTAGTATTTGACGGACGGTTCTTTATCCTATATAAATTTTCAGGGTATGATAAATGCTGGTCAGTCAGCGGTTCATGACTCAAGATTCACATTGCCCACAAGCATCCTCTTCTTGATGTCTGGAAATACGTCATATACTCTGCGACCTGTAGCGGTACTTTCCAAGTCTCTTTGCCACTCATGCACCTTCTATAATTTTAGTTCTAATTTTGATGTTATTTCATGTCCAGTAATTTCTCTTACCTTGGGAAGATTCACTTTGGGAAGACAGTAACGAGAACATCTGTATCTGACTGGGCACACTCCAAACGTGACTAATAGTGCCTCCATCGTGTTATCCCGAAAGCTTCTTTTAGTCTCAGCAGCACACGTCTCTGTGTACATCTTAGGATTGACTTACCTCGATTGTATCGCAATTTGTGTACACAGACACTGCCAGTTGGACAGACATCAGAACCCTGTGCCTGACAACAAGTTCTACACTATACTTTCATCTGTATACCACAAGCCACCTTACGGTGTGTGCCAGAAGGTACATAACGTAACACTACATATCGCCTCTTCCATGTTCTATTTACGAACGGTGCGTGGTTATTTCTCGAGGCCTATGAGGGATGAAGCAGTACGTTGCTTCACTCTTCTTGGGAAGCGCATTCTCGGAATTTTTACAGTAAAACCTCTCTCTGATACACAACGCCTCTGTTTTAGTGTCTGAACTGGAGTTGCATGAACATCCCTGTGACGCTGTCCCGTTTTCTAAACGAACCAATGACGAACGGTACTATTCTTCTTCGTATTTTCTCTCTTCCATTAACCTTCCCCGGTAAAGAGTAGTAAGCCCAAGGCCTATACTCAAGAACTGGTCGAATGACAGATTTTTAAACTACCTCTTTAGTGAGCGAATTGCCTTTTATTGATATTTTACCATTGAATCTCGGAGTGGCGTCCAATAAGTAGTTTTATGTGTTCATTCCACTTTAAGTCGCTCCAGACACTAGATGTTTTACTGTTGTAATTGATTGCAGTGATAACCGTTAATTATATAATCGAACAGTAATGGGCCTTTCCGCCTCTTAACACGTAGTGCATCAGATTAATTTATGTTGTGTGCAACTGCCAGTCATTGCACCAAGTGTCGATTTTCTGTAGGTCTTTCTGAATTTCGCTGTACTTCCTTATATTCAACATCGTCATCCACGAACAACGCCAAGAAGGAGCTTTCGACGTTAAGCACCTGATTTTATTAGTAATGGTTCTATAACACTCCCCTGTGCTACACTCGAATTTAATTTCGTAACTGGCGACCTGTCCCCGTTAAGAGCACTATGCCCAACAACATTGCTCTTCATTGCGGTAGTGTCTATGAATATTTTAATGACACTCCTTAACGAAAGCACACTTGCTCACTTGCTATAAGCCAGCGAAGTCAAAAATACACCCGACGAGGAATGACAAACTATACACAAAACATGCGAACAGCAGACGATAAGTAACACATACAGACTGTACAGTCTGGAACAACAACAATACGTTTTTCACCCACATATTGTAAATTATGTGACAAACCAATAACATCTGCACATTTTACGAAACGAGATTCCAAAGCTGTATGGCACCGATGGGCGTAAACGAATATTAGTGAAAATGTAGAAGAAATGTAACAGAATGGACAGTCGAGGTGCTCAAATCCTAGCAGTCTGATCGCTATGCTTCCGCTAAAAACAGAAATAAAGGGTCGTATGGCATTGTTGAAAGGGAGACCACGAGGGATAGGTACAGTAGCATTATCGGAAAGAATTTTCATTCTCCGCGCACAATGGCTGCGTTCCTCGTGGTGTGTGAGAAATGTTGATTAGCTTTAGGCCTAACTGCTGAGTGTACGAGTATGTGCCTATAGTGGGTGTGTTTGTAGTGTGGTTTATGATGAGAGGAAGAAGAAGCGAGGGGGTGAAACCCAGTGCCACCACATAACGTACTCATCTCGAATAGCACCAAGGGGACTGGCAAGCTTAACGTCCCCAACTAACGGACGGATCACCATCACGAGATGCACTTGCTCCCATTCCGTGAGACGCTGCGGACAGGCTTGCAATTTAATCCAAGACACTGTCGTAAAGTCTGGTGATCAAGAACTTCACGTCACCAGCTCTCCTCCCCTTGCTGCACAAACACTGGCGACGAAAACGTCTTTTACCATTAGGATTCGAACCGCCTATCTTTCGAGTTGGGCGATACCGAAGAGGCGTAGGTTATCAACCTCGGCTACGGAGACAGGTTTATGGTTGAATTAAAAGTATACACTTGTCCGTGGTAATTACACTACTGGACATTAAAATTGCTACACCAAGAAGAAATGCAGATGATGATCCTCAGCTATTAGCTCGACTTTTATATGAAATCGGTTTTATTGTTCATATTAATGTGATACAGGTTATTTAGTAGAGTGACAGATGGCTGGGAATTCCTAGAACAACCACTGAACCCAATTTGAAGCAATGGTGAACAACGATCCATTTGTGTTCATGTGCTCTTGATGCAGGGTGTCCCTGTGAGAGTCATCAGACTGTACAAGACTAAATCTTCTACACGTATGAATCTAGATTTCTATCACGTGCGCCTTTGTCCCACATGTTGCGCGGGGTTGGCGTGGTTAAATCGGATTTGGCACGTTAATTTGAAGGGGTGGCCGGATGCCCTTCCTGCCGCCACCCCGTACCCCCCGGTATGTAATCAGAGTACCCCATCTGTTTGCATCTTGTGTAAATCATGGAAAAGTCAGGATGTGTTTCAAATGTCTGTGAGTCGTGGAACTGAGGCGGGACGTGGGGACCAGCCCGGTATTCACCTAGAGGGATGTGGAAAACCGCCTAAAAGCCACATCCAGGCTGGCCGGCACACCGGCCCTCGTTAATCCGGCGGGCGGATTCGATCCGGGGCCGGTGCGCCTACCCGAGGCCAGCAAGCAGCGCATTAGCGCTCTCGGCTAACCTGACGGGTACACGTATGAATCTAGATATTTTGGATGAATTTTACTTTTGGCATCGAAACCAGAAGTTTCTCTTGGCGCCACTTGTAAGTTGACACCTCATGTGGTTGCTGGTCGGCGCGGTGCAGCTAGCTCTCTCGCTCGTTCGCTACCCATTGTCGCCCAGTGGAGATGGCGGTGATGCAGCAACAAAAGATGTCTTCGCGTTCTGGGCTACAGTGGGGGCAATTCTATTAGAACTTTGTCCTGTAATTTTTTCGAGATTGTGGCACTGCAACTGCTACAGCGTAAGGGGAATACGGATGTCGCCTCCACGGTCGCCTGACCTTACGGTATGTGATTTTGTTGTTGCAGTTTGTGGACTTCTATTTCGTCAACATCTTCTTACGTACTTCGAAAGCCACCGGAAGGTGCATGGCAAAAGGTACATTGTACCATTGATAGTCACTTCCTCTCCTGTTCCACTCGTAAGTAGAGAGAGGGACAAACGACTGTCTATTTGCATCTGTACGAGCTCTTCGTGGTCCTTATGCAAACTTTATATTGGCGGCAGTAGAATCGTTTTGTAGTCAGCTTCAAATGCCGGTTCTCTAAATTTTCTCAATAGCGTTCAGCGAAACGAAAGTCGTCTTCTCTCCAGATATTTCCACTTCAGCTCACAAAGTGTCTCCTAAATACTATTGTATTGATCGAACTTACTGGTAACAAATCGAGCAGCTTGCCGCTGAACTGCTCCTGTCTTCCTTTAATCCCATCTACTGGGGATCCCAATCATTCGGGCAGTCCTCAGGAATGGGTCGCAGTAGTATTCTATACGTCGTCTCTTTTATAGATGACCACACTTTCCTAGAATTCTTCCAATAAACCCAAGTCAGTTATTCGCCTTCCCAACTACCGTCTTTACGTGCTCGTTAAATTTCATCTCACTTTGCAACACTATGCCTAGGCATTTAATCGAGTTGACGGCCTCAAGCAAGACACTACAAATGCCGTATTACGTAACTGTTTTTCCTACTCATCTGCATTAACTTACAAATTTCTCCATTTAGAGCAACACCAACTAGAAATTTTGTTTAAGTCATCTTGAATCCTCCTACAGTCACTCAATGACGATATCTTTCCGTGGACCACAGTATCATTAGTAAACATTCGCAGATTGATGCTCGCACTGCCCGTCAGATAATTCGTGTGTATAGAGAACCTAGACGGGCTGTACTCTCACACTTCTCTAGGACATTCCTGACGATACTCTTGTCTCTGATGATCACTCGCCCCGAGGACAACATACTGTGTTCTATTACTTAAGAAGTCTTTGAGCCACCCACATTTCAGGGAAGCCATTTCGTATGCTTGCAACTTCGTTACCAGTTTGCAGTGGGGTACCGTGTCAAATGCTTTCCGTAAACAGATGAATATGGGTTCTGCTTGTTGCCCTTCATCCATAGTTGGCAGGATATCATGTCAGAAAAGGGCAAGCTGAGATTCTCAGCCGGCCGTGGTGGCCGAGCGGTTCTAGGCGCTACAGTCTGGAACCGCGCGACCGCTACGGCCGCAGGTTCGAATCCTGCCTCGGGCATGGGTGTGTGTGATGTCCTTAGGTTAGTTAGGTTCAAGTAGTTCTAAGTTCTAGGAGACTGATGACCTCAGAAAAGTCCCATAGTGCTCAGAGCCATTTTGAGATTCGCACGAGCGATGCCTTCTAAATCCGTGCTAATTTGTGAACAGAAGATCTTCCATTTCAAGTAAATTTATTGTATTCGAACTGATAACATGCTCAACAATTCTGCTGTAGTTGTGCGGGTCCGTTCTTTCGCTCTTTTTATATACAGGAGTCACCTACGATTTTTACCAGCCGCGAAAAATGAAAGCTAAGTAAGAGGCCAATGCCGCAGACTACTCGCTGTAAAACTCAATTGGGATTTCATCCAGACTTGGCAACTTATTTGTCTTAAGCTCTTTCAGCTGTTTCTCTACTCCAGGGATGCCTGTTACTACGTCGTCCATGCGGGAGCCTGTTCGATAGTCGGTATGTTCGTACGACTCTCCTGCGTGAATGATTCCTTACACGTGAGATTTCAAACTTAGGATTTCCTTTTGATTTAGTCAATTGCCACACCAGACTGGTCAACGAGTGACTGGACAGAAGGCTTCAATCCGCTTAGCAACTCTACGTAGGACCAGAGTTTTCTGGGGCTCTCGGCAAGATCTTTTGCTGAGGTATGACTGTGGTAGTTGTATGCTTCACCTATCGATATTTTTACAGAGGCACGCAGTTCTACTAACTTTTGGCTGTCGTCATTTGCGCCTTCTTTTTTTGAACCTAGAGTGCAACAGTCTGGACTATAACATCTCTGCTTCCTCAGCTAATTTTATAAATTTGCCAACATCTTTGAGTGAACTGTCTCGCTGCATAGCAGACGCAGTGGATACAGTAACTTCCGACAGGCTTACAAAAATATAATGTTTGTCGTGCGTTCGGTGGTGAGCACATTATACACTTAATTCTAAACGTAACTTTAAAAGGTATCCTATGGTTGAATGTGCATGCATGTAAAAGAAATGCATTTCTGAAATTGGATGTTTCTTTTGAAAACGAAAACTTTGTAGTACGATGTGCAAGCTGAAATTTACCCTAAGTTTCTATCTCCATGCGTGTAGAAGATAGTCTTATGGGTAGGATGATTCTTTCCGAGAAACCATGTATTTTATGTATTGCAAGATCGTACTGCCTGACAAAATAAGGGTAGAACCCAAAAAGCGAGGAGGAAACGAAATGAAACACAAAGGTTGAGAGGGTATCAAATTTACAAAAGATTGGCCAAAGAAACCCCTACGGCCTCGATGGATGCATTGATTCGCTTGGGAAGGGTGTCCAAGCTGTTGTATCCTCTCGTGAGGCAAGCTGGCACACAACTAGTCCTTGATATCCTGGGTACTTCCACTGTGATGGTCCCATACATATTCTATCAGAGACGGGTCTGGAAATCTAACTAGCCGCGGTAGTACCTCAACACCACGCGGACAGTTCGTACAGACACGTCCCACGTCTTAACGAGCATTGTCCTGCGAAACATGGCAACACGGTACTGTCACATGAGAGTCGCGACCTGAGTTATACTCGATGGCTTCCTACACCATGAACCTAGGAGTAACACCGCTGGGACACTTCAAAACATTGGAAGAACTGGACCATTCCGCAGATCGCCACCATACTCGCTGGCGATCGTCATCCGGAGTAATGCAGAGCTGTGATTCATCGCTGATCGCAATGCGACGCCATTCATCAGCAGTCCATGCTCCCTGGTTGTGGCACCATTCCAAATGCAGCCGTCTGTGTTGTGATACGGGATGCTAATTTCATAGTTCTGCTGCTGCTAGTCTCCGACCTGTAATGTGGATTGACACAAAATGTTGCAGGGAGTTCTTTACTTGTTCTCCAATGGCAGGCGTAGATGTGAAGGGCTTAGTGCACAATGTGGCGATCCTCCCTTGTGGTGGTCAGACATAGCTCGACCGTAACCTGCCTGCCCTCATGTTCCCATGCAGTCCAACGTCGAGCCACTGTCACGTCCGAATGCCCCAAAAATTGGGATATTAACACGACTCGACAAGCTAACCAAATGGCGACTCTCGATGAGATCCGTTTCAAACTGTCACGTGCTGATAACGCTGTCTCACACGAGTACGAGGCATCTCGTTCACCTTCAATACCTGGCGCTGTTCACGACTTCACTACCGGGCCTGGTAACAACAGTAAACATGAACAAAAATAATGCATTTTGGTGAAAGTTCTACTTCTTGCAGAGAATTGCAAGTCTAATCGTTTACGTATCCAGCAATGGTGTGTACGTATAGGAGGTTACATTGTAATTAGGCCATATCTTCCGGAAGCTTCAGTTTTTCTGTGACGCTGTGTAAACGCTCTTGGAACGAAGGCAATTTGCTGCCACTTGGCATTAGGCTATTGTAACGCTTCTGCTATGCAGGTCTTCTCACAACAGGCCGCAGGACACGGAGGCTAGCGTGGGTGCAGGAACACTGCCTTTTGTTATGCTAGGAACGTGAAAAAAGACCACCTCGGCTGATGAGTAACTGTGCTCGTTGGTACACACTATGTCGAAAACCACTTTAGGAAGGTGGCTGACCTATGGTAGAGTCGGCGAAAGAAGGTTCCTAACAGTTGGCATTACTGTCGCCAGCTTTCAACTTCGAACCGCAGACGGCTGCAGGCGAAGCAATAGCCTTGTATAGAGCTGCCACCCCGCTGAGGCGTTGCCATAGAGACGTCGTACACAAAATCGTGTTACATGACTGACTGAGATAAGCGCGCGAATCGTCAGAACCAAGCCGACACCAACTGTCAAGGATATTCTTTCGCCGAATCTACTAGAGTCTCAAGAGACGAACTGGGGCGCTGACTTTCACTGGCGAACGATACAGAAACCTACTGGCCGATCAAGTGCATCCAACGACACGCTGCGGAGACTTACACCCTTAGAAAGACAGTGCATGAAACTATCGTCCCTGTTTGTGTTAATACACTCTGCGGACATAAAAGTGCTTGTGTGGCGCCTGGGTCAGTCTCATTGAGCACATGGGTCACGCAAGATGTGCGCACCTTATGCCCAGCTCGACAAGAACCCCGTCATTTGTGGGTTTGTAGGCGGCAGTTGAGCAGTCACAAACCAGGCTGTCTCCTCAATGCAGCCGGCGCCACCAGAGCGGAAGGAGGTAGCTTTCTCGGACTCAATTCCTCAGATGACAGTGACGTATCATATAAGAGATTCTTCTCGAGTGATGGCATCCATTTGGAACAGTGCTGTGTCCCTGCAGCTGTCTGATGCCTAAACGACTGTTAAGTCGAGGACTGCATGTAATTCGTTCTCCTCGTAGGATTATCCATGGTACTGTAGCAAAGACACTTGTCGTTACAGTGCGCTCGCCAGCAAGGTAGTCGAGTGCGCATTCATTTCACATGAAATTTTCTGACGTGTTTCGATTCGATGTGGATTGTGACGAACCACCCTAGAAATACCATCTACACTCCTGGAAATGGAAAAAAGAACACATTGACACCGGTGTGTCAGACCCACTTGCTCCGGACACTGCGAGAGGGCTGTACAAGCAATGATCACACGCACGGCACAGCGGACACACCAGGAACCGCGGTGTTGGCCGTCGAATGGCACTAGCTGCGCAGCATTTGTGCACCGCCGCCGTCAGTGTCAGCCAGTTTGCCGTGGCATACGGAGCTCCATCGCAGTCTTTAACACTGGTAGCATGCCGCGACAGCGTGGACGTGAACCGTATGTGCAGTTGACGGACTTTGAGCGAGGGCGTATAGTGGGCATGTGGGAGGCCGGGTGGACGTACCGCCGAATTGCTCAACAAGTGGGGCGTGAGGTCTCCACAGTACATCGATGTTGTCGCCAGTGGTCGGCGGAAGGTGCACGTGCCCGTCGACCTGGGACCGGACCGCAGCGACGCACGGATGCACGCCAAGACCGTAGGATCCTACGCAGTGCCGTAGGGGACCGCACCGCCACTTCCCAGCAAATTAGGGACACTGTTGCTCCTGGGGTATCGGCGAGGACCATTCGCAACCGTCTCCATGAAGCTGGGCTACGGTCCCGCACACCGTTAGGCCGTCTTCCGCTCACGCCCCAACATCGTGCAGCCCGCCTCCAGTGGTGTCGCGACAGGCGTGAATGGAAGGACGAATGGAGACGTGTCGTCTTCAGCGATGAGAGTCGCCTCTGCCTTGGTGCCAATGATGGTCGTATGCGTGTTTGGCGCCGTGCAGGTGAGCGCCACAATCAGGACTGCATACGACCGAGGCACACAGGGCCAACACCCGGCATCATGGTGTGGGGAGCGATCTCTTACACTGGCCGTACACCACTGGTGATCGTCGAGGGGACACTGAATAGTGCACGGTACATCCAAACCGTCATCGAACCCATCGTTCTACCATTCCTAGACCGGCAAGGGAACTTGCTGTTCCAACAGGACAATGCACGTCCGCATGTATCCCGTGCCACTCAACGTGCTCTAGAAGGTGTAAGTCAACTACCCTGGCCAGCAAGATCTCCGGATCTGTCCCCCATTGAGCATGTTTGGGACTGGATGAAGCGTCGTCTCACGCGGTCTGCACGTCCAGCACGAACGCTGGTCCAACTGAGGCGCCAGGTTGAAATGGCACGGCAAGCCGTTCCACAGGACTACATCCAGCATCCCTACGATCGTCTCCATGGGAGAATAGCAGCCTGCATTGCTGCGAAAGGTGGATATACACTGTACTAGTGCCGACGTTGTGCATGCTCTGTTGCCTGTGTCTATGTGCCTGTGGTTCTGTCAGTGAGATCATGTGATGTATCTGACCCCAGGAATGTGTCAATAAAGTTTCCCCTTCCTGGGACAATGAATTCACGGTGTTCTTATTTCAATTTCCAGGAGTGTACCTTATCAGACGTCACACCAAATGAATGGCAGACACGTTGGTCTGAAGCACCAATGGGGATAATGGATGGAACTGTCTCCTCAGAATTACGTGTGTTCCCAACAGCGATTGCCATATAAGAAAAGCTGCAGAGTCGGAAATGGTAAGTTTTCTTGATCGTAATTCACGAGTCTTCTGAGAAAACTGTTTTTATCGGAGTCGGAATGAGAAAATAATTTCATCGCAGCTCATGTATGCTGTACCATACATTGATTTTAAAGAGGTAATATTTGGACGATAATTTCTCCATATTAGTAGATGTTTAAGTAGACAGAGACGGACTGTCACCACTCTACACTGATGTGACATAAGTCATGGGATATCTCCTAATATCCCGTCGGCAGCAATTCGACGCGGCGTGGACTCAACGAGTCGTTGGAAGTCCTCCTGCAGAAATACAAAGCCATGTGGCTTCTATAGTCGTCCATAATTGCTAAGGTGTTGCCAGTGCAGGATTTTGTGCACGAAATGACCTCTCGATTGTATTCCATAAATGATCGATGGGATTCATGTTGGGCGATATGGGTGGCCAAATCATTCGCTCGAATGGTCCAGAATGTTCTTCAAACCAGTCGCGAACAACTGTGATCCGGTACATTACATTCTTGTTTGGGAAAATGAAGTCCATAAATCGCTGCAAATGGCAAGTAGCTGAACATAACCGTCAGTGATCGGTTCAGATGGGCCAGAGGACGAAGTCCATTTCCTGTCCTCTAAACACAGCTCACACCATTATGGAGCCATCACCAGCTTGCACAGTGCCTTGTTGACAACGTGGGTCCATGCCTTCGTGGGATCTGCGCCAAACTCGAACCCTGCTATCAGCTTTTACCAACTGAAATAGGGACTCATCTGAAGAGGACACGGTTTTCCAGTCGTCTAAGGTCCAACCGAAACGGTCACGAGCCCAGGAAAGGCTCTCCTGGTGATGTCATGCTGTTAGCAGACGCACTTGCGTCGGTCGTCTGCTGCCAGGCCTTCGGCGACTGCGTTGTCCTCGGTGGTAGGTAATGTCTGAAATTTAGTATTCTCGGCACACTCTTGACACTGTAGATCTCGGAATATTGAATTTACTAATTCCGAAATTGAATATCCCACGCGTTCAAATTCTGTTAATTCCCGTCGTACGACCACAGTCACGTCTGAAACCTCTGAACATGAATCACCCGAGAACAAATGACAGTCCGCCAATGCACTGCCCTCTCATACCTTGAGTATGCGACACCACCGCCATCTGTATACGTACGTATCGCGCTATCCCATGACTTTCGTCGCCTCAGTGTACTTTGATAGTATTCTGGGGAAAATTATGAGAACCTTGAAAACAGCTCTGAAAGCAGGAGGAATAAATATTAAGAATCTGGAAACGAAGCTGATGACCTTGCTTTATCAGCTAAAAACCGAGCAGTTGCTCAAAGAAGCTGGGTAATCTGCACGATACTATTCAAAAACTAATTTCAATATTGCTTGTGAAAAGACATCTATACAACATAATGAGTGGGACAGAAGCGAGATTTGATGCAATCCAGTGGGCTGGATAAAGAGGGGAATAAAGAGCCAAAACATCATACTTAGCATAAAACAATACAGAATAGGCACTATAAATGAGTGCTATCTTACGAGACTAAAATTAGCTATGCAATACTTTAATGAAACCGGCTGGATTATTTGGACAGTACTATACGGAACCAGAAAGCAAACCCGTAGTTACTGGAGGAAAAACAATCTGGATGAAAATTTTAGGAGCATTGAAATCTACAAATCGAACGTAGAAGACGAAGAAAATGAAGACAAGTAAAAATACTGGAAGTATCACATACTCAACACGGAAATGGATGTTGAAGTTCTATGGACGAAAATAGGTTGACTAAAAAGATCTTCCAATAACACGTTGGGATGAAGATGAGCGCCAAATGGGTAGAGGAGGTGAAGATGAGCCTACAAGAGATACACTGAAGAGCCAAAGAAACTGATACACCTGCCTAATATCGTGTAGGGCCCCCTCGACCACGCAGAAGTACCGCAACACGACGTGGCATGGACTCGATTAATGTCTGAAGTAGTGCTGGAGGGAACTGACACCATGAATGCTGAAGAGTAACCCATAAATCCGTAAGGGTACGAGGTGGTGGAGATCTCTTCTGAACAGTACGTTGCAAGGCATCCCAGATATGCTTAATAATGTTCAAGTCTGGGCAGTTTGGTGGCCAGCGGAAGTGTTTAAACGCAGGAGAGTGTTTCTGAAGCCACTCTGTGGCTATTTTGAACGTGTGGGGTGTCGCATTGTCCAGCTGGAATTTCCCAAGTCCGTCGGAATGCACAATGGACATGAATGTATGTAATCTTCGTTGATCCATTATGGATCGTGGGACAACGGCTGGCATGTATTTCTTGATGCAATAATTTACCAACAACCGCATGTATTGTAGAAATTTATTTTATTAGCTTCTACAATACATACGGATGTTGGAAAATTATTGCATAAAAAAAGGAATGTATGTAGGTGATCAGACAGGGTTCTTATGTACACTACTGGCCATTAAAATTACCGAGAAGAAATGTAGATGATAGAAGGGTATTCATTGGACAAATATATTATACTAGAACAGACATGTGATTACATTTTCACGAAATTTGGGTGCACAACTGAGAAATCAGTACCCAGAACAACCACCTCTAACCGTAATAACGGCCTTGATACGCCTGGGCAATGAGTCAAACAGAGCTTGGATGGCGTGTACAGGTACAGCAGCCCATGCAGCTTCAACACGATACCACAGTTCATCAAGAGTAGTGACTGGTGTATTGTGACGAGCCAGTTGCTAGGCCACCATTGACCAGACGTTTTCAATTGGTGAGAGATCTGGAGAATGTGCTGGCCAGGGCAGCAGTCGAACATTTTCTGCATCCAGAAAGGCCCGTACGGGACCTGCAACATGCGGTCGTGCATTATCCTGCTGAAATGTAGAATTTCGCAGGGATCAAATGAAGGGTAGAGCCACGGGTCGTTACACATCTGGAATGTAACGTAAACTGTTAAAAGTGCCGTCAATGCGAACGAGAGGTGACCTAGAAGTGTAACCAATGAACTCCATACCATCACGCCGGGCGAAACGCCAGTATGGCGATGACGAATACACGCTTCCAATGTGCGTTTACCGCGATGTCGCCAAACACGGATGCAACCACCACGATGCTGTAATCAGAACCTGGATCATCCGAAAAAATGGCGTTTTGCCATTCGTGCACCCAGGTTAGTCGTTGAGTATACCATCGCAGGCGCTCCTGTCTGAGATGCAGCGTCAAGGGTAACCGCAGCCATGGTCTCCGAGCTGATAGTCCATGTTGCTGCAAACGTCGTCGAACTATTAGTGCAGATGGTTGTTGTCTTGCAAACGTCCCCATCTGTTGACTCAGGGATCGAGACGTGGTTGCACGATCCGTTACAGCCATGCGGATAAGAAGCCTGTCATCTCGAGTGCCAGTGATACGAGGCCGTTGGGATCCAGCACGGCGTCCAGTATTACCCTCCTGAACCCACCGATTCCACATTCTGCTAACAGTCATTGGATCTCGACCAGCGCGAACAGCAGTGTCACGATACGATAAACAGCAATCACGATAGGCTACAATCCGACCTCTATCAACGTCGGAAACGTGATGATACGCATTTCTGCTGCTTACACGAGGCATCCCAACAACGTTTCACCAGGCAACGGCGGTCAACTGCTGTTTGTGTATGAGGAATCGGTTGGAAACTTTCCTCGTGTCAGCACGTTGTAGGTGTCGCCACCGGCGCCAATCTTGTGTGAATTCTCTGAAAAGCTAATCATTTGCATATCACAGTTTCTTCTTCCTGTCGGTTAAATTTCGCGTCTGTAGCACATCATTTTCGTGGTGTAGCAATTTTAATGGCCAGTAGTATACTTGTCACCTGTCAGAGTCGTATCAAGACGTATCAGTGGTCCCATACTTTCCAACTGCACATGCCTCACACCATTACAGAGCCTTCACCAGTTTGAACAGTTCTTTGCTGACATGCAGAGCCTATGGATTCATGAGGTTGTCACCGTAACCGCACACGTCTATCCGCTCGATTCAATTTGAAACGAGACTCGTGGGACTAGGCAACTTGTTTCCAGTCATCAAAAGTCCAATGTCAGTGTTGACGGGCCCATGCGAGGTCTAAAGCTTTGTGTCGTGCAGTCATGAAGAGAACACAAGTGGGCTTTCGGGCCCGGAAGCGCACATCGATGACGTTTCGTTGAATGGTTGGCACGCTGACACTTGTTGATGGCCCAGCATTGAAATCTGCAGCAATTTGCGGAAAGGTTGCGCTTATGTCACGACGAACTATCCTCTTCACTCGTTGTTGGTCCCGTCCTTGCAGGATCTTTTTCCCGCCGTAGTGATGTCGGAGATTGGATGTTTTACTGCATTCCTGATATTTAAGATTCGCTCATGACATGGTCGTATTGGAAAATCTCCGTTTCATCGCTACCTCGGAGACGCTGTATCACATCGCTCGTCCGCCGACTGTAGCACCACGTTCAAACTCACTTTGATCTTTATAAGCTGCCATTGTAGCAGCAGCAACCGGTCTAACAACTGCGCCGGACAATTTTCATCCTATATAGGCGTTTCTGACAGCAGCGCCGTATTATGGCTGTTTACATATATCTGTATTTGAATACGCATGTCTATACCAGTTTCTTTGGTGCTTCAGTGTATATGCCAAGCGGTTAAAGGCGCTACAGTCTGGAACCGCGCGGCCGCTACGGTCGCAGGTTCGAATCCTGCCTCGGGCATGGATGTGTGTGATGTCCTTAGGTTAGTTAGTTTTAAGTAGTTCTAAGTTCTAGGGTACTGATGACCTTAGAAGTTAAGTCCCATAATGCTCAGAGCCATTTGAACCATTTTTCAATGTATATACACTCTAAGACGCACCGCGAAGGGATTATGCGAATGGGTCGGAAATAGGTAGATGTTATGTACATGTACGGACAAGCAAAAGATTACAATTTCAGAAAAATTGGTTGATGTATTCAGGAGAAAGAACTTCACAAACTGAGCAAGGCAAAAACCCTTTGGTCCACCTCTGGTCATTATGGAAGAAGTTATTCGAGTTTGCATTGATTGAAAGAGTGGTTGGATGTCCTCCCGAGACATCTCGTGCCAAATTCTATCCAACTGTCGCGCCAGATCATCAAAATGCCGAGATGGTTGGAGGATCTTGCCCATAATGCTCCAAACGTTCTGAACTGTGGGGAGGTCCCGCGTCCTTGATAGTCAGAGTAGGGTTTGGAAAACACGAAGAAAAGCAGCAGAAACTCTCACCATGTGAGGGCGGGAGTTATCTTGTTGAAATGTGATCCCAGGATTGCTTGTCATGAAGGGTAACAAAATGGGGCGCACAGTATCGTCGATGTACTGCTGTGCAATAAGAGTGACGTCCACGAGAGCCAAAGGAGTTCTATTATGAAAAGAAATGGCACTCCAGACCATTACTCCTGCTTGTCGTGCCATATGGCGGGCTACAGTCAAGCTGGTATCCCACCGCTGTCCTGTGCGTCACCAGATACATCTTCGTTGATCAGTTCGAAGACTCTACACTGAAGACAATTCTACTCCAGTAAATGGGATTCCAGGCCGAAGACGTGGAGGGAGACGCCGTAAGAGTAATGGTCTGGGGTGCCATTTGGTTGTCGTCCGCGGAACACGTACAGCAGAACGGTTCGTCGACGATATTCTACGACTCGTTTTGTTGCCCTTCATGGTAAGCCATCCTGTGTTTACACTTCAGGAGGATAAGCCCGCTGGCACACGGCGAGAGTTTCTATTGCCTGTCTTCGTGCTTTCCAAACCCTACGTTGGCGAACAAGGTCGATGGATCACTCCCTGAGTGAGAACGTTTGGTGCATTGTGGGAAAGGCACTCCAGCCAGATCGGGATTCTGAGCATTTAACACGCCAATTGGACAGAATTTGTCTCTATATCCCTAAGGAGGACATTTAGCACTCTGTCAATCAATGTCAAGCCGAATAACTGCTTGCATAAGGGCCAGAGATGGATGAAGGCGTTATTGACTTGATAATGTCTGAAACTCTTGCTCTAGAATAAATCATCAATTTTTTCTGAAATTGTACTCATTTGTTTGTCTGTAAATTTTCATCATATCTATCGATATCCATCCTGTTCGGATAATTCTTTCGTGGTGCGTCATTTTTTGTCTTAGAGTGTATGGTAGAAATGAGGACAGGAATTGCGCTGGTAACACCAAGGAATTCCAGGTGATAGAACCTACAAGTAGGGCCACCGTTTTTTTGAGAAAGGATAAAAGGAAGATATGAAGTAAGTGAACTAAAAACTTCTGGGAAGAATAGGAAAGAATGATAAGAAAGCCTTCATTCAACAAGGTACACAATTAACCAAACTCGACAGAAAAAGTTGTGTAAGTCTGACGTAGACTATGTTTCATTCATTTCTGACAGCTGCTTCGTGGTACCGGAATTTTCACAAACTGTATTCTTGTGTGAATACAATCTCCATAATTTTAATCTAGTGAAGCAAAATACGGGAGGCAAATATGATAAAGTGCAGTCAAATATATGTGCAAAACATCAAGAACGAAAAATAAATACCTGGAGTTGCAGATCAGTTGGGGAAGTGCCGGTTGTAACAAAGTATTTACGTGGGTGTAACAAATGAGGAGCTTTTATAGCCACCTCTAACTACTAATCTTTGATGTGCTTCAGGATGCATAGAATCTATGTGAAACACCCCACTAAAATACCATTACTGTGTACTCTAAACATGCATAACCACTGTACATACTTGTGTATGGCAAAACATTGTTTCCCATTATTGCAGAATCCCTTTAGAGAAGGTAGAAGTATTGCGAATCACAGAACACTTAATGCACTGACGGGAAAAAATCGCAACACCAAAAAATAATTAATGTGGAGTAATGGAATTTTGGGAATACATTTGTCTAGATAAAATATGTAAGCGATTCACATTGCTAGATACAGGTTAATGTAAGAGGGAGATAAGACATTGAAAATGTGAAATGCTGGTACATTAGTAACCGACAAAATGTATTATGCTTTATAGGTGCCGGATGTCAGTTCGTGGGATGGAGATCCATGACTGTTGCACCTGATCGGTCAACATAGTGATGGCTAATGCTGTTTGTGAACGACGCTGTAGTTGTCGTCCGATGATGTCCCATATGTGCTTGACTGGAGACAGATCTGGTGGTCGAGCAGGACAAAGCAACATTTCGACACTCTGTAGAACATGTTGAGTTGCAACAGCGGTACGTGGGCGGGAGTTTCCCTGCTGGAAAACAACCCCTGGAATGTTGTTCATGGATGGCAGAACAACATGTCAAATCACCAGACTGACGTAAAATTTTGCAGTCATGGTGCGTGGGATAACCACGACTGTGTTCCTGCTGTCATACGAAGTCGCACACCAGGGATAGTCCCAGTGTGTCTAGAACGCAGACTGTTTAGCTACACGCCGTCAACTGACCGCCTCCTAACCAACACACGGCCATCACTGGCACAGAAGCAGAAGCAGGTTTCATCAGAAAACACAACAGACCTCCACCCCGACCTCCAACGAGCTCACGCTTGACACAACTGCAGTCACAAATGGCCGTGGTTTGGGATCTGTGGAATGCACGCTACAGGGAGTCTGTCTCGGAGCTGCCCTTGAAGCAACCGATTTGTAACAGTTTGTTGTGGTGCCAACTGCTGCTCAAATTGCTACTGCAGATGCAGTACGATGCGCCAGAGTCATACGCCGAACAAGTCTTCCTTATCGGTAGTGCCACGTGGCCGTCCGAAGTCCGGTCTTCTTGCGATCGTACATTCTCGTGACTACCGCTGCCATCAGTCATGTACAGAGGCCACATTCCTGCCAAGTCTTTCTGCAGCGTCGTAGAAGGAACATCCATCTCGTAGCCCTGTTACACTACCTCGTTCAAATTCAGTGAGGTACTGATAATGGCGTCTTTGTCGCCTTAAAGACAATCTTGACTAACATCAACATCACCACGTCCAGTCTCAAAGGCAGCTAACGCTCAAGACCGTTACAGCGTGTATTTAAAGGAAACCAGAACTGCAGCCTCATAGTGGCTCTACTAGCGCCACTCTCACGCGACTGGCGCGATATCTGAACAGGCATCATCTTTCAGATGACTACCAACTTTCGTTTGCGTCGCACAACTCCTCCTTGGTGTTGCGATTTTTTTTCTGTTAGTGTACATGTGGAGAGCGCTCGCTAACGCGGAACAGCAGAGCGCAGTGAGATGAGGTCGGTAACGCACGTTTTATCAGCCACCGATGGATCGATTTTCATCAGTGTTTCCACGATGAGAAGCTGCGAAAACACCTTCACAGAGGCTGCACTCCGAGTGATAATGCATATCTCTCTTCTAACTGAACCTCGCTTCATTACTTCCCGCGGTTACCAACGTATATCACTCACTATTTGTTTTGTAAATAAAATATTTGTGTTTGAGCTAGCTGTGCTCGTTCGTGTGGTATTACGCCTGCTTTGAACTTCTTGATACAATAAATTTAAGAGCGAATTGAGTCCAGAGTATGGAAAAGAAATAAACTTTGATTCAGATAGTTGACTTATACCGGAGTACCTATGGATACTGCTGCGCCCGTGAGGTATACCGAAGTTGTCATTCCTTAACGTGTTCTGTTGAAGGCATTACTGTAACTAAGGATAGCTGTGATGGATGCTTGGGCAGTGTAATGCAATGTCGTGTTTGCATTATCGTTGGCGATTTGAGAAACACATAGTATTATAAACATGTATGTATGTAAATATGTATGTGTATATGTTCACACATACATATTACGAACATGTATGGATGTATGTACGTCTGTATGTGTGTATGTTCCACATCTCCTCCTAAACCACTGGACTGATTTCAACCTAACGTCTTACACATATCCCTTACTGTCAGGTAACAATCGCTGCGGTGGTAAGAACCACCTAACTGTCACAGTTCAGGAGACATGACGTCATAAAGAATGAGACGCTTGAAAAACTGTCCTATCATGAATGACGTTTAAATTTATTAGTTCTGTACTACTAACTATTTCGCAACAGATTTCGTAGACAGTACCCACGTATGCTGCTAAATACACCTACAAAATTATACCTTGAGACCATACATAGGTCAGGAGAGATGTGATAAACCCTGAGACGAGTGAAAAATGCCGCATCATGTATGAAGTTTTAATACAGTTATTATTTACTACTATGGCACTCCTCCAGTCGAGTCAACTTAAGGAAATACATGACAACTAATAGCGCTTTTGACAGCTTTCAACTGCGAAACGCAAACGACTGTAGGCGAAAACAACAGCCGTCTATAGAGCTACGAAGAAGCGTTGCCAAGGAGACATTTAAAGAATCGCGTTGTAGACACGCGAACCTGCTGCGCCCAGGGTACAGATATTCTCCGGGATACTGTTCGTTTACATTTTTACATTACGCATATTTCACGAATACATGGAAATGAAAATTTTTCGATATTACACTACAAACACAGTTCTTTTTTTGTTTTCGTTTCTAGTTGAAAAAAGATAAAATGAATAACCAGGCAGAGCCGGCTTTCTCCATAGTTAAAGAAAACAAGATGAAACTGATAACAGACAGAGGCTGCTACTCCCTTACAGCACCTCATATTATGGGTGGATTTGTAAGTGTGTCGCATCCTTGCACTTCATGAAACACTGCAAAAAACTTCTGTATTTGACAAAAGAAATAAAAAACATACACTCCTGGAAATGGAAAAAAGAACACATTGACACCGGTGTGTCAGACCCACCATACTTGCTCCGGACACTGCGAGAGGGCTGTACAAGCAATGATCACACGCACGGCACAGCGGACACACCAGGAACCGCGGTGTTGGCAGTCGAATGGCGCTAGCTGCGCAGCATTTGTGCACCGCCGCCGTCAGTGTCAGCCAGTTTGCCGTGGCATACGGAGCTCCATCGCAGTCTTTAACACTGGTAGCATGCCGCGACAGCGTGGACGTGAACCGTATGTGCAGTTGACGGACTTTGAGCGAGGGCGTATAGTGGGCATGCGGGAGGCCGGGTGGACGTACCGCCGAATTGCTCAACACGTGGGGCGTGAGGTCTCCACAGTACATCGATGTTGTCGCCAGTGGTCGGCGGAAGGTGCACGTGCCCGTCGACATGGGACCGGACCGCAGCGACGCACGGATGCACGCCAAGACCGTAGGATCCTACGCAGTGCCGTAGGGGACCGCACCGCCACTTCCCAGCAAATTAGGGACACTGTTGCTCCTGGGGTATCGGCGAGGACCATTCGCAACCGTCTCCATGAAGCTGGGCTACGGTCCCGCACACCGTTAGGCCGTCTTCCGCTCACGCCCCAACATCGTGCAGCCCGCCTCCAGTGGTGTCGCGACAGGCGTGAATGGAGGGACGAATGGAGACGTGTCGTCCTCAGCGATGAGAGTCGCTTCTGCCTTGGTGCCAATGATGGTCGTATGCGTGTTTGGCGCCGTGCAGGTGAGCGCCACAATCAGGACTGCATACGACCGAGGCACACAGGGCCAACACCCGGCATCATGGTGTGGGGAGCGATCTCCTACACTGGCCGTACACCACTGGTGATCGTCGAGGGGACACTGAATAGTGCACGGTACATCCAAACCGTCATCGAACCCATCGTTCTACCATTCCTAGACCGGCAAGGGAACTTGCTGTTCCAACAGGACAATGCACGTCCGCATGTATCCCGTGCCACCCAACGTGCTCTAGAAGGTGTAAGTCAACTACCCTGGCCAGCAAGATCTCCGCATCTGTCGCCCATTGAGCATGTTTGGGACTGGATGAAGCGTCGTCTCACGCGGTCTGCACGTCCAGCACGAACGCTGGTCCAACTGAGGCGCCAGGTGGAAATGGCATGGCAAGCCGTTCCACAGGACTACATCCAGCATCTCTACGATCGTCTCCATGGGAGAATAGCAGCCTGCATTGCTGCGAAAGGTGGATATACACTGTACTAGTGCCGACATTGCCGAAGTGGCCGTGCGGTTAAAGGCGCTGCAGTCTGGAACCGCAAGACCGCTACGGTCGCAGGTTCGAATCCTGCCTCGGGCATGGATGTTTGTGATGTCCTTAAGTTAGTTAGGTTTAACTAGTTCTAAGTTCTAGGGGACTAATGACCTCAGCAGTTGAGTCCCATAGTGCTCAGAGCCATTTTTGAGTGCCGACATTGTGCATGCTCTGTTGCCTGTGTCTATGTGCCTGTGGTTCTGTCAGTGTGATCATGTGATGTATCTGACCCCAGGAATGTGTCAATAAAGTTTCCCCTTCCTGGGACAATGAATTCACGGTGTTCTTATTTCAATTTCCAGGAGTGTAGAACTAAAATGTTGTAATCAAACTCGTATGGGTAATTGACGAGCACTTTATAGCTCATGGTAGTTTCCTTGGGTAAAGAAGATGGGATGGAGGAGAAACGAGAGCAGGCGTTGATGGTATTAATGTCGAAGTTGTTGATGGACATACCTCTCCTTCTTTTTCAGACATTCGTGGACTACAAATTCTCTACGAGGGTGGACGTTATGATCCAATCCTGTTCCCTACCAGTATTGTTTGAGGTGCCATACCAGTATCTGTCGGCAGCTATGGCTTCATTATCCCACACAGCTCACTACTGGCGAAACTGTATGGATAATTACGTGAACTTATCTCTTCTCTCACGGAAGCTCGTTGGGAATTGGTGTGAAGAAAACTGGAACTTATCTCTGGAAAGGATTGGCCGTTATTACTCGTTGCAGCAACTTAAAAATAAAGTAGTCCAACGTGAAATCGAAACTGATATGGGCGAGGAATTACCAGGTGACTTCATGATAGATGTACTAATAGAGAGAAAAGGAAGATTAAAGTTTAGTCTGGCGAAGTCGACGAAATTATTTGAGACGGAAGAACAAACTCGGATTGGACACGGAAAGCAGCAATGAGGCACCACCGTTGTGGTCACGGTCGGGCCAGTCGCACCGGACACGACCGCCCTGTCAACCTCAGCCAATGGTGCCATCGAGATGCGGCATGGAGAGGCGTGAAGACAGCGGACCGCGCTCCAGCCGCCCCAGATCGGTTAAGTAGCTCCTCAATTGGCATCGCGAGGCTGAGTGCACTCCGTTCCAGTCCTCCCACTAAGGAAAAGACCCCAGCAGTACCAGGAATCGGGAATTGAACACAAGTCTCCTGGCTGGCCCTCAGCCGCGCTGACCACTCAGCTACAGAGGCGGATCGATTGGACACTGAGTGGAAACGAAATTCGGCAGCTGCCTTTTTCCAGAGTACCAGCCAGGCATTCACCCTAAGTTATTTATTTCCTTCGTTGGAGACCTTATTCCCGCGGCAATGCAGGGTCGGCCTTGTTACTATTGATGTGGCAGTGTTAGTTGCAGAGGGTGGCCGGATATCCTTCCTGCCGCCAACCCGAACCCCCCTGGACGGAATGAGTGTATCTCAGCTGTCTGCGTCTAGTGTAAGTCATGGAATAGTGCGAACTTGTGGCAAATGTCTGCGAGACGTGTAACTGAGGAGGAACGGTGGGACCAGCCCGATATTCTCCTAGCGGAATGTGGAAAACCACCTAAAAACCACATCCAGGCTGGCCAGCATACCGACCCTCGTCGTTAATCCGCCGGGCGGATTCGATCCGAGGCCGGCGCGCCGACCCGAATGCAGGAAGTAGCGCGTTAAAGCTCTTGGCTACCCTAAGTGGTTAAGGAAAACATAACTGTTGATGGCCAGACTTGGTTTTGAGATCTGCCCTTCCCGAATGCGAGTCCTGTGTATACACTGCACTACCTTAGTGAATTGAAAATCTTTCAGTGATTCCTTATGGTAAGAATGAACTTAATGGAAGTTGAAAATACATCAAAAAACATGCAGAACGTCCTAAAGCAGAATATCGTAAAATGTTGTGTGTGTCCTTTATTTACTATTGAATAAACAATTGCTGACGATCATATGACAATGCGACACACACCACCAGCCTCCGTAACCAAGATCGGTTATGCACTCCAGTGCGATTAGACTCAATTCAGCGGTAACTGGTTCGAATAATGGTGGTGAAAGCATTTTCATCACTACCATTGGTTAGCAAGGAAAAGAGACGTAGTGGCATACAGTTTTTTGTCAGCAGATTACGCGCCACTGCCCTGACCTAAATAACTAAAAACCTCTTGGGGTGATGGTACGTAACACAGCCGCTGATGATGAATCTGTAGGACGAGAACCTTAATCTCGGTGGCTTCATTAGTGCTATTCGAAAAGAGTGGGCTATATACTGGGACGATCTCTCTTCATTTCATTTCTATAATGATCTATAACAGCAAAACCTATGCAGGTATTTACTGCACTCATCCCCGTTACGTAGGTGTACATGCATCCCTTACGCTGAAGAGAAAAGCAAATACCAACTCCTTGTTTCGGTCTGTCCCACTAACGAAGATGAAAATGAACCACAACGTTCAGGTTTGAAATAATGATCTGGCACATACTCCGCTTCAACCACCTTCATTATGATGCTGGGTAAGTGGCATACATATCGTTGGAAAAGACCCTAGCAGTACCAGGAATCGCGAATGCAGCCCAGTTTCACGAAATTGCCTGCAAACCGTACTTACGAACAGAGATTCAAAAATGAAATCCATATCGTTTATAGCTAATCTTTTTCTTAGGCTAACTAATCACATAACTAAATAACTAACTAGAAGAAAAGAGGCAAGATATGGGATTAATGTCTTGTCGACGACGGTGTGATTAGAGACGGAGTACATGCTCTGATTTGGGAAGGACAGGGAAGTACAAGGGATGGACAAAAATGTGGGAACACTAAATCCACAACACATCACCATGCTTAATACCATGTAGTAAAACCGTCGGCTTCAAAACAGCTTCCCACCCTCTCGGAATGGATAAATACAGGTACTGTAAGGTTTTCAAGAAAACTTTATACAACTAACCCTTCAAAATAGTGACAAGTTCAGGTAACGAGGATGGAGGTGGTTTCCAATCACGCACCCTTCTCTCCAAAGTAGACCAAAAAGGCTCAATAATATTAAGATCTGGTAACTATGATGGGCAACGGCCTTGCCGCAGTGGCTACACCGGTTCCCGTGAGATCACCGAAGTTAAGCGCTGTTGGGCGTGGTTGGCACTTGGATGGGTGACCATCCGGGCCGCCATGCGCTGTTGCCATTTTTCGGGGTGCACTCGGCCTCTTGATGCCAATTGAGGAGCTACTCGACCGAATAGTAGCGGCTTCGATCAAGAATACCATCATTACGATCGGGAGAGCGGTGTGCTAACCCCACGCCCCTGCTATCCACATCCTCCTCTGAGGATTACACGGCGGTCGGATGGTCCCGATGGGCCACTTGTGGCCTGTAGACGGAGTGGTAACTATGATGACCAGGGGAGATGCGACAGTTGATCCTCACGTTCACATAACGAGTCGTGGGCGATGTGAGGTGTGCAAACAGGGACCCTGTCGTCTTGGAGCATAGCATCATCATTGGGGAACAAACACTGTACAGTGGGATGGATCACATCAGCCAAAATGGTTACATAATCCTTGGCAGTAATGCGACCTTATGGAGTAACAATGGAACACGTGGAATACCACGATTCGCCTGCCCAAATCTTCACCGAACCCCTGCCATGTTTTCACTGCTGTGCCGCAAATTCGGTCAGAAATTGGAAACATTGCGAAAAAAGACTCAGCCGTTGAAACAAATTTCTTCCATAGCTCCATAGTCCAGGTTTTATGGCTACGGCACCATGTTTTCCAGTTACGGTCATTTGCATTAGTGACGTGTGGTTTTGGATTTCCAGCTTGCCCTGCAGTTCCCTGCTTCTGAAGGTTCCTTTGTGTTGATTTGGTGTGAGAGTGTTTAAGAGTGCCACACTCAGTTCTGCAGTGTCTTTTAAAATTGTCGCCCTCTTATTTTTCATCACAGTTGTCTCAAATGCCCTTCCGTCACAATAGCTCAACACTCACTTTCCTCCACGTTGTGACTTAGTGGTTGATGTTTTCACGCTTTACTTGTATGCAGTATAAATTTTCGATCGGGTACCATTTAAAAAACCAACGTAGGTTACGGAAGCACCTATACGAGCACCAACGATTTGTCCACGTTCGAAGTAACTTAGCTCAGACGTAATGTACTCACAACTGCACAAAATACTGTTGTGACCACGGATGACAGTTGCAACGTATTGAGAACATGCACAGGTGCAGTTCGTTGTCAAATACAACAGAGCAACCTGCAGTTCTTTCCAAGCACAATTTTCTCACTGTTTCCACATTTTTCTCGAACTCCTATAAATCGCACGTGGCCTTTCAAAGGAACTATTTAGGGCCTGAAGATGATGTTGTAACAACATCGAAACTAGTTGCCAATAAAACCAACACCTTAATACAGCTGGAGGAATTTCGTCATTTTTTAACATGTATTATACCAGCTGACGTCCCAAGTCGCCCGTTTCAATTATGGATATACGAAGATATTTCCTTTTGTTCCTTTATTGAAGACTTGGGAATGTATTTTATTCTTTAACTTTTCCTTAATCATGGTACAAAATGTTGATCAGACATACTCCTGACTGTACAATTTCTCTCGAAGATTCCCGTTTCAAAGAGCCAAGTGTTAGGCTTAAACCAGAGGCTCGGACGATTCTTTGGCGATTTTGGATGCGGATATCTCGATCTCCGCCATCGGGTGGAGAAATGTAGGATCCTCCATCCCTCCCTTCCCCTCCTTAATAGGTCAGGCGTGTGCTACACGCTGGAAGCGACTACCACGTTAGCGGAGTTCGTGTGAGGTCCAAATGCTGGCTTTTTAGGACAGGGAAATTCCTTCACTGGCCGAAAAAAGCCCGTCCTGAATTCATGCAGTGTAGCATTCGTCGTAACAGTTCAGATAAAGGCAATATTAATATAGTATTTGCTAACTGCAGCAGCGTCTATGGATAGGTCCCGGAACTAGTGTCATCTGAAAACGGTAACAACGCCCACATAGTACTATGGACAAAGAGCTGGCTGAAACTGTATGTCAATAACAACGGAATTCTAAAGTCCGACTGGAATGTATATTGCAAAAATTGGTTGAACGCTGGTGATGGGCACAATAAGAAATACGATAATATCTAGCGAGATTTGTACAGATTTGGAATGCAAAATAATTTGAATGCAGATAAATGTTAAGGGAGGATCAAATATGCACCGCCCCCCCCCCTCCGCTCCCCCCCGCCCTCACGTCTTCAGCAGCAGTAGTGGCGTAACATCTGAGGGTATACTTTGAGAATATTTCAAATAACTTGTCAACTATAGACTGGGAGATTCAAGTACTTAGAACGGGTAGTAGGGGCGAAGAATGGTTCAAATGGCTCTGAGCACTATGGGACTCAACTTCTGAGGTCATTAGTCCCCTAGAACTTAGAACTAGTTAAACCTAACTAACCTATGGACATCACAAACATCCATGCCCGAGGCAGGATTCGAACCTGCGACCGTAGCGGTCTTGCGGTTCCAGACTGCAGCGCCTTTAACCGCACGGCCACTAAGAAGTTTTGGCCATACGTTAAATCAGTAAACGTTTATAAGCCATCTATCCAGACACTCTGACCATAATAACATTGAAACTGATGAGGCTCACACAGAAAAGGCCGAAATACTAAACGTCTTTTTCCAGAACTGTTTCACGGAAGAAGAGGGGGCTGTAGTTCCACCTTAAATCGTTGTACGAGAGACAAAATTACACATATTGAAATAAGTGACCAAGGGACAGAAAAGAAACTAAAGTTGCTCAACAGAGGAAACGTCGCTGGGCCTGAAGGGATACCAGTACGATTCTACATATGGCATGCGAAAGAACTTCCCCTCTTCTAGAAGCAGTGAGCCATAGGTTTTTGAAGAAGCGAAGTGTCCCGGATAATTGGAAAAAATCACAGGGAATTCCAGTTTTCAAGAAAGGACGTCGAACAGGTTTACAAAACTATGGGCCTATATCTCTGACGTCACTCAGCTGTAGAATTTTGAAACATGTTTTATGCTCGCGTATTACGACATTTCTGGAAACCGAAAATCTTCTCTGTAGGAATCAACATGGGCTCCTAAAGCAATGATCGTGTGAAACCCATCAGCTCTGCTCGTCCACGAGACCCAGAAAGCAGCAAATAACGTCGCCCAGGTAGATGCCCCGTTCATTGACTTCAGGAAGGCGTTCGAGACTATTCCGTACTGCGGTTTAATAAACAAAAATTGGGGGGTACGGAATATCTGACCAACTGTCTGCCTGTATTGAAGAGTTCCTAGCCAACATGACACAATGTGTCATTCTGAACGGAGAGGAGTCTTCAGACGTAAAACTAACTTCGGGCGCACCCCTAGGGAGTGCTACAGAATCATGACTTTTCACAATATATATAAATTACATGGTAGATAACGTCTGAAGTTCTATAAGGCTTTTCGTGGATGATGCTCTTCTACACAGAGGTGGCGCAATGCAAGAAACTTGTGCAAAGCAAGAAAATTATAGTGCAAGAAAATTGTAGCGAAATGCAGGAAGATCTGCAGAGGATCGACGCCTGGGGCAGGGAGCGGCAATTCACTCTCAACATAAATAAAATGTAACGTATGCGAACCATTGACAGAAAGACTCTTTACTGTATGATTACACAACTGCAGGACAATCAACGGGAGCAGTTACTTCGTTAAAACATGTAGGAGTAAGCGAAAGCAATTGGCAGTGGAACGACCACATAAAATTAATTGCGGGTAAGGTCGATCCCAGACTGAGATTAACTGGAAGAATTTTCAGGAAAAGCAGTCCGTCAGCAAAGGAAGTAGCTTACAAAACTTTCGTTCGACCAATACCTGACTATTGCTCGTCAGTATGGTATCCATACCAGATAGGATTTTTGGAAGAAATAGAGAAAATCTAACGAAGAACGACACTTTTCGTTACAGGTTCATTTAGTAAGCGTGAAAGTGTCACAGAAATGCTCAGCCAAGTCCAGTGGCAGATGCTGCGAGAGATACGTTCTGCGTCACGGTATGGTCTGTTGCTAAAAGAGTCAACCAACATAAAAGACGATGAAGATAAAATCAGTAAGATTCGAGCCCACACGGAGACTTAGCAATCGTTCTTCCCGCGAACCATACCCGAATGGAATTGGGACAGAGGGATGTGACAGAGGTATGAAAAGTACCCTCCACCTCATACCGTAAGGAGGCAAAATTATTCTTCACAGTACATGAAACATTTTATTTGAAAGCAATTCTCTTTGGACAAGTAACCTATGAGACAGAGAAACAAGGGAGAAGAGGAAAGCACCAAGGAAGCCAAAATCTCAAACACAAGACACAACAAGTTAAAAAGTTTAATTCTTTGCGATCTCAGCCATGCCAAGAATATTTAAACTAACGTGTCGTTCTTCTCACGAGCGCTACCATTATGTTACTATAATTAATCTTTACAATCCTTAATAAATGGTTATGTGTGTTATACACATCATGGCCGGTGTCTGAAACTTACTGCACATGTTTTGAAGGTAGACCTAAGGAATAACGGTAGTAGTTGAGATCCGATCGGAAACTACTGAGTGAGCGTGCACTGTATAACTAAAAGTATCCTGTCATCTCTCTGTAATGCGGAACTGACCACTAGAAATCACAAGAGGCGAACCCGCCAGCGTAAAGGAAGCGGGGAGCATTGTGTTCACAACAGAGAGGCACTAAGACGAGAATGCGTCGATCTGGAAAGCTCCGTGACTTGGAAAGTGGACTAGTCCAGGTAGCACAATGAATATGCCCATGGTTTTAAAAAGAATGGGGTATGACTGTCGAGCAGCTCCTCATAAGCCACTTTTGAATGATGCATCACGCTATACCCTGCGGCAATCCGAAGAAAGGGTGTTGGTTTGACGAATTCCAGGACAGCGTTACCTGCCGTCTGAGCAGTGCGACAGTGAAGTACGGAGGAGGTAGTGTTATGGTATATGGTTGTTTCTCATGGTTAGCTTGTTGATCCCTTATTGAGCTTAAGAAAACGCTAAATGCGGCAGGATACGTACATGTTTTACAGAATTGTGCACTGCGCACAGGAGAGGAACAGTTCAGAGGCGATTATTGTTCGTATCGGCATGGTAGTGTACCATGTGAGAAAGCTTCATTTGTGAGGGAATAGTTTACGTATAATAATTTTCCTGAACTTGACTGTCTTGTACAGAGTCCCAATCTGAACCGAATGGAACACCTCTGGGACGAGTTAGAACATCAGCTTCGCTCCAGATCACAGCGTGCTACATCACTAGGTACTCTGGTTTCGGCTCTTGAGGAAGAATGGGCCGTCATTCCTCCACATACATGCAGAAATCTCAATGAAAGTGTCCCTAGCAGGGTTCAAGCACTCATTAAGGCGAAGGGTGAACATATTACATATTAATGTCCAATAATTGGTGTCCGGATACTTTTGATCAGATAATGTATGTCTGAATCTCATTTGTTCGTATCAACCGTCGGACAGTCTAATTAAGTGACTCGAGACTGCGTTTGAATGCGTGTGGGGCAAGCGGGGAGAAGGCGTCATGGTTGCGTCACTTCTGCAGATTTATGCATTTACATATAAAACCATAAACCACGATCTTTCCGTTGGTGTTTAACACCCTGTCGGTGTCGGATACATTAGAGACGAAATACTGTACATTATCTCAACAGCAATAGAACGGAAGGAAGAATCTGTCTGCCGCTGTGGCCGAGCGGTTCTAGACGCTTCAGTACGGAACCGCGCTGCTGCTACGATCGCAGGTTCGAATCCTACCTCGCGCATGGATGTGTGTGATGTCCTTAGGTTAGTTAGGTTTAAGTGGTTCTAAGTCTAGGGGACTGGTGACCTCAGATGTTAAGTCTCATTGTGCTTAGAGCCATTTGAACCATTTGGGGAACCGGTCTTGCTGTCCTAAATTTGTCTTAACTGAGGAAGGGAACCCTCACAAAACTAATATCAGACTGCCTGGATGAGGAGTTGTACGTCATACATTGCAAATACCAGTTTTGTGTAAGAGCAAGTGCACTGCATTGCCCACCCTTAGGAGAATGTGTTTTCAACTACTGATAAAGTAATGACGATAAATACCGAAACTCGCATAAGTTACATTTTAAATGGAGAGAAGTGCTAACTACATTGAGGAAATATAGCTCATGCACTTTCTCAGAGCTGTCGTAAAAGGAAGCATCTGACTGCTGATGTTTTAGGTATAATCTGCAAGAACCCGAAGATAAACATTTCACAGTTCTTATAGAAAGTGACAGCACGAAAGGATGATCTCATAAATAACTTTGTGTTGTCTCACACTGATAATTATTTGCCAACGATGCCATGTAGGCGAATGGCGAGAGCCTTAGTGGATATTATATAACCTTATGCTCCACCGAATTATGGATAGCTGCTGTATTGGAGGGAGGGCGCTCTAGTCGCTATGACAAATTGATTAGTCGAGCGCGTCACGTGACTCGGATGTCGTCAGTCCTCTCCTGGGCATCGGCCTGGCAATCGTGTAGAAGATGTATGTGCAAGACGTGCTTTGTCAACGCATTTTAACGCTGCTAGATCGCGGGTGCCCACACAGGGCTCTAACCCTCCAGCGATGTGCTGGCATAGGAGTTTCATGTGCTGAGTGCAACGATGCATCTAGAGTACCTCAATTCGGCGGAAAATGTCCCCACAACTGCCGTGAGTGAGAAAGTAGCAATGGGTAGAATGGCCACAGAACAGCAGCAAATCACTCGCATTAATATCTTGGAATTCAACAACTGGTTAGCAGATACACAACATCTCGCTATGGGGTACAACAGGCACCGCCCCATACCTGTAACTGTGCTTACCGTACCTCACTGTATACTGTGGTTGGCATGGGCGCAGAAACACTGCCATTTGGCTGTAGAAACATGGAGAAAAGGTCATCTGGACTGGTGGGTCATGGTTTACATTGCGACATGCGGATGCCAGAGGACGAACACGTCGAAAACTATACAACTGCATTCCTCTGCCAACAGTCATTCGCTGAGGCTTGTACGTGTAGGATGAAATGGGATTTCTGGTACGTCTTGCATCGTCCCTAGGCGGCTAAAGACACAGGGACCTAGTGTCCCATCAAGTGCACCCATTTGTTTCCCTCTAGTAACCAAGAAAACGCACCAATCCACTGACCGCTAGTTGGATGAGAATGGTCTGATAACACTCCCCGTACCTCAGGATGCTTGTGCTGTAAATCAGACCCTCTGATCCCACCTGAGACGACATCGAGCAAGACGCGAGCGAGCTGGATCCATCTATGACCTATTTCTATTCATCTTGGGAGGCGGCCATAGAACTGTATGGCTCTCCAACCCATACGGTTTGTCGTGGAGTCCAGGTCACGACAATTTTGCGCCACCGCTAGGGCGAAAGAGAGTGTTAGAAGCTACTAGGCAGGGCTCTCTAATTCATCAACTGGACTAGAACTAAAAACAGAGAAGTATCTACGGCTTAATCTGCAAAAGGTATCGGTGAGTATCGGCGATGGCCAGCGGAAGAAATTAGTGGGAGACGGTGTGAGGTGCTCACATTGTCGTACTGTCAATACTAGAAATATTGAACAGTATTGATCACGACCAAAATATTCTCAGTATTACCAATATGTATTTATTACCAATACGTACTTATCGTACGAGGGCGAATATTATCTCATCGACAGTTCGCCATTTCCCGTTAGACTTCTGTAAAATACAGCCGATGTGTGCTAAGTACAACCGGTTTAGACTTTTAAACTTTCTAAAATGAACAAAAAATGATGCCTTAATTTATTTACCCATGCCTAAAGTTATCAAAAGTAACTTTGGATGAATACTTATAAAAAATGCTTGCTAAAGAGTTTTACACGACATTTCGAACACTCATGACCTGCCTATTGCCAAAAATCGCTAAGTTACTTCTAACTACTTGTCGACTGGGATTGCCTATCTCATTAGCGTGTTTTGTTTTACTATTCTTTCTCGTATTAACACAATAGACAATTCTTGTCCGTTGTGCATGCATTACAATATTGCAACTGTTGAATATGAAGGTAACTTATAATGAATTAGCTGCAGTCAGCTGCATTTGTAGGGGCTTATTTTTCCGTGATATATCAAGATGCCTGGCATCCTATTTTCAGATGTTTAAATTTATTTACGTGTCGCGATCATTGTTTCTTTACTAACGGAATTGTAGAATTTTGCAACGAAAGCTTTTGAGACAGCTATTGTACACCATCATAAGTAAATAAACAATGTTCACGACGCATAAATCATTGTCAACATCTGAAGACGGCGTGAACATAAAACGAATTTACGTTCGAAGACACATGTTTTGAGGCATAATTTGTTGGTGTGTCGTTTTGGGAAAGTGGTGCTATTCATATCGGCGCGTTACCCACAAAATGTCACGGACCGTTTGGTACAGCTTTGACTTTATGCGGTACGAGCGCTACTGTCGCGCCACGTGATGAGGCCGCCCGCAAGACAGAGTATGACAATCAGGTCTGCGAGTGATCAAAAAATGGCTCTGAACACTATGGGACTCAACTGCTGAGGTCATTAGTCCCCTAGAACTTAGAACTAGTTAAACCTAACTAACCTAAGGACATAACACACATCCATGCCCGAGGCAGGATTCGAACCTGCGACCGTAGCGGTCTCGCGGTTCCAGACTGCAGCGCCAGAACCGCGCGGCCACTTCGGCCGGCTGCGAGTGATCATCAGGGAAGTCAAGGGAATTTAAAATCGTTTATTTCGAACAGGAGACCATTGCCGCAACCACTCCGCCACTCACAATTTATAGATAATGTTACGTAAATTTTCGTATTTGAAGTTGCTTACGTTCCAGTCTTATACATTTGGTTTAATTTCTCTTGCGACAGGAATCGCTCTCCAAATCCTCAAGAGCGTAAGGGAAATAACGCCACACAAAGGCCCGTTGCTCGCACTGCCCATATTAGTGTCTGACCTTCTCGCGACTGATAAGATTGTGGGGGGCCGTCCCTCTCAGCAAACTCTGATCATGGATTCAATTATAGCGTATGCGGAACACACTATTACCATTTTGTGGGTCTGATTGATCACGAATCTGGTTTAAATACAAGAACGTGCAACGTATACGAGTGAATAAATATAATTAACAAGAAATCCATAAACTGTGAGTGCCTGGGTTGTTTATAAGTGAAAGATAAAAACTGAAGTTAATCCAATACTCAAGTAGTGACAGCTGAGGACAATTTGGGTATGTCTAAATGCTGTCCTGGACAAGGTCCTATGTGATGCTGATTAATATTGCTTCCCTCCCATCTGTTATTAGATACGTTGCGTGTGACTGTGATGAAGAGTTTGCGTAGTGTAGTGTTGTGTTGTGTAGTTACTGAAGGTTATGAAGGGGAAACGTAGCCTACAGTTCTAGAAAAGCGCCAGTGGGGACGCTGAGGTTACCTTCACCATCCGACAGCTTCAAATGCCTCCAGTCCTTCAGAAATTGCGGAAAGGTTTGAGAGTTAACCCATAACCTTTGTGTGCAGATACAGTATGTAACCAGGATCGGCACGCCACCATCCGCCCCTTTCCGTCTAGTTCCTAAGAACGAAAATTTTTTCTTCCATCGTAATTGGAAATGGCTAATTTTTGGACGAGTGCTAACGTACTAACATGTGTTAGGAACGTCGGTTACAATGGTGAGAGAATTAACATTTAAAGTACCTAATTTATTGATAGAAACAAATAAGTTAATCACTGAAATTTCAAAGAAAATGCATTCTTCGAATAACATACCTAATTATGTTCATGAAGAACGAAACTCAGCCGGCCGGTGTGGCCGAGCGGTTCTAGGCGCTACGGTCTGGAACCGCGCGACCGCTACGGTCGCAGGTTCAAATCCTGCTTGGGGCATGGATGTGTGTGATGTCCTTAGGTTAGTTAGGTTTAAGTAGTTCTAAGTTCTAGGGGACTGATGACCTCAGAAGTTAAGTCCCATATTGCTCAGAGCCACCACCACCAGAACGAAACTCGTGACAGTTATGTTATGTGGGTTGCATGCCATCAGGCGAAATCGTTCACGAAGAGCGACGTGGCACGATCGACGGGCACACTAGAGACACTACCCAGCACATTTGTGCAAAACTTCAATGGATTTTCAAAGTGGTTTTCATTTTGCGACCGATCGGAACTTATTTTCTGAATAGCCCTCGTATTTTTTCGATTTGGTGACAGAGAATTTCTCTACCGTCCTGAGCAATCTGATGAGCTAGGTAGCCAACAAAGTGTAGGGATCTTAGTTGAGACGTCGACTGTTGTCGGGATGATGGAGCGTAGAGTGCAGTGGAGTAGGGCGGTCGACGCGCTGGGTGCTAATGATAGAACATTAGCGGGACAAGAATTTGTTACATTAAAGTTTACAGTCGTGTACTCTTCTCTGTGGTGGTGCCCAGGATACCTACATTGCAAAGCACGGCCACGGAACGTGCTAACGCTGTCCCGGCGATCTTCGGAGGAATTCGCCCGGAGGCGTCCATTTCACGTAACACGGTTTCGGTCGGGCAGCCGGCGTCGCCCATACAGCAGGCGCTGCTGCCCACTACAGCGACTGGGTAATACCAGAGCACTCTCGTACTCATCGAAGGGGTGTGGTCGAGTAGTCTCTCAGCACCTCTGCACGGTCTGGAGATGGACGACAGCACAGTTCCCTTCCAAGAAAGTCCAGGGATATCGATGCCTGTTTACAGGTACTAATCGGGAGCAGCAGCAGTTAGAGCATCTCAGGAATACTGTGACAGGTGGACAGTGCGCCAAACACTACCAGCTCAGCTCGACAAGGCAAAGGTAGAAGTCTCCAAGTCTTCCCAACAGCGGTTACAAGGTTGGTAGCTCACAGCGATCGGTTACAGCAGACCACACAGGCAGCAGTTTCGAAGGCGGAAGTCCTCTCGGTGCAGGGTAGCAGCACATCACAGTTTCGGCCTCGCAACTGGTGTACTGCAACGTAAAGATGTCAAGGCTCGGAAGCCTGAGTATTTATTACTGAGGCAATGGCGTTACGCTTGGCGGGCGATGACCAAATGTGGCCTACTTTCCCGGGTTCATCAGCGGTCTTCACCACCCCTCTATTTCGCAATAATAGCATTCAGGGTTTCAGCTTGTTGCCTTTCCGCCATAACAGCAGGCTGATAGATGTTCTTGTGAGACTTTGACCCTCTCTACCGTCTTCTCCTCGTTGAGGTCATGTTGCTTACGATTCAAGCCTCTCACTCACGCGAGGTGAGGCAGTATCTTTCAGGTTTGATCTGCTTTTTGCAATGTCGTCTTTCTGTCTGTTTGTCGTTTTGATTGCGTCACGGGGTGTTGGCCTGGATTGCGCTGGCTTGGTGCTGGCTGGAGAGGACTTGGAGAAAATTTTACATTTGCCCAAAATACATTTCTACAGTGTAACCAAAGCAACCTTCCTGGAATGTGCGGATAGAGCGATGGTATTGAGAGCACAGCCTGCCTGCCAACCTACCACGTTTAAAATACCCTTGTCGGACCGTGCAAGTTCTCCGAATTTCTTCATTTAATGACTGCGTAGATGAATGTAAGGCAGTTTGTAAAACAAATGACTCTATCTCAACTATTTACCGATTTTTTAAATATTCCTTCAAATGTGACATGCTTCAGGCATTACATCCTCTATAAAGCACATAAATTAGAAAAGGAGCACACACGTAACGTGACAGCCAAAGTCGGTTCTTGTACTGCCTTGTACTGTGACGTGAAACACTATAGAAAATAGACAGCCATATCTCGAACAGCTTACATCACTTACAGTTTTGGCACAATGTAGCAGAATAATTATCATTCATGCTTCTAAGCGTTTACGCAAAAGTAGATTCCGTTCAGCATCACAAACAATGGCGAGTATGACAGGTCACTACAGTACGTGGTGATGAACGTCAGATTGTGTGTATCTCGGCAACAATACTGTGTCGCAGACAGCCGGCCAGTCAGCTAATGGCACAGTACTGTTTTTTAAATTCCTGCTGTGTAGTTTGCTAGCGAGAAAATGTAGATTGAAGAGAGCGGCGAATTTTCTGGTAGGTATATCCATTGCTGCGTAATACAGTATTCAGGTTGATACGCTCGATGATATTAGATTACAAGGCTCGACAGTCATGTCATAGCTCTCCCCCGATTTCAAGTTGGGAGAGAGAAAAGTAAACCATCCCAGTTGCAACAATAAACCGTGCCACGACAGCATTACGAAGTTAGCACCCCAGGTCGGTGCTGTCAGTGGCTTCAGAAGCAGGGAAATAATCTAGCAACATCAGTCTATCAATCTGCGGTATGATGAAAATTGTTGTCGAATTACAGTACGTCTTTCACAGCCATCCGGCCAATTCATCCAAGAAATTTTCGTTCATCATATACGCCGGGAAAAATCAGAAACCAGGAATAGAGTGAGCACAGCGTACTGCGCATATCGCTAACATCAAACCGGAATGTTATTTCGTGTCTTAAGTTTAATGTTTTATGTTCACGTTTTGTGCTAAGACCGAAACTTTAATATTACCTGTATTTGTACATATTTATTTGCTAGTAACAGCAATGGTGGATAATTGTTTCTGCTACAGATGAAATACAAAATACGTGGCAGGAGGAACAGTTACTTTTCATAGATAGTACCAGAAAGTAACGTTATCTGAGACGCAATGTGTGTCGGCGACGAAACTCCTTTTCTGACCAACTGAATTCTCACTTCATAAATATTCTTATTCCATGGGAAAACTCTGAGAATTACACTGTAAAAACTGTTAGGTGAGTTTGTTCATACAACAGTAACAATCACATTTAGACTTCTTTTATAGATTTGGATATATGACGTGGCGGCGAACAACATCCGCTACCAAGATGAAACCTTTGGACCGAGCCACAAGGCGGTTGCACCCGTTTCACAGCTTTTTATTGTCCCTGGATTCTAGAATGGCATGAAATAAAAAACGAACGTATCCAAGAACGTGACAGAGAAACACCGTATTTACACGCGAAGCATATAAAGGACTGTGATATGAATGATTCATAGCGCCCTTCTGTGGACAATGGAAAGCTACTTACTGTACCATTAATAACGGAATTTTTTTTTTAAGGATAAGAGCGAGTAGGACTCACACACTGAGAGTTTCGTACAAACTTAATTTTGTATGCAGGTAGTAATATTAATATCGTCTGACTCAGTGACCTGCTGCAAGATGTTTCTATTGGACGTCATTTCGGTGACTTGCATGTCTCTAATCTACCTAAGTTAGCCAGCTGAGAAAAGGGGAACTACAGTTTAATTTGGAATCCCAAACACGTGTTGTATCTGACGATTACTCACATCGTTGAGTGGTGAACGCTACGTTAAAACGCATGCTGAAAAAAAGCCGGGGTCAGACTGAAATTCGGTCCCATGACCTCTCCGTTTTCAAACATGCGCTCTATCGCTACACCACCACTGAGATTGCGAGTATAAAAATATGTGACCAATGGCCTTATCTTACACTGACTTAGAAGCTTAAACTTTTACACCGCTAAGGGACTGTACATCTTTGTGTCTAACATTTTTCTGCTTTATAACTCTACCCGTTCCTGGGAAAAGTGGATCTTAACAGATGGACAACAAATGGCAAAAAATATTTTTACTTTCTAAAATTACAAATTAGCAATTTTCGGATTTTTTCCTTCACTTGGGTTGTGAAACATTCCTTCTTTCCAAATTTTATCAGTTTAAGTTCACGGGAAGTACCCTATAGGTTTTGATGAGTTAGTTTGCGAGTTTCGAAATATATGACATAAATGGTCGTAGCTTTCGATTGCATAGAATTAGAAGCTTACGATTTTCATACCACCGAAAGACTGCAGACATTAGTATGTGACATAAATTTCAACATGGTAACTTCACTAGTTCCCGAGAAAAAGAGGCGTACAGACAGACAAACCGACAGATAGACAGACGGACAACGAAGTGATCCTATAAGGGTTCAGTTCTCACCGACTGACGTATGGAACCCCAAAAAAGAGAACGATTGGAGTTAAGCGTCCGTCAGACGACGAAGTAATTACAGTCGTACGCAAGTTCCGGTTAGGGAGGAAAATGTAAGGGAGCGGGTCGCGTGCTTTACAAAGACGGGAAAACATACTCTCCACGCTACCTCGTGCACCCCATCAGCTCACAGTCCGCCTTCGAAGGTTTAACGGAAGGCGCCACTGAAGAGGTGTGTGTTATCAGTCACGAGAGCACATCTTGGCTTGCCTTCATTTGTAAGTGCGGAATCGGCGAAGAGAACGGCAGCTACCATAGTATATCACGTAAGCAGCGACTCCGGGCGTCGTGGAGTGGACAGTCATAGTGACCGATGTTTGTGGAATGTTTCCAAATTGCGTAGGATACTTGCAGAACGTTGTCCAGCTTGTCCTACACTCTCAGAGAGACTTGCTTTTCCATTCCGATAATGCACACACGTGTTACTGCCACGATTTGTATAAGCCTCCTTTAAATAGGTGTGGGACATCGTTATAGTACCGACAAATCCCCTAAACAGCAGCAACAATAATACGGAATAGCGTGGAACACTATCTCCCAAGATGGCCTCCTATATCAAAGTGATTGCCTCTATGTACGAATGCAGAAATGTATTGTAGCTAGAAGAGGCTATACAATATACTGAGAGCATTGGCCTCGAGAAACTGCCTTCAGATGTATGACCTTATAATTACGATCGTATAACCTGCCTTCGTACCAAATGGTGGGTGGCGCTCGACTCGGAGCTAGCTTTTTCGGATTCCTGAGCTAAATTCCAAATCTCTCTGCAGTGTCTCGAAGAGTGGGGGCATGTCAAATTATATTGATGGTGATCCTTCTGCCGGTTGGGGACGATGAGCTTGGAGCGGAGAGCACCTTGGTGTTAATCGAGAGGAAACGATTATGTGTCGGCAGCAGGTTTTATCCTCTCCATTTTCTAATCATCTTACAACACTACACACTATACACACATCCATTACAGTCACCTACACTCAATATATACGCCTAAGACAAGTCTCTCACACTGTGAGGGAAGTGGAGGAAGAAACCCGTTCCATATATGCGACTGAAGCAGCCCCTCAGGGTCTCCCTGCAAACAAAGCCATTCGGCTCTGTATTTTCTTTATGAGCATAATAGCTGGGAAACCTGGCGTTGTCCCCGTATTTATTTATTCCAGTCTTCTGTTGGTCCATCTCCTGCTCAGTCCTCTTCCTATCCATCTCCTCCCCCCTCCTCTCTCTGTCCATATCCCCCCCCACCTCTCTCTCTCTCTCTCTCTCTCTCCATCCCCCTCCCCCCTTCTGTCCGTCCATCTCCTCTTCCTCCCTGTCTCTGTCCATCTCCACCTCTCCTCACTCTCTCTGTTCATCTGCTGCTCCCCCGCCTTCCCATCCATCTTCTTCTCACCACTGTCCCTCACCTTTTCTGCATCTACACACATACTCCGTAAGCTACCGTATGGTGCGTGGCAGAGGGTACCCTGTACCATGACTAGTCATTTTTCCCTCTGTTTACCTCCTCCTACCCTCTCTCTCTCCCCATCCTCTCTTTCTCTATCCACCTCCTCCTTTCCACTCTACGTGACCATCTCCTTCTCCCCTCCATCTATCCCCTCCTCCCCCTTCTCTCTGTCCATCTCGTCCTCTCCCTCTCTTTGTCCACCTCTCCCACTTCCCTCCCCCCCCCCCCCCCGCCCGCCCCCACATACAGTATTTCTTTCCAGGTAATAAGTAACATATGTATCAAAATTTGTTGAAATTATTCCAGGGCATTAGGAAGAGAAGTTTAACATATACGTATGTGACATACGAGGTGCGGCTAGAAAAAAACCGGACTGATGCTGGAAAAAACATTTATTTACAATTATTTACAATTTCATGTTATCTCCTTCAATGTACTCTCCTCCTCGGTCTCTACACCGCTCCATACGAATTTTCCACTGTTCATAGCAATGCTGCAGATCATATTCGGTAAGTCCATACATTACTTCCGTCGCTTTTTCTTTTACTGCTTCAACAGTCTCAAATCTAGTTCCTTTCAAAGCTGACTTGACTTTAGGGAAAAGAAAAAAGTCACAGTGGGCCAAATCAGGTGAGTAGGGTGGATGATCTAAGATGGGAATGTTGTGTTTTGCCAAAAACGTCTTCACTGACAACGCACTGTGAGCTGGGGCATTGTCTTGGTGAAGGATCCATGACTTTTTTCTCCACAAATCGTTCCGTTTTCTCCGTACTCGCTCACGTAGGGTAGCCAGGACGCTAATGTAGTAATGCTGATTCACTGTTTGTCCCTCTGGTACCCAATCAATGTGCACAATCCCTTTGATGTCAAAAAAAAAAAACAAAAAAAAAACAATCATCATTGCCTTGAATTTCGATTTTGACATTCGTGCTTTTTTTTGTCGTGGAGAACCAGGAGTTTTCCAATGCATCGATTGGCGTTTAGTTTCGGGATCGTAAGTAAAAAACCACGATTCATCGCAAGTAATAACATTTTGTAAGAAGGTGGGATCACTTTTAATGTTTTCCAGGATGTCAGAACAAATCATTCTTCGGCGTTCCTTCTGTTCAATTGTGAGACACTTTGGAACCATTTTTGAACACACTTTGTTCATGTTGAAACTTTCATGAAGAATCTGCCTAACACTTTCCTTGTCAACTCCTGTTAACTCAGACACTGCTCTGATTGTTAAACGGCGATCTTGTCGAACAAGATGTTTGCATCAGTTTTTGCTGACAATGGTCTGCCAGTGCGAGTGTCATCACTGGTGTCTTCGCGGCCATCTTTAAATCGTTTAAACCACTCAAACACTTGTGTTCGCGATAAACAATCATCGCCGTACACTTGTTGTAACATTACAAACGTTTCACTTGCAGATTTTCCTAGTTTGAAACAAAATTTGATGTTAACACGCTGTTCTTTCTGTACACTCAACATTTTCCGACGCACAGACAAAACGTCAACTACTTAAAACAGACGCCACGGGCAGACTGAGTGCAGGAGGCAGATGAAACTCGAGCAGTAGGCGGAGCGAGAGTCACGTGACAGGCCACGCGACTTTCAGCCTTATTGCATTCGTTTTATTGTTTCACCAGTACTAGTCCGGTTTTTTTCTAGCCACACCTCGTATATTGCTCACATATAAGTCCGATTGATTCTCTGCTGTTTTATGGCTTGATGTTAGGTCCCGAAACACGCTGACAAAATTATTACATCGCTACAGTGCTCATTCTAGTGACTTGTTTGACACATTGAAGAGCACAAATAAGAGACAAATCGCATTTAACACTTTTAAAAGTATTCCATATCAACTAAATACAGGAAATAAATACCAACAGGTGATTTTCGAACACTTTTACTCCTTTAATCAGTTCTCAACCAGAACTTCACCTTTTGTGGTAAGGGAGAATCTTACTCCCACAGTATTTTTATACAAATAATAAATCACGTACCTAACAAATTTGGTTCAGGCTGCTCCAGATGTTCCTGAGTTATGCTTCAGTGTCATCCCCTTTTAATTCTCACCCCTGTAGGATGCAGGTGGCTTCGTTCCAGACAGTAAGAAACCAGTAACCTCCGATTCATTAAAAAGTCAAACTCTCCTTTATGAAACACTTTTAAACTTTTGATGCGTTAATGTATTAAATAGCTGACGTTAAGTACGTAAGCGCGAAAATGCTTAGAAAAGGTTTGACATTATGCTTAAAGTTTGTTGCAAGTCATCAATGCTCTCATTCTCATATACTGGATGAATATATTCTGGGTATTTGCACGCAGTGCGTTAGGCATCTTTTTCACCCCTACTCCTTTGAGAGGTAGGTCGGTCTTACTTCCACAGCGCTTCTTTCGAGACAGCAAGTGATACATGTATCAAGTTTAGTTGAAATCTATCAATTAGTTTAGGAGATGTTGAACGTACATAGATATATGCATCCCTTTTTTTATAAGATATAAAGAAGATAAGAGATATAGTGTGCAACGCGTATAACAGGTAAATAATATTTCATGAGCAAACCATTACCAAGAGGTGTTCAGTTTTCATTTTACGCTTGTTGCATTCACTCGCTGCCCGTATAACGTATCGCGCAGCGTGCCGGCTTGTGAAACAGACCAGAATCGAATCCGTGAGGGGGATAGGCGATCGTGGGCTGGTATGCTGGCCAAGCTGAATGTGGTTTTTGGCAGTTCTCCACGCTTGTTTAGGTAAACGCTGGATTGGTTCACAATTTCTTCCCCAGAGAATACAATACGCAAACAGTTAAAATATGTTACAACACACAAAAAAACTTTGTACGATCCACAGACAGGTGACCCACACGACTTCCCTTCCTTAGGTAACCCTGACGACTGTGGCGTCAGTAAGGACATCCGGCCAAGTAGTTAAGTAATAAAACAAAATTTTTCATGGCATGAACGCGCTATGGAAAAGACGGAGACTTGTTGCACTCATGCTCAGAGAACGTAATGGAACCTCCATTTAGATAATTTACTCTTGTTTGCCGTCTGAATCACTTGATGCCTTATGGATCCACATCTACGTATATACTCTTTAGGCCATCGTACGGTATGTGACGGAGGGTACATAGCACACGAGCCTTTACCCCTTTTCTATTCCGTGCATTGATGATAGGCAGAAGGAAACGCTGTATGTTCCCGAATTTCTCTACTTTTACCATCATGATCACCACACGATATGTACATTGGTGGAAATAATGTATTTACTGCCTCGATTTGGTACACAAGCTCTCGGAATTTGGCTCTCCGCTATGCATATCGTCTTCCTTGTAACGTCCCCCAATGCAGTTTCTCGACCATTTCAGAGACTCTGACTCTGATTAAATGCCCCTCTATACGATCAAACTTGTTTTTCAAATTCATTGCTTGTTATCCACGGATCCGTCAAACAAGCGGCGTATCGTGTCGCGAAGTATTTTGACACTACTGATCAGTATGCTAGGTGCAACGCAGCATACGAACTTAAAATCTTCGAAATCTGCTCAAGTTTCTAGATATCTAGAAGTTATACAAGGGGCAGTCAAATGATAACGAGACAGATGGCAAAAAGTTAGTACGCTGTTTATTATTTAAAAAATAATCGATATAACTGTTAATACATTTATCCCACTGCGAGACATGACGGTCAGTGCCTTCATGAAAAAATGTCTGCGGTTGCCTACAGAGCCATGATGTACGCAGTCGTGCATCCCTTCGTCCAAGCAAATCGACGGCTACAAGTGTCTTTCTTCAGAGATTCATTAACGCGGAAATTGCATGGGTAGAAAATGGTTCAAATGGCTCTGAGCACTATGCGACTTAACTTTTGAGGTCATCAGTCGCCTAGAACTTAGAACTAACTAAACCTAACTAACCTAAGGACAGCACACACATCCATACCCGAGGCAGGATTCGAACCTGCGACCGTAGCGGTCGCTCGGATCCAGACTGCAGCGCCTAGAACCGCACGGCCACTCCGGCCGGCTACGCATGGGTAGAGATCGGGACTCTATTGAGGAGATGTAAGGATTCCCAACGAAAATTCTGCAGAGTAATCATGTACTCCCTATGCGCTGTCGCAACAATAAATCTTCCCGGGTTCGATTCCCGGCGGGGTCAGGGATTTTCTCTGCCTCGTGATGACTGGGTGTTGTGTGATGTCATTAGGTTAGTTAGGTTTAAGTAGTTCTAAGTTCTAGGGGACTGATGACCATAGCTGCTAAGTCCCATAGTGCTCAGAGCCATTTAATAAATCTTGAGTGAATTGGAAATGTCTACAATTTTTTCCGGCAGTGCATATATCACCTTATCCAGGCGTCTCAACAGTATTTAGACCGGCGCACGGCTACAGCGAGCCAGTTCTTTACGAATGAGCTCTCTGAGCAATTACGCCGACCGCTGCCACTGTTCCTCAATCAAAAGCTCTCTTGGAGTCATCTCGCGTCCTGTAGTGCGATGCTAGCCTACTTACTGGGAATCTTCTTCTTCACTGCGACATGGAGCTGCCAGCTGTCATCTTCGAGCTAGATAGAGAGTTGGTCTCTACATTGTGGGTCTCCTGGAACTGGTATTCGGGCCGACACAGTTTTTTGTGTAACTAGGCATTCTGTTCTGCGTGAAACAAACATGACTCTGGAAACGTTGATAAAGTTTTCCGTGGATAACAGTCCACCGATCTTACATTTTGTATCACTTCAAAGACAGAGACTTAATTGTGGACTGTTATTCGTGTCGTGTAATTACTCTTCAAAGATGAAGAACTAAAATTGATAGTTATTTCAATAAACGTACTTTTTATTTCCTACCGGCTTAAGTTTGTCTGCACCACCACAGGCTTGGGCCGCATCATTACCCACCGTGCATTGACAAATGGTTCAAATGGCTCTAAGCACTATGGGACTCAACATCTGAGGTTATCAGTCCCTTAGGCTTATAACTAATTAAACCTAACTAACCTAAGGACATCACACACATCCACGCCCGAGGCAGGATTCGAACCTGCGACCGCAGCAGCTGCGCGGTTCTGGACTGAAGCGCGTGCATTGACTATCACGCCTAAAGCCAGTACGAAGATTGACAACATCTGTCACGTGTGGCGCGGATACCATCCACCATGGTTTCAATAAGAGCGCTATATCTCCACTGTCTGTATTTGTAGTTAATTTGCTCATGAGTGTAGTTTTGTTATCCTAGTATAAAGGAGCCAATGTATCTTTCCCACTAAAATAAATGAACGTTGATATAAATCCGTAGTCTTCTGAAACCGGTGTCATTAGCATTATCATTCTGCGTGTATTGCCACTTCATCTTATAACGCACTTAAAATTCTAAAATACACTGCCTGACAAAAATGATGAAGTACCGAGAAGACATGGGAGGATGTCAATGTAATTGCGTACACGTACACACGGTCGGTGGGTATGTACGGTATATGAATAGAGTTTCAATTCGATGTGACAGGTAGAACGGCCAGCAGTTCACACTAGTAGGGCTGTTCGTGTCTAGTGATGTTACCGCCTTGATAGGGTACATAAGGGGTGTGAACAGCGTCAGATGTTGAGTGATCACTGTGAAGTACACGGAGATGTCGCATACTCTAGTGACACAGCGTTATCGGCTTAATGTTCGACTGCATGGGAACGTGAGGGCAAGTATACTCGTCATCAAGGTTCCAGTCGACCACATTGACCACCACAAGGGAGGACAGTCCTGTTGCGTACCAAGAGTACCGTAACGCCCTTACATCTGCGCGTGCCATCCGTAAAGAAGTAATGGACTCCCGGAAACATTCCAAAATATTGGTCAGTGACTAGCAACAGCCCGACAACGGTTATTACCGTCCCGTGTGAAGGCTGCCGTTAACATCACAACACAAACGGCTGTGTTTGGAGAGGTGCTGTGACCCGGAAGATTGATCAGCGTCGCACTGTGTTCAGCGATAAATCGCGATTCTGCACGAGCCCCGAATGACCATCGTCGGCGAGTGTCGCGGTGACCTTGTAAGAACTCCCATTCTTTCAGTGTTTTGGAGAGGCACAGCGGTTTTACTCTAGGTGTCATGATGTCCTCGTGCGTTATCTCTCGTGCGACAGTATTGTGGTTCCATTTTTCAACAGGACAATGCTCGTCCACGCATGACACGTGCGACAGTATTGTGGTTCCATTTTTCAACAGAACATTGCTCGTCCACGCGTGACACGTGCGACAGTATTGTGGTTCCATTTTTCAACAGAACAATGCTCGTCCACGCATGACACGTGCGACAGTACTGTGGTTCCATTTTTCAACAGGACAATGCTCTTCCACGCGTGACACGTGTCTCTATGAACTGTCTGTGTGTGAGGCACTCTCGTGACCAGCAAGATCGGCATACCGGTCCCAATCAGAAAACGTGTGGGACCAGCACGTACGTCAACTCCGTCCCAGAGCCAGTATCCAAGATATCAAGGACCATTTACAACAGCTGTAGGCCAGATTGCCTCAGGAAAGGATACATGAGCTTTATGCGTGCATCCAGAGCAGAGGAGGTGCAACATCATGCCGATATGTGGGCTCGTACTGCCAAGTTCTTTGTAAGTCTGGCTCGATTTGTAATCACTGAAATAACATTACATATCATCTCAACCCGTGAAATTCAACCTCGTTTCGTTTCATTTACTTTTTGTCAGGGAATGTATTAAAATAACCGACGTTTCGAAGGCATTGCAGAGCCATTTCTCAAGGTATAGACTAGGCGAACCGAGAGAAAGTTAAACTCTCAATCTGAATAGTTGCACGGTGCTTTGAACGCTGTTACTCGTTTGCTATATCTTTACTTCACCACGATTTCTCCTCGTCAGTATTTAACAGAGATTCTAGTTTCCGATATGTTTGAATGCATAGATTTTTTCGCCCTGAGTTACAGAAAACTAGGCAAGGTAAAGCGAAAATAAGGAAAAAGTCTTGCATTCTGCGTCGTGAAGTACACTGAGGTGACAAAAGTCATGGGATACCTTCCGATATCATGTCGGATCTCCTTTTGCCCGGCCTAGAGCACCAACTAGACGTGCTAGACGTGGCATGGACTCATCAAGTCGTTGGGAGTCCCCTGCATAAATATTGAGCCGGGCTGCCTCTACAGTCGTCCGTAACTGCTAAAGCGTTGCCGGCGCAGGATTTTGTGCACCAACTAACATCTCGACTACGTCCCATAATTGTGCGATGGCATTCATTTCGGGAAACCTGGGTGGACAAATCACCCGCTCGAATTGTCCAGAATGTTCTTCAAACAAATTGGGAATATGAAGTCCATAAATGGCTGAAAATGGTATCCAACTAGCCGAACATAACCATTTCAAGTCAATGATTGGTTCAGTTGGACCTGACGACCCAGTCCATTCCATGTAAAGACAGCCCACATTACTACTGAGCCCCCAGCAGCTTGCACAATACCTTGTTGACAACTTGCGCCCATGGCTTCGTGGTGTCTGCGCCACACTCGAACCCTAACTCCAGCTCTTACCAACGGAAACCGGGACTCATCTGACCAGGCCATGTAGGGCCAACCGATGTGGTTACGAGCCGGGGAAGGGTGTTGCAGGAGATGTCATGCTGTGACATTGTACGTACAAAACCGATTTCTGCGAATACTTCACGCAGTGGTGCTTATCTGTTAGCACTGACAACTCTACGGAAACACCGCTGCTCTAGATCGTTAAGTGAAGGCCATCGAAGTAATGCCTGAAATCTGGTATTCTCGGTACGCTCTTGGCACTGCGGATCTCGGAATATTCAATTCCCTAACGATTTCCGAAATGGAATGTCCCATGCATCTACCTCCAACTACCATTCCATCGAGTGGCCATAAATCACTCCGCGCGTAGTAGCCGCGTGGTCTTAGGCGCCTTGCCACGGTTCGCGCGGCTCCCTCTGTCGGCGGTCGAGTCCTCCCTTGGGCACGGGTGTATAGTTGTCCTACTTTAAGTTAGATTAAGTAGTGTGTAAGCCTAGGGACGGATGACCTCAGCAGTTTGGTCCCATAGGAACTTACCACAACATTCCAAAAAATGAATGACGTCGGAAACATTTTCACTTGAATCACCTTAGGACAAATGACTATTCCGCCAGCGCACTGCCCATTTATACTTTGTGAACGCTAATCAAGGGAAATCTAAATTTAAATAGACGGGTAGAGAACTGAATCGCAGCTATCCTGAATTCGAATCAAGTGTCTTCCCACTGCGCCAATCGGAGGCCAAGATGAGGGTATAGTCGAGAGAAAGCCTTCTTTGTAGAACAACGGATTTGATGAAACTTATACACTGATACCGATTGTATTTCGAGTTTGATGACATTCCAGAAAACGTTCGAATATTTTTTTTCTGAAAATATGATACCATATCTTTAGCTGCAAGGGTTGCTAACAATGGGGCCAGGACCACATAATATGTAGAACAATTTTGAAGTACTTGCTACAGGTCAACGCTCTTGATTTAAAAGAAATGCACTTAGAGATCTACAGACTCTGACGCAGTGTACAATTAATTAAATAAGGTAATAAAATCATTCGTTACGAGAGAGGGTAGATTTCTGACCTAAGGATTCTCAGACTCAGAAATAACCCAACTGGCAGAAATTCGGATACGAATTAACGTCAAGTTCAGCCATATTAGGACAGAAATAAGAATCATGCAGGAGATGAACATAACACGATGGGCAATGGCGGCACTGAGAAGCTTTCGATTTTCAAGGCGATTAATGTGTAGCTTCTAGAGACTCTTAGGAAAATAACACTGTAACGGAATGTAAATGTTAAATGTGATAATGCATGGTAGGTGAGAAAAAGGGATGTTCGAGATCGTCTCAGACTCGCTAAAGAGTCATATTTTTTGTCTTGTATTTTAGGACTCCATTTCAAGGTGGAGTGGAAATAGACGATACCAGCTCTCCAACCACTTACACGTATGCATTTGCTATAGAATATAAAGACTGACAGAATAATCATTCGATATTTTAGTGTTGGTGCCATCGTGGTTTTTCTTCACAAGGTGATGCAGTGATATAAAAAAGTAATAAACAACTTATTTCACCAACTGTGCTAAAAGTAGCATTTTTGTTAACAACCAGTCTACGTTTGAGGTTACGGCTGTACCATTAGGCTATCTTTCCTTTGGTTTCTTATATGCTCTATATTTGAAGTACTTCGTACAAGCTGAATACAAAGAAAATAGTATAACTTCAAAGAACATTAGGTTCGTACAAGTTTTTCTAGTAATTCAGAGATAGTGGTATAAATTTTATAACGGGGGTCTAAAACTTTTGAGGTAAAAAAATTATACAAATAATAGAGCTTCCTAAACTGAAGACTTTCTGATAACAAACCATTGGTCGGAAACGAATACTTCCGGCTGTATGAGATTTGAATGAGAAACGAGTGCAGAATAAATGTTTCTAAACTGGTTATGTTTCGGCATCGATGTTGGTAGCGCTACGTTGAAAAACAAGATCCACTATGATGTGTTCAATACGAATTTCTCCCTGTGGGGTTAGTAAACTCGTTGATTTAAAAAATTTTTCTACATCGGTCGTGTTATGGATCTCATCATTTCCACGCAGACGAACAATATCCAAGAATGCAGGTACTGCCGAAAACTCAATAACTGATGGATGTTGGAATGAAAGCACACATTACGTCGTACACTGTCATCTGTCATCTATTCTTTGTCTAGTTGTTGCTCATAAAGTGCAGTATGTAAATCAGAAGAATGAAGAAAAGTTAAAAAAAAAAAAGAATTCTTTACGATATGGGAAGATATGTGCACCTCCGTTAAATAATGAATTTGTGGTCCTCCGGTTCTTAATGGAAGTTATGGTAGAAGAGAATTGTACAGTGTCAGCAATGCACTCATCCCAACAAACTGATATAGGACATTATTTGAATTCTGCTAACGACTAACGTTTAGTATAATTTCCTGCGAATATGCAGAAGCGTGTTCGGTATTATCTTGAGCTGTTAAGCCATTTCTGAGTTCCAAGCTTAAAATCGAATGCAGCACCACGTGATCCGCGAGGTTCGGCAGCCGACTGCCACCAGCGAGAAATGACAGCTACAAGAAAGTAAGCGAATATGAGAAGGAAGACGTTCCGGGTGATACACATACACGCACCAAACTGATCCTTACGTACCCAGCAGCATTGACAATGCATTTTTGCGTGTCAGCGAAACGTCTCATTAAACGTTTTCCGAAATATCTCACTAATGACACGTTATCTTAGGAATACGCAAGAGATCTCTTCTTGCAAAAATTATGTGAGATACTGTGAACTGTATCCATAATGAATCTTTTCTGTTTGGAATGTAATAGAACGTTTTCGAAAGATAGGAACTGTGAGGAAGATCGTTGTTCGTGACCGGATAGCTTAGTAGGTAAAACATGCCCGCAAACGGCAAGTATCGAGGTTCGAGTCCCATAACGCTAAATAGCTTTGTAGGAGAGATTCACCAAACAAAAGGCAGAAATGTGGTATCAGACTGTTCGGGAACGCAAAATTTTGAAATTTCACAAAAGATTGTCTGTATTTTATGGCTGCTGTTCAATGGTGTATAAGGCACAATCAAATGAAAACAAGACAGATAAAAAAAAGTAAACTGTTCATTATTTAAAAAATAACAGTCATAACTGTTAACATACAGTACTGGCCATTAAATTGCTACACCAAGAAGATGACGTGCTACAGTCGCGAAATTTAACCGACAGGAAGAAGATGCTGTGATATGCAAATGATTAGCTTTTCAGAGCATTCACACAAGGTTGGCGCCGGTGGCGACACCTACAACGTGCTGACATGAGGAAAGTTTCCAACCGCCGGCCGGTGTGGCCGTGCGGTTCTAGGCGCTTCAGTCTGGAACCGCGTGACCGTTACGGTCGTAGGTTCGAATCCTGCCTCGGGAATGGATGTGAGTGACGTCCTTAGGTTAGTTAGGTTTAAGTAGTTCTAAGTTCTAGGGGACTGATGACCTCAGATGTTAAGTCCCATAGTGCTCAGAGCCATTTGAACCATTTGAAAGTTTCCAGCCGATTTCTCATACATAAACAGCAGTTGACCGGCGTTGCCTGGTGAAACGTTGTTGTGATGCCTCGAGTAAGGAGGAGAAATGCGTACCATCACGTTTCCGACTTTGATAAAGGTCGGATTGTAGCCTATCGCGATTGCGGTTTATCGTATCGCGACATTGATGCTCGCGTTGGTCGAGATCCAATGACTGTTAGCAGAATATGGAATCGGTGGGTTCAGGAGGGTAATACGGAACGCCGTGCTGCATCCCAACGGCCTCGTATCACTAGCAGTCGAGATGACAGGCATCTAATCCGCATGGCTGTAACGGATCGTGCGGCCACGTCTCGATCCCTGAGTCAACAGATGGGGCCGTTTGCAAGACAACAACCATCTGCACGAATAGTTGGACGGCGTTTGCAGAAGTATGGGCTATCAGCTCGGAGACAATGGCTGCGGTTACCCTTGACGCTGCATCACAGACAGGAGCGCCTGCGATGGTGTACTCAACGACGAACCTGGGTGCACGAATGGCAAAACGTCATTTTTTCGGATGAATCCAGGATCATGCTGGCCGCATCCGTGTTTCCGTGTTGGGCGACATCGCGGTGAACGCACATTGGAAGCGTGTATTCGTCATCGCCATACTGCCGTATCACCCGGCGTGATGGTATGGGATGCTATTGGTTACACGTCTCGGTCACCTCTTGTTCGTATTGACGGCACTTCGAACAGTGGACGTTACATTTCAGATGTGTTACGACCCGTGACTCTACCCTTCATCCGATCCCTGCGAAACCCTACATTTCAGCAGGATAATGCACGACCACATGTTGCAGGTCCTGTATGGGGCTTTCTCGATACAGAAAATGTTCGACTGCTGCCCTGGCCAGCACATTCTCCAGATCTCTCACCAATTGGAAACGTCTCGTCAATGGTGGCCGACCAACTGGCTCGTCACAATACGCCAGTCACTACTCTTGATGAACTGTGGTATCGCGTTGAAGCTGCATGGGCAGCTGTACCTGTAAACGCCGTCGAAGCTCTGTTTGACTTAATGCCCAGGCGTATCAAGGCCGTTATTACGGCCAGAAGTGGTTGTTCTGGGTACTGATTTCTCAGGATCTATGCACCCAAATTGCGTGAAAATGTAATCACATGTCAGTTCTACTATAATATATTTGTCGAGTGAATACCCGTTAATCATCTGCATTTCTTCTTGGTGTAGCAGTTTTAATGGCCAGTAGTGTATTTATCCCACTGTGAGACCAGACGTTCATTGCCTTCTCGCACAAAGGCTTGCACTTGCTTACGGAACTATGACTGTACGCAGACGTGAACTGCTTTAGTGCTCCAAAAATAAGGAAATTGCGTGGGGAGAAATAGGGACTGTATGGAGGCTGTGGAAGGGCTTCCCAGCGAACGTCTGCAGCGTACTCTAAACAACCTTGGCAATATGTGGGCCGGCCAACCATGCTGGGAAGACCTTACACGTCCACCATACAGTCCCGGTCCCTCCTCGTGGGATTTCCATATTTTTAAAGGCCTGAAGAAAGACATTCTTGGCCGTCGATTTGCTTCGGGTGAAGAGGTGCTCGCTAGGGTACAATCATGGTTCCGTAGGCAATCGTAAACATTTTTCCATGAAGGCATTGACCATTTCGCAAGTTGTGATATGGTCGCGGATTAAAACAGTGACCCAGAGAGTTTAGAATAAAATTATTTTATTTCCGTGTATGGTTAGAAAACTTTTGGTCCTTAGACCACCGATTTCGGTCAGCAATGATCATCTTCAGATCTGCAGCGAAATATGGGAAATGAAATTCAACTAGAGGAGCGATTACACCTTAAATGAAATATGCCATAACAAAAAATTATTACTTCCATGGGTGTGGAAACATACACTCAAAATATGACGATGCCTACTTGTTTTGTAACATGCCCTAATATAACAAAGCCATAGTGGCATCGTTACAAAATATGCACAAAATCAGCTAACCATCGTCGCACATATTTAAACTGCGGTGTAAACTAGACCACAGTGCCGGCTGAGTCATACTGTCAATAACGCTACTGTTCATAACAAACTACAGTACGGTAGCTACAACATACGTTTGTGCCCCAAGCACGGTAGATGTTACTACTGTAAGTCTACACATATTCGTCTATTATAAAATCATGCAGAATGCAATATATGAAGAAGTGCACATGATAAATTTGACGGCAGTGGTGTATATAGCATCGAGTGTAATACACCGGACGTTCTTTCAATGTGCAATTTATGGAGTATTTACAGCCAAGTAATTTAACTGCCTTTGGACTACAATTAGCAGAAACCGGCCATACTGTAGTGAGCGCCCAGAGAAGTATGTGTATTCTTCACAGCTCACAAAAATACCATGATCTCGATTTAGTGGAAGAAATTGAAATTTATAAAGCCAAATAACTGGAGCCAGAAAAAGTGCCCACTACATACTTTACTTTATTTGACAAAGTTTTACATTAATCATTGAACGTCTCTCGTATGTACATCTTACTCCGTCGTTATGTAGTATAGAGTGCATCACGTGTTTACTCAATTTTCTTACGTTATCCGTTTTACTCTTGCGTTTTATTGTCAATTTTCTGTTTATGTAATGCATTTCATTAACAAGAAAACCATATTAAATCACTATTACAATATTTTATTACACTTTTCTTGGAACGACTTGTTGCACGATACGTGAGGTCCTGTAGCGGTTAAGTTCGTCCGACTTCTCACCACGCCGCATTCAGGCTGGTGCGCCATCAGGTGTCGCTGTACTTTAGTCTTTTGTTTTCATCCTTTCCTCTTCTTCCCCTATTTATTCTATTCCATTCTATTTCCTTGTTTATTCTTTTATTTTCATTCTCTTCGCTTCTTTCCCTAGTTATTCTATCAACTTTATGTTATTTTATTAGCTCCATAAGCATGTTCTTGTGCATGTTGCTATTTTTATCTAAAATGATGACAAGGGCGTCTCAGAATCACATATTACTATTCCCATCTTGAACACCTCCGAATAACCCACGTTACCCATAAATTGGACGTTACGAACCCCCTCGTTTCCCCACTGCTCACTGACCCTGGTACTCCGCCACGTGTATACCACCACATTCCCCCAATAATACACCTGCATATCCTCAACATCCTCTCCCAACGAAACGTTAATGGCCTTCCCTTACCCCACCATGAAATCCGCACTGATATATACCCGTCCTACCAGGTCTAGGAGATCCCTAGCACCCACCCCTCGTCAGGGCTGCCTACCCTTCCCCTGCAATCCTCTCCAATCACTTCCTAAGTTCGGAACCGCATCCCTCCCCTCTCCCCCATCCCTTCTCCAAACATCCACCTTCAAACCCCCTCTTACGCACTACCTTTAAATTCTACATTCCTCTGACATTCTTCAAATGGCTCTGGGCACTATGGGACTTAACTTCTGAGGTCATCAGTCCACTAGAATTTCGAACTACTTAAACCTAACTAACCTAAGGACAGCACACACATCCATGCCCGAGGCAGGATTCGAACCTGCGACCGTAGTGGTCGCGCGGTCCCAGACTGTAGCGCCTAGAACCGCTTGGCCACCCCGGCCGGCTGACATTCATCTCCCTGGCAGTCTATCTCCACTCATCTCTTCATTTTTCCATGTATCTTTTTTAATAGTTCACAATCGGCCTTTCCATTGTACTTTATGTAACTGTCTGTTTTTATATTTTCGTGTGCGACACTCATTTTCCACTCATCTGTGTCTATTTTAATTAATCACCGAATCAACCTTTTTGTGTTTTAACTTATGCAACTGACGATCTGTCTTTTTATAGGTGAAAACGTTTATTTTTGACAAACTCCATATCGAGTTTTTATGATTTTGTTTTTAATATTTCGCTCTCATGTGGCTGAAGACCGGCAAGTTGCATTCTCTTGCAGCCCACTCCCTCCCCGTATGGGGCACGGAGGCGATGGGGAAGGGATGAAATCTCAATAAAGAAAAAAAAGCACATATTTTCATTTCCATCTCGAACACCTCCGAATATCAAACGTTACCCGTAAACTCGACACTGCCCACGCCCTAGATTCCCCCCTACTCACTGCTCTTTGTGCTCTGCCGCGCCTCTATAGTCACATTCCCGGAATGCTACAAGTCCACACTCTCCACATCCTTTCTCAAGGAAACTTTAATCACCTTTCCTTACCCGACCATGAAACCCGCCCTGATATGCACCCCTCCTACCAGGTCTATAAAAACCGACCCCACTTCTTCCGGCTAGGGTTCTCTTCCTCTCCACTCACATCCTAAGGCTTGTTCCGGAACGGCATCCCTCTTCACTCTCCTCAATTCGTCTCCCAAACACCCACCCACACAAACACCCTGTTATGCAGTACCCCAACTGTTACGTTCCCATGCTAACCCTCTTCCTGGATGTGTAGGCCCATTCATCACTTTACTTACGTATGTCTCTATCTTAATCAATCAACAGGGGCCTTTATACTTTTTTAACTTATGCAACTGTCTCTATATCTTCATCTTTTGCGAAAAATTTGTTTCCCATATAATCTGTGCAATATTTTACTTTATCAACAAATTCGCATTTTATATTTTAAATTATGTAACTGAATATATGTCTTTTACTATGTCAAACATTCATTTTGTCAACCGCCGTGTCCAATTTTATAATACGTATGTTTCAAACTTTTGCAGCTGACAGACCACCCACCACTCATATAGGACGAGGGGAATGAAATTACAATAAAGGAAAAAAACACATATTATTTCACAATCATATCTTTTTAACAGTTCTAAATTTAACTTTATTCGATGCTAAGCTGATTTTGCGTATATTCTGTGACGATGCCACTTCGGCTTTGTGATATTTTAAGCGCAAGTTTCACATCCATGAAAGCAATGGTTTTTCGTTATGGCATATATCGTTGTTTTAAGATGTAGTCTGTCCGCATATCGTATTTCATTTCCCATGTTTTGCTGAACATCTAAAGGTGGTCATTGCTGACCGAAACTGGTAGTCTAAGGACCCAAAAGCTTTTGATCATTGACGGAAATAAAAGAAATTTACTGACCGTTTTGTCTCACAGTGGATTAAATGTACTAAGAGTTTTGGCGATTAATTTTGAAGTAATAAACAGCTTACGTATCTTTTCCATGTGTCTCGTTTTCCGCATTTGACTGTCTCTTATAAGTTCACACAAACAGCTGTATCCGCCGAGAAAAACATGTCAACTTACTGGCAGGTTACTGTGTAAAGTTTTATTGGTTCGTTTCCTTGTTGTTGCCATCTTTTAACGTCTCGATAGTGGGAGTATGGCATTTGTTATACGGCCAACTGTTTTAACGCACCTGTTTCCACGCACCGTAACATCCTGTGGCGCGGGCGCTCACGAGTCACGTATGCTTGTTTCATAAAATACACACTCGCCTACCTCCGAGTGCGCTGCTTCGTGGTTTTATTGAATACGGGACTCAGAAGACAGATGACACCACCGAAGGCAAGACGTCCCCGCACAATAAAAGCACCTTCATTTGCATAATAGCTTTCTGAGTGATTTCCGAGGACCTTTCTGGCCAGCCGTAGCTGCAGCCACGCTGTTGTCTCGGTATTACCTGACGCACTGCCTGTGTTGACTGTTTACTTACGTTTGATGCTGTATATTGTATACGCATTGCTTGAAGCATGCCATGTGTCGCGTCCATATTCGTTATACATTCAGAACTAACAGCTGCTTCTTTAAATGCCACGTGTACAGCGTTTTATTGTGTGTTTTCGACATCCACATCAACCCAATATAGCGCACATTCAACAGAAATACATTAACGGAATTTCCAAATGAAATTTATGCATGCAGGCGTGCGTGCGGCCGCACTTCTGTGTATGTGTGAGTGTGTGTATGCGCGCGCACGTTTTTCACGACATACTGGCGAAAGGCTGAGTTCAATGCCGTTAGGCAGTTGGCCAGAATGGCTTGCAAAGGCCAGAACCTTTTTTTTACAAAACAGTCTTCAAAGTATAACTTTCAAGTAGCTTAGCTACATAGACAAATGGCCTTAAGATGAAATAATTAGATACAGCCTTGCAGTGCATCATAAATTAATTTTAGGAGGTCGCTGTGGACTGCAGATCTTATACAGGACAAGCAACTACAGCGACACCGTATACCGTATCGGAATAAGAACACTTGTTGACAGTTTCAGGGCCAGTTCTTGGTTTCCATGAAAAGGACCCCCGATGTTACATCACGTAACATGCTGAAAATTAGTGCCTCCGAAGTTTAATGTGAAGCTCTTGAAGCTTCTTAAATGAAACAAGCGTTTTTGACACTCTATGTCTTTAATCTTCGTGTTTACATATTTATTTGTCAACATAGTCACCCCGGCGACGAACACATTTCTCCCAACGAGAGACCGGTTTGTTGATATCATCATTGTAAAATGTTTGAAAAAAAAAATGTTTAAATGTGTGTGAAATCTCATGGGACTTAACTGCTAAGGTCATTAGTCCATATGCTTACACACTACTTAACCTAAATTATCCTATGGACAAACACACACACACACACACACACACACACACACACACACACACACACATGCCCAAGGGAGGACTCGAACCTCCGCCGGGACCAGCCGCACAGTCCATGACTGCAGCGCCTTAACCCTCCGCTAATCCCGCGCGGCTAAAACGTTTGACTTTGTTGACGGAGACACAGCCTCACCTCGAGTTGCACCGCTTCATCACTATTAAAGCGAAGTTGTCGAAGGTGTTCTTTGAGTTTTGGAAACAGATGAAAATCGGGTGGTGACAGGTCGGGACTGCGTGGAGGATGATCGATGACAGCGAACCCACGGTAGATTGTTGCAGATGTCGTAGTACTCGTGTGTGGTCTGGCATTGTTATCCTGAAGGAGATCGTGTTACATGTAAGACGAACACTTCTAATTCGATACTCCATTACAGCGTGATGTTTCTTACGCACCGACATAGTTAAGTTACACACCACCCTGTAATTCGGCAGAGGGCTGCCAATATATAGAAAAGAAGAATAAGGATGTAGAGTGTTAAGAACGCTTGTTTTATTTAAAAAGCTTTAAGGGTTTTCACGTAAAAAATTTTGAGACACTACTTCTCAGCACGCCCTCGTAGTATCAGATTCGGTTTGTGTAGACCGGATACACGGATTCAAAAAAGAGAAAGAAGTCCACAGTTTGGCGACAGCTACAAAAAAGCTTCTACTGGAATTTACCAGTTCTACATCGATAAATTAACAGCATTTTGAAAAACTTGTTCCTCACTCGCAAAATTAATATTTAACATTCACCCCAAGTTGTCATGTTTGCTGTTTCAACAACGTAGATTCCTTTTAATAATGTTCTTACTGTAAAATCTATTCTTTTGAAGTTTGTTTTCTTGTTTTCCTGTACATAATAACACTGTAAAGCGATAGCCATTTGTTGCCAAATACCGGCTCTTCAACTCAAAAACGGATGGCTAAGTGAATAAATAGTAGAAGAACATTCATAGTTTGAGTTTTCACTCTTAAATGAGAACATCTGTCAATGGAGTATAACAGAAGAATCTATAAATGGGGTAAGAGGGCAGTGGGTAATACTTGGAGTCAATGTCGTGTGGCGACCGCTAGTTAATATTTGGTCGGTTAGTCCGGTAGAAGAAGATGATCTGTCTTTCGTAGAGCGCACAGAAAATATGTACCGCTGTATGGGCTATACAGAATTTTAAGAGTTTTTCGTGTATTACAGTGTAAAAAGAAGAGCCATTTTTATAAAACTATATCACATAGTTACAGGCAGGTGACACGTATAATACTGACACTTAGGTTTTCTTTCTTGTCTGCGACTATTAAAAGACGGTACACGTTGAAGCGCTATAAGGATTTCTCCCAAGAATGGTTGGGCACATCGCGACCCATAGGGTTGAATGGTTCAAATGGCTCTGAGCACTATGGGACTCAACTGCTGAGGTCATTAGTCCCCTAGAACTTAAAACTAGTTAAACCTAACTAACCTAAGGACATCACAAACATCCATGCCCGAGGCAGGATTCGAACCTGCGACCGTAGCGGTCTTGCGGTTCCAGACTGCAGCGCCTTTAACCGCACGGCCAATTCGGCCGGCCATAGGGTTGACTTTTGTGGTGAGTTCCTATGGGACCAAACTGCGGAGGTCATCGGTCTCTAGGATTACACACTATTTAATCTAACCTAAACTAACTCATGGTAAAGGACAACACACACACCCATGCCTGAGGGAGGACTCGAAGCTCTGACGATGGAAGCCGCGGCAAGACTCCCGTAGACCGGGCGGCTACCCCGCGCGGCAGAGTTAATCGCTAATGCTCTTCAGTGTTTCAAGTTACCCATATTGCTGGGGAGTTGTGCAATAGCGCAATGTCTTTCACATACATCCACAATCAGAAATAGCAAGGAACGAATTCTGTGGATTTTGGTGAACAACGCTCTGAAGTCCACCTTCATCTAACCCATCGATTAAAACGATTTTCATTCGAAACGATTGGAATCACCCCGAGCCAATTGGGCGGAGTTCTGTCTCCATGGAATACGAAACCGTCTGTATATGCTCTCAGTAAACGGAGAAGAAGGTTTTCAATTTTTCGCGATAGGTTTTTCTTGTGTAAGCCCATCGTTACCCAGAAAACGTAACATGTTTGCCGTAAGGGAATCTTTCTAGTCTTTTGCTGTTTCAGTTGACATGCTGAACACAAAACCTGCGCGCTGTGACGATAGACATGGTCACCTGAAAGGAGGGTTCAGCCTGCTTCTATTACACTACTGGCCATTAAAATTGCTACACCAAGAAGAAATGCAGATGATAAACGGGTATTCATGGGACAAATATATTATACTAGAACTGACCTGTGATTACATTTTCACGCAATTTGGGTGCATAGATCCTGAGAAATCAGTACCCAGAACAACCACCTCTGGCCGTAATAACGGCCTTGATACGCCTGGGCATTGAGTCAAACAGAGCTTCGATGGCGTGTACAGCTTCAACACGATACCACAGTTCATCAAGAGTAGTGACTGGCGTATTGTGACGAGCCAGTCGGTCGGCCATCATTGACGAGACGTTTTCAATTTGTGAGAGATCTGGAGAATGTGCTGGCCAGGGCAGCAGTCGAACATTTTCTGTATCCAGAAAGGCCCGTAGAGGATCTGCAACATGCGGTCGTCCATTATCCTGATTAAATGTAGGGTTTCGCAGGGATCGAATGATGGGTAGAGCCACGGGTCGTAACACATCTGAAATGTAGCGTCCACTGTTCAAAGTGCCGTCAATGCGAACAAGACGTGACCGAGACGTGTAACCAATGGCACCCCATACCATCACGCCGGGTGATACGCCAGTATGGCGATGACGAATACACGCTTCCAATGTGCGTTCACCGCGATGTCGCCAAACACGGATACGACCATAATGATGCTGTAAACAGATCCTGGATTCATCCGAAAAAATGACGTTTTGCCATTCGTGCAACCAGGTCCGTCGTCGAGTACACCATCGCAGGCGCTCCTGTCTGTGATGCAGCGTCAAGAGTAACCGCAGCCATGGTCTCCGAGCTGATAGTCCATGCTGCTGCAAACTTCGTCGAACTGTTCGTGCAGATGGTTGTTGTCTTGCAAACGTCCCTATCTGTTGACTCAGGGATCGAGACGTGGCTGCACGATCCGTTACAGCCATGTGGATAAGATGCCTGTCATCTCGACTGCTAGTGATACGAGGCCGTTGGGATCCAGCACGGCGTTCCGTATTACCCTCCTGAACCCACCGATTCCATATTCTGCTAACAGTCATAGGATCTCGACCAACGCGAGCAACAGTGTCGCGATACGATAACCCGCAGTCGCGATAGGCCTTTATCAAAGTCGGAAACGTGATGGTACGCATTTCTCCTCCTTACACGAGGCATCACAACAACGTTTCACCAGGCAACGCCGGTCAACTGCTGTTTGTGTATGAGAAATCGGTTGGAAACTTCCCCCATGTCGGCACGTTGTAGGTGTCGCCACCGGCGCCAACCTTGTGTGAATGCTCTGAAAAGGTAATCTTTTGCATATCACAGCATCTTCTTCCTGTCGGTTAAATTTCACATCTGTAGCCCGTCATCTTCGTGGTGTAGCAATTTTAATCGCCAGTAGTGTAGCTTCGAAGGATTCTATCCATCTCACTTTGAAATTTTGGGTAAGCTATTGAAACAGCTGTGGTGTATCCGGTTTAACGTGTAAATTACTTCTCAATAACTGGCAGATAGCAAACGTAAGTACCGAAAGTTCGTAATGGCTAGGGATGTGGACTTAGGTGAACACTTCTTCCAGCCTCTCTACGTCTTTCTCAAACTCGCGAGAGCAGAGGACTTCTTCCTTCATAAACATGTCCAATTCGTTGTAACTGTCGCAACCACCTTTCAGCATTCTAGGGAAAAGAGGTGTACAGGTCGTTAAGTCTTCTTCAAAAATCGTACTGTACTATGAGAACAAAATTAGTTCTGTGAATAATTGGCAAATGTGAATGAGGCGGAATAACCTGTAGTGATGGTAAGTGACACGTGTCGGGAGAACTCGACTAACGTTATTGGGCGTTTGTATTACAGTTTCATGAACTCGGTTCATTCTTCTTCATTTACTTACTATCGTAAGTACAGAACATGAACTAAAGAGTTTGCAAAGTAAGTCTTTTAAAGTAAGTTTTGTAAGTGAAAACAGCGTTTGCTTCATTCTAACGAAGTAATAGACGGAAATACTGGGGAATCCCCGTAGATTGCAGCTCGTCCGTTAGATACGGATCCTCAGTCACCACGCATCAAACCCGGCGAATGTACACAGGAAACTCAGAAAAAGAAGGTTAACATGCGATTTCTAGAAAAATCCATTCCATAACACACGTGAAATTTAATGTGAGCTGAGGGATTTTACTTTTAATTACAACGGGCATGAAAACTTGCCAACCAACGAAAATAGTATTATACGTTTGTTTGCATGGCCATCTTCCGCAGCAGCTGTTAAATTCAATTACTATTGGTTATCCGTCTTGAGCTGATTGCAATATAATTAACCAAAATTATTCCAGACGTGTTTTCTTTTGTTTATAAAGCATATTCCGTGATTATTTTGCATATTGGGTACACACGTTTGTACATTTTTTTAAAGTTGTTGTTGTTGTTTCTTGGGGGAGAAGACCAGACAGCGAGGTCATCGGTCTCATCGGATTAGGGAAGGACGGGGAAGCAAGTCGGCCGTGCCCTTTCAAAGGAACCATCCCGGCATTTGCCTGGCGCGATTTAGGGAAATCACGGAAAACCTAAATCAGGATGGCCGGACGCGGGATTGAACCGTCGTCCTCTCGAATGCGAGTCCAGTGTTTTTAAGTTGAAAAGAGCTTTCTGTTTATAAAGTTGGTGTGCCAATTACTTACGTTGTTTCTTTACATAATCTGCTTCTTCCCTCCTTGCTTCTGGCGGCTGACGTCGAAAGACTTCGATTCACATATGCACTTCGCAGTTTTTGCCATTCTGCAGTATTTCTTTGGGTGAATTATTTACACTTCACTTTTGTAAACTGTTTCTCACTCTGCACAGTAACAATTTTTGCGTCTGTTCCTTTGTTTCCGTTCATGATGTGAGTGTTGCCAATCTGTGAAACTATTGTGTGTGTGTGTGTGTGTGTGTGTGTGTGTGGATGAGTTAGTGAAAATTAGTGAAATTGTCTTGTATTTTAGGTACAGGTGTGAGAGGAGATGGGGGGGGGGGGTTGATTGCAATTTTTTGTAGTCAACAAGTAACAAAGCTGAAAATGAAAATCAAGAAACAGAAAAGAACAAACACCAACTCAAGGACAAAATCACACGCAAACAATACGAGAACAGGAACAACTCAAAGCGTGAAAGAAACAGAAAATAAAAGGTGATACACAATGAGATACTACCACAAATAGACAACACAAAATACCCAATATTTTCAAAAGACAAGACATAAATATAGCCCACCAAACCAACAACTAAATTCAGAAATATTTCCCAAAACAATAGGAAAAACTGATCTATATCAGGAATATACCAACTGAAATGCAATACACATAGTGCCAGATACATAGGCCAAACCAGGAGGACATTTGATACCAGATACAAAGAACATTAAGAGCATGGAAGTATAGGACAAATCCTTCAACTTTTGCAGAACACTTACACCGAAACCAACATAAAATGACGATCAGAAACACAGACATGGAAATCATAGGGACAAACAACAACAAAAAACACCTCCTCATCTTACAAGAAAACTACCACATTGAAAAACCATAGCAGAAAATAAACAACTTATAAATGATCAGACAAGCTTCGAAAACCACACACTCTTTATATTTATTGACCACTTAATATAACGTTAAATATACACATATAACCACAGGCTTCATTTATCACTACCATCTCCTTCCAGATCGGTCCTAAAATCACCATCCGCACCCGTCACCACCCTCTCAAAAAAAAATAAAAGTTGCAACCACCTCCTCCCCCCCCCCCCCCCCATCTACTATCACATCTAATTTACACTAACTCACACACACTCTCAAAAATAGTTTCAACGGTTGGCTGAACTCACAGCGTGAACGAAAAACAAACCAACAGACATAAACACTGTTACCGTGCAGAGTGGAAAAAGGTTTGCAAAAGTGAAGTGTAAATGACATAGCACAAGAAATACTGCAGAATGGCAAAAACTGCCAAGTGCGTATGTGAATCGAAGTCTGTCGACGTCAGCCGCTGCTAGCAAGGAGAGAAGAGGCAGAATATGTAAAGAAACACCGTAAGTAACTTGCAAACAAAAATGCTGTTTCTTTTAACTTAAAACAACCAAAAATGTACAAACGTATGTATCTAATTTGCAGAATAAGCACGAAAGATGCTTTATAAATAGAAGCGAAACGCGTCTGGTGTAATTCTCTTTAATTAAATTGCAGTCAGCTCAAGGCGGATAACAAATAGTAACTGAAAATAGTATTACTTTAACTCATTAAAAACCAATGCGTGTATACCGCATGACAAGCAACGTGCTGTAGTAGTCTCGAATCCGAAGAATTCGTCCACACATGGAGACCCTCCCTTCAGCGCGACAATGCCAGAGCACACACAAGCGCTGCAATATCTACAATCCGACGCCTTGGGTTCACTGTAATCGATCATCCTCCATATAGTCCCGACATGGCCCTATCCGATTTTCATGTGTTTCCGAGCCGGCCGCTGTGGGCGAGCGGTTCTAGGCACTTCAGTCCGGAACCGCGCGGCTGTTACGGTCGCAGGTTCGAATCCTGCGTCGGGCATGGATGTGTGTGATGTCCTTAGGTTAGTTAGGCTTAAGTAGTTCTAAGTCTAGAGGATAGATGACCTCAGATGTTAAGTCCCATAGTGCTTAAAGCCATTTTAACCATTTGTGTTTCCGAAACTTAAAGAAAACCTTTGAGGGCTTCACTTTGATAGTAATGAAGCGTTGTAAGCAGAGGTGAGGTTGTGGCTCAACAGAGTTAAACATTCTACAGTGACGTTGTGAAGAAACCTGTCTCTGGTTGCGAGAAATGTGTTCGTCCCCCGGGTGACTATGCTGAGAAACAAATACGTACGCATGAAGAATAAAGGTTCAAATGGCTCTGAGCACTATGGGACTTAACATCTATGGTCATCAGTCCCCTAGAACTTAGAACTACTTAAACCTAACTAACCTAAGGACATCACACAACACCCAGCCATCACGAAGCAGAGAAAATCCCTGACCTCGCCGGGAATCGAACCCGGGAACCCGGGAGTGGGAAGCGAGAACGCTACCGCACGACCACGAGATGCGGGCTAAGAATAAAGGCGCAGACTGTTAACAAGGTTTGTTTTATTTAAAAACCTGTAAAGAGGTTTGACATTAAAAATTCGGAGGCACGTTTTCTGCATGCCGTCTTATTTTAATTATACAGATGTTCAACAAAACTGTCGAATACTTTGAGAGGTGAGAGTACTCATCGAAACAAGAAAAATAAGTCCTATACACTTGGGTCCGGAAACGCATACTTTCCGAGATAAACACGTGTTTATAGAAAGGGCTGTGCGACGCTTGGTAGCGAGTATTAGCACAATCGTTGCATTGGCGCTCCGTCAAATGTGTCGGCAAGGTATTGTGATATCTTACTCACAGTACTCTACCTACCATTACGTGGTTTGAAACCAGCTGCGTGGTTTGAGTCGTGTTGTACACTACATTAGTTTTCGTCGTGTTTGTATGCTTTTCTGCACAGTACTGTCAATCCTGTGTGAGTATCATGGAGTTTCAGTTTCTTCCAAACGCGGATTCACTTATGTGTTTACTATTATTGCGCTGTTTGTAAGTAGAAATGGTGCAGTGCATTTGCATTTTCTCTCTTCCATTACTTTTTAGCAATAGAAGTCTACTACTCGACGAATGGCGGATATGATATTTTGCCACGATTTAGGAAATGGACGTAGCGTGCGAAGCCGTGCCCTCTACGAAAAATATCCACAGCGCAGAGTGCCCACTGGTAATCTGTTCGGCATACTTTTCCAGCGTCTGAGGGACCAGGTATGCGTGCATCTCGGAAGACTGACAATGGTAGGCCGGCACAGTCCCCACGGTAGACATGGAAGAGCATGTGCTACGTTCGGTGGAAGAAACCGCTGGGACCATTGTGCGGCGATTGGCAGCAGCAGAAGGCGTGTCTCACTCTCTTATCTGGGAGGTACTTAAGGAACAATTGCTATATCCACGTCATATACAGCGCGTTCAGACCCTGAGGCCACACTATCATCATGGGAGACGGCGGGTCTGTCAATAGCAGTTACAGAAGCGTGCCACAGATCCACAGTTCACATCCAAGACTTTGTTTACAGATGAGGCAAGGTTCGCAAAATATGGTGTTGCAAATGTCCACAACAAGCAAGTATGGACAGGTGTAGATTCCCCAGCAATTCAGGAAAGAGAGCATCAACATCGATTCTCAATCAATGTACGGGCAGGCATAGGCCTACTTGGCGATAGATTAATGGGGCCGTACGTGCTACCACAAAGGTTAAAAGGGGGGCATTATTTCGACTTCCTCATTAATGTATTGCTTCTTTGCTGGAGGCTGTGCCATTGCAGAAAGGAATACAAATTTGTTTCATGCATGATGGCACACCAGCGCCCATTCGTCACAATGACCGCGAACACCTGAAGCAGACATTTCAGGACCACTGGACTGGCCAGGAAGGGGGGCACACCTTGGCTGCTTGTTCCAATCCCTTAGACTGTTGGTTATGGGGACACTTGCGTCTGCGTCACGCCAATCAACGATGTGAGGACACTACAGCATCGCGTCTTCAACGTGTACCAGCAGGTACAACAACGACTGGGTATACATCAAAGGGTGCGTCATTCCTTACGCTGGAGGGCGGAGAGGTGCACTGTCATGAATGGACACCACGTTGAACACCTCCTATAAACACGTGTTTGTAGCATAAATTACGCATTTTCGGACCCATGTTTATTGGATTTATCTTAGGAAGTATGATCTTCCAGACCCATTTTTATTGCAAATTTGGAAAATTGTGGTAAGTTCCTATGGCAACAAACTGCTAAGGTCATCGGTCCCTAGCCGGCCGCGGTGGTCTCGCGGTTCAAGGCGCTCAGTCCGGAACCGCGGGACTGCTACGGTCGCAGGTTCGAATCCTGCCTCGGGCATGGATGTGTGTGATGTCCTTAGGTTAGTTAGGTTTAAGTAGTTCTAAGTTCTAGGGGACTGATGACCTAAGATGTTAAGTCCCATAGTGCTCAGAGCCATTTGAACCATTTGTTCATCGGTCCCTAGGCTTACACACTACTTAATCTAACTTAAACTAACCTGCGCTAAGGACAACACACACACCCAGGCCCCAGGGAGTACTCGAACCTCCGACGGGGAAAGCCGCGCGAACCGTGGCAAGGCGCCTAGACCGCACCGCTACCCCGCGCAGCTTTTTATTGGACCTATTTTTATTGTTTCTATGAGTACTACCACCGCTCAAAATATTTGGCACTTTTTTTGGCTATCCTGTATTTGTACAAATATTTTACCTGTATCTCAAGCAAATTTCTCCCTGCAGTTTCGTTTTCACATAGCTCAATGTTTGTGACGTTATATCTCCTGAACTATGTGTCATATGGTGATAAAATTTTGTAGGCGCATTTAGTGGTATATGTGATACTGTATATGAAATGTGTTGCGAATAGAGGCACTAGTGAAGAACCAATAAATTAAAACGTCACGCATGGTGCTGTGTTTATGACAACATATCGGCTCATAGAATGATAAAATTTTGTAGGCGCATTTAGTGGTATATGTGGATACTGTGTGCAAGATGTTCTGTGCAACAGCGAAATGGAATGCCTTCGTTGTCTCCGCAATTTAGTTACAAAGAAATGTCAGCCTGATATATTTATCTATAGGTAGTTTCAAGAATCCATAGTGTAGTGTATCTTTGGACAGATACTCTTAATTCGATGTGTAATAGAACAATAGCTCCTTAACTGCTTTTTGTGTAAACATATTGTTTGAGAAGTAATACAATTGGAAACCGTCGAGAAATGACTGTGGGAGACTGTGAACGTGTCATGACACCATTTGTAAGGAAAAGCTCAGCGATGAAGGGCGTAGAAAACTTGTTTCATCATCTATTTTTTTTTATTTATTTTAGTTTCATTCCCCTGCCCGACATGGGCAGGGGAGAGCTGGCAGTGGCACAGTCCACCGCTCTTCAGCCAATTGGCTCTACAAAACTACAGAAGAGTGAACACATAAAAAGGGAGGATAAAAAGTGGGACATAAAAACACAGTAAATGGAGATGAGTGGAGTTAAAATTTACACTAAGATAGGGAACGCACTGGGGCCAGTTAAAAAGTCGACATGAAGTTAAAAGAACACAGCTGGCGACTCAAAGTGCACTTAAAAATCACTGGAGGCAAACACAAGTTAAAAGTAAACCACAGGATAAAAATCACACAGAGCAAGACACGACATAAAAAACCACTGGTAGGGACCTGCCGAGGGACTGGAGGCTGGAGAGGGGGAAAAAAGAGGGGAGGAAGGTGCGGTTGGGGGGGGGGGGGCTGGGGGTTGGGAGGAAGAGGAAAAACAGTGGGCAGGAGGTGCAACAAGAGGCAGGAGACACGCAGGGCGGGAGATGAAGTGGGAAGACAAGGAAGGAGGGAGTGCAGAGACACTGAAAGGGAGCACAGGAGAGAGAGAGGATATAGGAGGGAGAAAGCCACTCAAGAGAAGGGAGGGGGGGGGGGAGAGGAAGCCCTGAGGAGGAGGCAGGAAGAAGTTGGGGTTAGAGTTGGTAGGATGGGTAGACGTCAGGGCAAAGCTCATCATCCGGGAGGGGTAGGTGCTGGAAGTTGCGTTGGGGAAGGAGGTGGAGGGTGTGGAGATGGAGAGAGGGTGGGACACAACGGTAAAAGCGTGGTAATGGGCTGGGGGTGTAAAGGAAGGGGGACACCAAGGGACGAGGGGGTTCAAGTCTGTAGACAATATACAGGGTGCAGATGTGTTCAAGGAAAAGGAGATGGTGGGGGAAGGGGATGAGGTCGCAGAGGATGCACGTGGGAGATGGAAGGTAGATATGGAAGGCGAGGTGGAGTGTGTGGCGTTCTAGGATTTGGAGGGATTTATAGAACCTGGGAGGAGCAGAAATCCAAGTGAAGCTGGCAAAAGAATAGATGGGGCCGATCAAGGATTTGTAGGTGTGAAGGATGGTGGAAGGATGCAGCCCCTTGTCTAGCCAGACAGGAGTTTTAGGAGGTGGAGTCTGTTGTGGGCTTTGTATTGGATTGTAAGGAGATGGGGAGTCCAGATGAGGTGGCGGTCGAAGGTGAGGCCAAGGTGTTTGAGGGTAAGAGTGAGGTGCATAGGACAGCCATAAATGGTTAGGTAGAAATCATGGAGATGGAAGGAGTGGGTGGCGCAGCCTATAATGATCACCTGTGTCTTGGAGGGATTGATATGAAGGACACTGGTTGCACCAAGTGGTGAACTTGTCAAGTTGGGTTTGGAGGGTACATTGGGACTATTGAAGGGTAGCGTAAAGGGCTAGGAAGGCGGTGTCATCAGAAAATTGCCAGCCACCAGGAGGCCATCAGAAACTACCACTGACGCCCTAAACGACCTTTGATGCAGAACATAGCAGATATTAAGCTGATAACAACAGATTTTTTGTGCAGAGTTAATGTTTATGGTATGTGATGGGAAATAAGTATTTTGTGCTACCCATGCAAAGCAGGATGGGTCACAAATTACTTAATATTGTGAACTTGTGCTCGCATAAGTACTGTGCCAACGAAGTTACATAAAACAATGGAAGTTAAATGTGTATCTCGCCCTACATGTTCAGCAAGCTCTTGGAATCCATCCTTACCCACAGCATCCATCACCACCTCCACCGACACCACCTCCTCCCCAACACCCACTGTGGCTTTCGACTTACCTTCTCTGCTGATGACAAACTCCTATGCCTCACTCATCTCCCCTCCCTCCAGCTTAACTCCCGTCGCTCCGCCATTTTTGTCTCCCTAGATCTCGAAAAAGCCTACGATGGTGTATGTCATCCCAGTCTCCTGTTTAAACCCCAGCCTTATGCCCTTCTTATCAACTATGTCCGTCAGATTGGTCTGATTGCCTCCTTCAGCTCCCACCGCCCCTCCTACATAACCATCCATAATGCTGATTCCCGCATCTTCTACCCCTCCATGGGTGTACCCCAGGGCCCTGTCCTCTCCCCTCTCCTCTACCTCCTGTACACAGCCGATATGACCCAATTCCCCCCCCCCCCCCCCCCAGTCCACCTGCTGCAGTATGCCGATGACACCACCTTCCTTGCCATCGCTCCTAGCCTTCAACGGTCCCAATGGCTTCTCCAGAATCACCTTGACCTTTTTGCCACATGGAATAACCAGTGGCTCTTCAAAATCAATCCTCCCAAGACCCAGGCAATCATCGTAGGTCGTACCACTCTTCTGGCTCCTTGATTTTTCGCTTACCATCTGCGCCCATCCTGTCCACCTCTCCCCCACCCTCACCTACCTTGGACTCACCATTGACCGTCACCTCACCTGGATCCCTTATCTCCGCTCTATCCAATGCAAAGCCCACAACTGCCTTTGTCTCTTTAAACTCCTCTCTGGCCAAACATGGGGGTTGAAACCCTCTATCATCCTAAACACCTACAAATCCTTAACTTTTCCCATCCTCTGTTATGCCAGTCCCACCTGTATATCTGCCCCCCCCCCCCCATCCCCCGTCCCTCCAGATCCTCGAGCGCCATGCACTCCACCTCGTCTTTCCTATATGCCTCTCATCCTCCATGCAGATCCTCTATGATCTGATTCATTTCCCCTCTGTGCTCTTTTTCCTCGAACATATCTGAGTCCTCTACACCTCCCACTGACTGAATCCTCCCCATCCCTTAGTTGCTCCTCTCCTCTCCAACCCCCACCCACTGTTGATTCTTAACCATTGTGTCCCACCTACCCTGCACCTCTACACCCATCATCTCCTCTCCCACAGTGGCTTCCATCAACTCCCCCTCCCAGATGATGGCCTCTCTCCCTCCATTTATCCCTCCTATCAACTCTGATCCTCACCTCCCCCTCCCTCCCTCTGTCCTTTCCTGGGCTTCCTCTCCACCCCTTCCATTCTGTTTTGTTTTTCCCCCACCTACCTTCTCTTTGACTCCTTTCTCGCCCTCGATTCCTTTTGGTTTCCCCTCCACTGCCTTCCCCACTCCTTCTCACATCCACCCTGCCCCCCCTTTTTCTGTGTCCTCTCCCTCCATCGGCACCTCCCTTTTTTTGCTTTTCCTCTCCTCCCCCCTTACTTCCCCCTCATCTGTCTGGGTCTTCCCCCCCTCCCCCCCCCCATATGCCATCATACTCTATAGGGCAGTGTTTCCATGAGTGTTCAGTGTCGTGCATCTCTCTTTTTAAGTGTTGCGAAAAGCCACCATGCTGTCGCTAGGTGTGTTTTTAACTGTTGTGAAGAGAAACCGCACTGTCTCCGTGTTTTTTAACTGTGCCTGTCTATTTATTATTTGTTTTAATCACCATCTCTGACCTTTATTTTTACATTTTCTTTGCAACTTTTTCGCCATGTTTCAGTTTTTAACATTCGCCCTTTTATCGCCTGTGTTTCATGTTACGTTATCTCCTTCGGAAGAGGGAATCGAAATGAAATAAAGGAAAAAAAATGTGTATCCGTGAATTCACTAACTTGTTATCGAGCAAGGCGGTGCAGTCATAAGACACTGGCCTCGCACTGGGGAGGATGGCGGTTGACTTCTCCGTCTGGCTATCCAGATGTAAGTCTTCTATGGTTTCTCTAAGTCGTTTAAAGCAAAAGCCAGAATGGTTCCTTTGAAAAGGACACGGCGAATTTCCTTCCTCACCTTCCTCTTATTCGATGGGACATTAAATAGTACAATTCCTTCATCATCCTGTTCCTTGACGAAAGAGTGATTGGTGTCCGAAGGACTGGAATAAGTGTAGACAATTACTTTCTATTGGCGAATCTCAAATTGCGGGACAGGGAACAGTGTGCATGGCTCACTTGGAAATTGTGTGACAAGTAATGTAGAAAGACGTGCGAAAAAATTATGTGTCATCGAACTACAATGATGGGTGATAGTAAAGTAGAACAGTAAATATGCGTACGTGGCTATTTTACAAACTGAATGCTACATTTTTACACACAAAATGCTTATTATTGTATGGTTATGGAGTAATTGACATTCTCATTATAGTGAAAGTGATTCTATATTAACTTTTATAGATTTGAGAGTTATCTGTAATGATAAGTAGAATATTGCCCCAAAATTCTGATATTTATTGTTGTTCTGACCTTTGTTATCTGCGCTGTAGATGTAACACCTGTGTATCTGCAGAAATGGCATAAACAAATAATTAACTTACTCAGCTTACGATGACCTTTGCCTGGAGAAACGGTCTTAGCATAAAAGTAACAACATAAGCTATGCACATAATTATCACTACTCAAGTAACTTACAGACCTGCAATTCATTGCCAACATTTGTTTAAATTTACCGAGCTAAAAATAAATTAAGAAAAATTTGTGTCCAGATCCAAATTACGCTAATGCTAATACTTGAAATCAGTAGTTTTTCTTAACTGAAAGGTAGTCAGTAATTATGTTGAGCTGAATCAAATTTACCCTCATAAAATAGGGGAATCACACAAATAAAAATAAAACTATGTTACACAAATAAAATATACCTTTACTTATAAACTGTATTATAGTATAACATAGCAATAGATAAAATTCATTAATTTTCTGAAAAGCGTTTTAGTTGTAAGACACCTCAATAAAGGTTTTACTATCAGCAGATAAATAAAGGCGGTAATAACGTGATAAATACCAAATTATAGAGAGACAGAAGGATTTGTAGTAACCCGAAGCTTGTCTTTCATACTCTCCATATAGCTCTTCAGGCACAGTTAATTGCTTGATGGAGGCAAAAAGCGGCACGCAATCTAAAATTTGAGCTATTCGAAAACAGATGTATTGTTTGTGGAAAGATGAGTCGTATATTGTCACGGCTGCAATTTATGGATTGTACAGCGAGACGTTTTTCAGGCTTTTTCAGTCATACGGCAGTCTGATACTGAGAACATGGGTGGCAATACAGAAGTACGAAAACAGCCCCCAATTAGTAATTGATAGATTTACTGTTGGTTACAGATAGACTTTCCTCGGCAATTTTGTTTTTACGTGAAAGCCTGTACTTTAATCTACATTTCTACATAATTCCCAACAATATTAAGGTACTTATCGTATCGTGCAACCAGCTTTGAATACCATCCTCGTAGAAATCTGCGAATAAGCTTTTACAGATGTCCGTAAGAAAGTGCATAATGAAGGACGAAATGGACGACCTAGAGTCATTACTGGCGACATTTTTGTATAGAGAGAGAGAACAGACGCTTTACGATTTCGACGTTATGTAATGACTTTCCTCAAGTGCCAAGAAGTGTGCTTTATTCAGTTGTTACAAAACGTTTAAATTTTCGAACTTTATGCTCAGGCAGCAGATTTCTACGAACATGGTATACGATGGTGGTAGTACGATATGGTAAGCGTACCATTTTTACTGTTGGTTCATTGGATCTTTGCATATTTCTACGTCGTCATCAATGTGTAAAGTATTTCTCCGTATCAAGTTGCCGTACAAAGATGAGCCAATCCCGAAACCTGTCTGGTTAATTACATCGCCAAGGAAACTCATTTCGAGGTTCTTCTTTTCAGAAGCTCACTATTGACGTTCATGTTTGTTTAAAAAATGTTTATATACGAGCCTTGTTTTTCAGTAAATACCGTTTTGGAATAAAAATAAAATAAGGAAACTTTTCCTAGAAATTTTATATTTACATAAAGTCTGTACTTTAATCTACTTTTCTACGTAATTCCCGCTATCCCGCTTACCGTATCGTACTACCACCATCGTATACCATGTTCGTAGAAATCTGCTGCCTGAGCATAAAGTTCGAAAATTTAAACGTTTTGTAACAATTGAATAAAGCACACTTCTTGACACTTGAGGAAAGTCATCACATAACGTCGAAATCGTAAAGCGTCTGTTCTCTCTCACTATACAAAAATGTCGCCAGTAATGACTCTAGGTCGTCCATTTCGTTCCTCATTATGCACTTTCTTACGGACATCTGTAAAAGCTTATTCGCAGATTTCTACGAGGATGGTTTCAAAGCTGGTTGCACGATACGATAAGTACCTTAATATTGTTGGGAATTATGTAGAAATGTAGATTAAAGTACAGGCTTTCACGTAAAAACAAAATTGACGAGGAAAGTCTATCTGTTTTGTTTAGAAATGGAACTGTCTTAAATAAACACGCCTCGTACTTGAGGATAGCCCCTTCGACAAAACAATATCTCCTTCTTCGTTATTACCCATAGTTGTTTCGGTGTCGTTACATCACGGTCAGTGGGTATATTTTTGGTTTACATGACGGTACATTTGCTTGCTCGTGTTGGCTTCTTTATTACAGGTGATTTTTAGTACCTCTTTCCGTCTGCAATTTTGTTGCTGTTTGCCATAGTAAGAATATCACCGTATGTAAAAGCTGAATACTTTAGCTTATCACCTTTTGTTTGCATTAACAGAATTGTTATAAAGTAAAAACCACCACAAACAGCAACAAAACTGCAGATAGCGAACCACACAAAAATGTCCCCAGTAATAAAGACGGCAGGCAGCAACACGAGCAACCAAATGTGCTACAAAGTAAAATAAAACGATGGTGAAACAGCACCAAAACTTGTGAGGAAAAGTGAGCAAGGAAAACATTGGCGTTTTGCACAAGGTGCAGCCCTCAAATATATTTTATCGTCAACGATCTCACTCACGTACACAAGTTTATGTATATGGGATGCGGATTTTATTTGGTGCTATTTTTAGTTTCATTAAATACATGTTTCTCTCCCTCTTGGAGTGTTACATTGACGAAACTTCAAGAGAAATGCATGTGAACTCTTACAAATTTTGCAAGTGCAAACTATCTTAGATGACATTTTTACTGTTGGTTCACTGGATCTTTGCATATTTCTACGTCGTCATCAATATGTAAAGTATTTCTCCGTATCAAGTTGCCGTACAAAGATGAGCCAATCCCGAAACCTGTCTGGTTAAATAAAGATCGAAGTACAGCTGTGGTAGCGCACAAGTTTTCCAAAAACATGTTACGGCTGCTGTACACGATGTACAGTATAGTTTTAACTCTATTGGTCTAGAAAAAACAAATGTAGAGGCTTGATTCTTAAGAGTGCAGAGTGTGTCTGTCCTCTGATGGTAGCATCACTCTATGAACGAGTCATCATTCTCCTACTCACATCGGAACTAGAAGTAACTCCTAGCCTTCCGTCAACTGTAAGTCTAAACAATTAAGATTTAATACGACATTGTAGCTAGAAAGAACTGAAGGATAAATTATTTGGTGTTACACTAAAAAAATTATGATGTCCTAAAAGCGAAAGTGTCGTTAGGTGCTATTGAAGGAAATTCGCTATACCTGAGTTACGATTTTCCCCTCTTCATAATCTGAAAAATAGGCATTTTGTCTGTTGCTTCGCAAACCTGTATGATAAGCTCTAGGATCCGTAACGGTAAAATATTTCTTCCTGTGTTTTAAAAGCTACTACTCACAATCTAGAGTGAATGTCTTTAAAAAATCCAACTGAGTATACTATACTTACTGCCTCGCTGTGGTATCTGCGCAGCTGAAAAGGAAAATAAACACGTTCACTTAAAGTTGGTCAAACACAGACATCGAGTAAATATAGTAACACTTAGAGAAAAACAATTTCTATGCGCACATCAACGAATCTAATCTAAACATTACCACCAAATAATGAGTGCCGGTGATACAGGGAACTGAGAGCTCAGGTCCGTGTGTCACTGGCGCACTTTTTCAACACACAACATACAACTATGACACCTAGAACATAAAAACTGACAGAATCAACATACAACTACATCAGAAACAATATAACACTGACATCACATAAATATATATTACGTCATGCCACGGTTCTTAAAACCAGTCTCCAAACACAAACATAAAATGACACAAATTAACTAATTGGATTCGTGGGTTAACCTATCATAGTGATACTGAATTCCTAACACGGTCAAGCTGCTCTGACCAAACATCGAGTAATGATTAAAATAACCTTCACAGTAATTAAACATGCAATCTGTACCATAATGCTGGTACTGCATTGTAGATACAAACAAACGCCATGCAAAGAAGCTATCTAGCACTTTTCTCGCCGATACACGCGTTGTTCAAACAGTTCTTCAAAGATACAGTTTCAGACTGTTTTTCACTTGCGTGAAACCGATCAGCACAAAACCCATTACAACGTAACTGATTATTTACCAATATACTTGCCTCTGCAGGCAATTGTCATAACAGATACACAAGCTATCACATTAACATACGCTATCTATGCAACCTAAACAGAACAGTTAGATCCAAACAAATAGTCTATATTGGGATTTCGGATCTCAGAGGAGCAGGATGCATCGCCTTGTGGTGGGATAAAGGAAAGCCTGCGCGTTCTCGTTCGTTTTCTTCAAAGTTATTCAGTGTCCGGCTATATGTAAAATACGAAGCAGTCCTCACGCGAGAGGCTCATTACTGAATGCAACACGAAATTATTATTATTTTTTTTCCAAAACTGATATAGAGAAGCTCTACTGCCAACAGATGAGGAAAAGGAAAGGTTAGGGAAAGTTACAATATGATGGGGGCGTCCACGATGCACACCTGGGTAGCTCATGCAAAAATAAGCCACTGGACATCAAGGCAAGTCAAGACAGTAGCTAAGGGTCGGGGTTTCTAAGCGCAACCAGACTATGAGAGGGGAGAGAGAAAGAGAAAGAGAGAGAGAGAGAGAGTTCGGAAACTCAAGAAACTCACAAGCACGAAGACGAGGGTGTTTTCCTTCGTTTCGAGTTGACTGCTCTCACGTTAACATTGCGCATCTGGCAGTCTGCAATGGAAACAGAGAGTAGTCAAAATTTAGACAAGACAAGGATAGCTACAGAACAGCTAGCTATAAGTTTCATGACACTCGGAGTTTAGACAAGGTGCGTCATGGATTTCAAGCGTACAGTTAGGAAAGAGACTGTAGGTACCAACTGGCTCACTGTATCTCCCTTATTAATACCAGCCCAAGCGCCAAATTATTTTTAACAGTAACGTTGCGAAAAAAATCTTTTACTTTTTAATTACTGTCATTAGCATTAACACAGCTTGGATGCCATATATGGTACGTACTCGTATCTTATCCCGCGACGCGCTCATCAACGTTCCCATTTGAATCAGTTACAGGGAATATAGACAGTAACGCGATAATTAATTCGAGTGAGGTTTCACTTAGCTAACAAATATTTTGACAGGGTCTGGGAAAAACTGAGTAAAGTGATACTGAGTGATGTACGTGATCTCTGATGTTCGAGTCTAGTGTTTGGACATACACCACTAGTATTCACATTACCAAACAATACTTATTACAGGTACACTTATAAATAGATACAAGGTGAGGTGCAAGCGCAAGGTTTGGGTAAACATAGCAACCGAAAAAAATTAAAACGCCAGAATCTTTCTCAATATTAAACAGTCAAAATTTAGGATACGATACCAAACTTGTATATTAAGATAGGTTTTTTATATGCTGCATTCATACTGTGTTGTTTATTATGTGATTTAAGTGATGAACTTCAGAGAGTTTGGGAAGATGTTTGTTGTGTTACAGAAGAGATATCTATGATGAGTTTCGGAGGTAAGAGAGGGTAAGGTTAGTGGAACATGCGAGTAATGTTACACTTGACTGCTACATAAATCGTAGCGTCTGGTAAAGTCTGTGTAACAGAGTTCATTGGACTCATCTGGAATAGCTTTTGTTTTGTAATGCGTTCTTATACGAGGTTAGGGAGTGACGAATCTCATGAACAATGTACGGTAAAAACTTCATCCGTGAACAGTCGCAAGCAGGGTTACACAATTACATCTAGCAAACGACCGATAATGTCTCCTGTTACACAAGTCCCTACTTTTGGGATGTTTGTGAACATACATACACTGATCCCTAGCGATCTGATTTGTTATGTTGCGATCATCATTCGACGGTGTTTGCTACTCGCTAGGAAAAATATCTGTAACACTTGCGAAGAGCTAAGTTCCAACTCAGATGAAAAAATCTATTTCCGAGAGACTCCACCGCTATCTTATCTAAACCGCACGGCTTCATAACTTCATCTTTCACATGTACGTTCTCAGTGCAAGTTTTTATGTGGAACGAATAAGAACCTTGAATTTACTAGAAATCTTTTGAAAGCGCTTAAAACATTTCGACGAGGACTGACTTAAAGTTGTTCGACTAAGCAACGGATTCCAATATAATTTACATTACCCACATTCCAGTTATATCCATATAAATCTGCTCTCTGCTGATCAGCATAAAGTATGTCACTAGGGGTATATTCTGTTCTGCCGTGTAATAACATATTTTTCCATTTCGTTTCTTCAAGTTTTGTAACGAAGTTTTCGCAAGATATTAAGCATCTTTATTTTATTGCCCACTAGTTTCTTCTCACAGTTAAACAATCCTATGACCATTCATGCTCTTTGTGTGCGCTTTGTTTCCCTAGTGTGATGAGTCGATAGGGATCCCGTGCGTGAAGCATATACAAGTAGAGTTCGTGCAAACAGTTACTAAATGTTTTTCTTCGTAGACATGTTAGAGCTTCCCTGTATTTTGTCTATGAAATGAAGCCAGTAACTTGCTTACTCGTGACTGAAAATGTGTTGTCATTTCTGTTAAAGTTTCTAAAGTATATTGGGTATATTTGTATGACATATCTGACTACAGTTGTCTAACGGTAGGCGGAACGATTGCTGATCAATCATTAGAAATAGGTACTACCCTTAATTACTCAGAAGTGTGCGTTCGGGGTGATTTACAGTGGAACAGTCATATCAGACTAGCTGTGGAAAAAGGCGGATGCTAAACTAAAATTCACTGGAGAAAGTTAAAGAAATGTAACAATCGGCTAAATGAGGTGGCTTGTAAGACATTCGTTGCTCGATTCTGGAGTACTGCTCGGCATTCTGCGAGCCTTATCAGCAAGGATTGGTAGAGGAGAGAGAGAAGGATAAAAGAGTAGCAGCACGTTTAGTCATGACTTTGTTTACCAAGCCACTATAAGATAGCCTTTCCGCATCATGGAGATGTGTACTGTTTAAATTCAGAGAGCCTACATTTCAAGAAGAGAATTTGCACACATATGTGACTAAACGGCCATTACGGGAAAGTCAGAGAAATTAGAGCTCATCCGGAAATTTATCGACAGTTAGTTTTCTCGCATCATTCGCAACTGGAAACGCCATGGGAAGAAAAGAAAAGTGATACGCGAACTAACCTTCATTAACCACCACAGTATAAACAGAATCTGGTGCATCTCATGTTTCATGAAGTGTAAACGTGACATTTTGAATCTAACTATTTGTCTTTACACGAAGTTAATATCTTTTCAAGACCTAAACGTATATTTGTAAATTTTCCCCGATGACGCTTCCTTATAGATAACTAAATCATTTGCTAAACTTTTGCGATTGCAACTAACATTATGTGTTAAATCGTTAACATAGAACATGAACAATGTTGGTTCCAATATGCTTCCCTGTGACTCACTTGATATTATTTCTGTATCCACGAATGATTCGCGTCCTGAGTTTTACCTGGCAAGAAATTTTTAGTCTAACCACAAAACTGCTTAGATATATTGTACTAGCAAATTTTCCTTCATAGACGTAGATTCAGTGGAGAATCTAAAACTTCTCCAAAGACAAAAAACAATGAATCCATGTCGTAGTTTCCCTTTGTGGCAGCTGGGATGTGAAAACAGCGTAACGAGAGGTATGTTTTGCATGATCTGTGTTTTGGATACCATGCTGGAGTACTGGACAAGAACAAATTACGATATTTCGTACTACTTGGCTCATAAAAAGGACTAGAACTATGCTACAGACAGAGGTAGGTGACAGAAGCGATAATTCTGTAGACTATCTCTGCTATCCAACTTGTAAATGGGTGTGGTCTGGGGGATCTCCCTGTGAGCATTTCTCAGCTCAAGGGATCTGGAGTAAGACTGGATAAGAGTGGAACTAATTAACTTGCATATTCCATTAGAACATGACAGGGATTCGCTGAAGTATTGACACTTCGTTGAATTTTAGAGTTCTTGGCTATTTATATACAACACTGGAATTCGTATGACAGTGTTTTATTCAAAAAACAGTTTATGCAGTGGTAAATTATTTGTTCAGCCAAGCAGAAGGAAGCGGAAGAAAACGTCTTAAAGGGACATCGTGACAACTGTGTGATAGAGCCAAAAGCGTGCAGAGAATTTGATAAAGCCGGAAAGAAAGTAGAATCGAAAGCCGTCAGTGAATTCAGAAAAATAGGAATAGTTCTTCAAAGTGACGTACTCTCATCTTCAGTTCAGAAAATGATCTGTCTCTCAGGTTCGAGGATTCGGAGCAGTGGATATTTCAGTGTTAAACTGGTGAATCTAGGGACCTGTTCAGAAACCTCGACCAGCATGTAAGTATTAAAGTGACTGTCACCTCTGGCGCTGTTTTGTGTATGTGAAAAATGTAAAGTCAGATTACTCCTTAATCTATAAAATCCTTTATAACGGACTGGGTGAATCTATTTACACATCATGGGAGGGACAAAGGTACACTTTCCTTCCTAGGATCATGCTCATCAATGCAATATAGCGTTCAGTTCAAGTTTGCAGTTATGGATGTTTTCATTATTTACTGTTTCATCGTTACTTTTGGGTGTGGCCTTTCGTGTATGTGTATGTGTGTACTTTTATCTTTCATTAAACTAGAAAAGCAGTTTTCACAGTTCGTCACGAAAAACGATAGGAAACAGTTACGTTAAGGAATGAGGAACAGCTGCCTACTCTAGTCCTCGACTGTAGAGTTCCCTTCACACGTGAGCTGCAGATAACGTAGACGCAGATGTCGATTGCCTTCTTGTCATCTGTCTAATATGGCCCGAGGGCTCGTGAAAGAACAATGCGGCCCGTTCTACTGGCAAGTTAGAAATGATTCCGACTGGAATAAGGATGCTTGTGCTCGTGCGACCTAAGCGTAAGCAAAGAAAAATTTGCTAGAAAAAGCTAGCTGCCAAGCACAATGATAACTATTGCTAACATGATATTTCAGGTGAATATATTTTTTGTACATCTCTGCCTGATCAGTAATTTTATCTAAAGTTAAAATACAAGATCATTCTTTCCTTAGCTAAGGAAAAATTGTTAAACACACTGTTCTATGCTTCAAAATGAGATTTCAGACGACCTCTAAACGTACTGAAGAAAATAATAACTGTAAAAGTTAATTTATAGGGTAATATGTGATCTAACCGAATGTGAGTACAAGCCAAGAAGTTGAGGGTTCTGCTCCAGAACTATATGAGCGGCTGAAGAGATATATTAGTAAAGCTGTTAATCAAGCTCTTTGGTAGAGACACAAATGTATTCAGATTTCTCAATGGCTCGATGTGTGAAGCAATGGAGCAAGAAAAGAATCTATTAGATTTGTTTATGTACTGTCAGTAAGATTCCCGAGATAATTATTTGAATTTGAGACAGCAGTTCAAAAAATAGAGTTGTACGAAGCAAACGAGAGTATTTGGCAGCAATAGAGCGAATTGGTCCGAAATGTCATAGGACGGAGCTAACCTTTGGACACATGGAAATTCCTGCAGACGCTGAGAGTAAGTGTTAAGGAAGAAAGCAAAATATCTTTCATGAACTTGGGGAAGGAAACTTACTTTCAAACACAATAAAAAAATAACGGAAAAATTAGCGGCACATACTCCACAGATGAAAACATGAAAGACATAGCGATGACAAAGATGAAAGCAGCTTCAGTCTGAGAAACTGCAACGGTACTGGCTGTGGAGGCATTCCAGTCGAATTAGTCAAGAACTGATCCAACATTTCCCACCAGAAAGCTTCAATACTGTTTGATAGGAAGTTGCTATACCCAGAATTAATAAAAAGTCCTTCGTATTTCTTACATCCAAAACAGAGAAGAAGAAAAAATATCATAAGTACGGGAGTATCATCTTCTTTATTATTAGATTAGTTGGAAAACTGTCTGGTCTTGTACTGCAGACTTAGAAAGACAGGTAACAGAAATATATAGGAGAGAACAGTAGCTTCAGGTGTGGTAGGTTTAACAGTGACAAGGCCTTTGCTAGTGAAATCTGATAAGAAACTAATGTACAAGAAATATGGAAATTTATCTGAATTTCATATTTAGGGAAGCATACGACTCTGCACAGAGGTTAAAAGGATTGACGGTTTGGAATATCAGCAGAATGTAAACGTTATATAAAGGACTGTGGTGTCTCAGAACAACGTGAAGCAAGAGAACGGTTGCTACAGACTGTCTTTTCCGGCTCTGTTTAGAAAAAAATTGCCTGACAAAAAAGTGCACTACCCAGAAGACATGGTCAGGTACCAATGTAATTTCGTACACATACACACTATAGGCAGGTAAGTAAATGATTTGAATTGAAATGCTATGTGCCAGGCAGAAAGGTCTCCAGAGAGCAATAATGTTCTGCAATCACTGTGAAAGGCACGGAAATGCCGCATACTCCACTGAGACAGCGTAATTAGCACCTGTCAGCGTCTGTAAGGAGGTTGTTGATCTCCATTTGGCCGCTAGGTTGAATCGTGCGATTTTTCAGATTGGTAGGGTATTCGAATGTGACGGTGACCCGATGTTGGACTGTATGAGAACGTATGGGCAGCGATACCCCCCTCCCCGTTGTCAAGGTTCCGGTCACCCATGGAGGATCGCCCTATTGTGCACTAAGCACGTAAGCACAAAGTAAACGTTACACACCTGCTCCTGCCATACCATAACGAATAAGGACTCACTGCAATATTCTATGTCATCCAGCACCACTGGGCGGATTAGGAAAATACAGTCACATGCATAGGCTGCCGTTAAATCCAAAACTTTAACTGCTGCGATTGAAGTGGAGCCGTGATAGGGAAACATGGACCGGTAATGAATGATGTGGCATCGTGTTCAATCACGAATCGCGGTTCCGCCCTACCGCGATTAACCATTGTCGGCGAGTGTGGCGGCAACCTGAGGAGAAGTCCCACTCTTCCAATGTTTTGGATAGGCACAGCGGTGTTACTGTGGCGTCATGCTGTGATGAGTTATCGGGTATTATTTTAGGTCACGGCTGGTAGAAAAATGGTTCAAATGGCTCTGAGCACTATGGGACTTAACTGCTGTGGTCATCAGTCCCCTAGAACTTAGAACTGCTTAAACCTAACTAACCTAAGGACATCACACACATCCATGCCCGAGGCAGGATTCGAACCTGCGACCGTAGCACGGCTGGTAGAGATTGAGGGAACTCTGGCGGCACAATGGTACGTCACGGAAATTCTGCGTCCTCATGTGCGAGCTGTCATGCGGCAGTATTGTGGTACCATCTTTGAAGAGGATAATTGTCGTCCACAAATATCTCGATAACTATGAACTATCGGAGTGATGCTGAGGTATTGCGGTGGCCAGGAAGATTCCAACATCTGTCCCCGATAGAACGTGTGGGATCAGCACGGACGTGAATTCCGTCCCGTTGCCTTATCCGTGGAATGACCATATAAAGTTGATCGTCGGTAAAGCAGATGCCAGACTTAGATTCATTGGAAGAATCCTAAGGAAATGCAATCCTAAAACAAAGGAAGTAGGTTACAGTACGCTTGTTCGCCCACTGCTTGAATACTGCTCAGCGGTGTGGGATCCGTACCAGATGGGGTTGATAGAAGAGATAGAGAAGATCCAACGGAGAGCAGCGCGCTTCGTTACAGGATCATTTAGTAATCGCGAAAGCGTTACGGAGATGATAGATAAACTCCAGTGGAAGACTCTGCAGGAGAGACGCTCAGTAGCTCGGTACGGGCTTTCGTTAAAGTTTCGAGAACATACCTTCACCGAAGAGTCCAGCAGTATATTGCTCCCTCCTACGTATATCTCGCGAAGAGACCATGAGGATAAAATCAGAGAGATTAGAGCCCTCACAGAAGCATACAGACAATCCTTCTTACCACGAACAATACGAGACTGGAATAGAAGGGAGAACCGATAGAGGTACTCAGGGTACCCTCCGCCACATACCGTCAGGTGGCTTGCGGAGTATGGATGTAGATGTAGATATAGATATCAAGGACATTTTACAACATTCGTGGGCCAGCTTGCCTCAAGAGAGAATACAACGACCCTTCCTAACCAAAACAGTTCACGCGTCCAGGCAAGAGAGGGTGTAGTTTTATACAAATAAGTAGGCTGATAGTGTCAAATTCTTTGTAAATTTTTGTCGATTTTGTAATCAGTGAAATAAATTCAGACACCCTTTCAATGCGTGACGTTTCATTTCCTTTCCTCCTCCTCTTCTGGATGCTTCACTTTTTTTTCTTTTATTGTCAGGCAATGTATGTAACTCACTTCGTCCTAGGAACTAGACAAGGTTATTAACACAGTGGACCTGCAAAAAGACGATTCACATTTCAAACTCTTCTGTTTGCTAACCAACAGATCATAATCCCTGTCGATTACACCTATAAGCCTGCTGATCACTAAACACGGCAGCTTGGGGTTTGGAGGTGAATTTTGATAATACAGAATATTTAAGTTTTCGGCATGTCAGGGATTTATAGAATTAAAGAAAGATTGTTGATAACTGCAAACAACAGGATTGAAAAAATAGTGTAAAATTTCCAATTACGAAGTGCCCTACGACAACTTAATTACTTCAAAGAAGTAATGTATGGAATTTTATCAAGGAATTGGTTGTAAGTTCAGAAGGATGTAGGTTGCAGTAAGTACTGTGAGATGAAGAAGCTTGCACAGGATAGAGTAGCATGGAGAGCTGCATCAAACCAGTCTCAGGACTGAAGACCACAACAACAACAGGTTACATGTTTGTGGAGCTTAGTTAAAAAGGAAGAGAAAGAGTTACCAAAGCCTGGATATGAATGTCATGACACATGCAGTGAAATGTCAAGTTCGCAAAATATACTTAACATGATCAAGAGAAAAAGTAAAGTAGGCTATATCATATAGGACGTAAAATAATAGGTTGATTTAGTACGGGCTGCTAAAAGGAACGGAAAAGGAAAGATGTCTGTCACATTATAGCTTTGAAGGCGGAAATAGATGCAAAAAAAGCAGGGCAAGCAAGACAAGAAGCGTTGAACAACGAAGAGCTGCGAATAATGTACATCTGTCACTTCAATGAATACTTTCGTATCGATGTATACAACGAATTTTGCACAAGTTATCTTGTACAGACGAAATTAGTAACAAGTTGCTATAGTGACTAGTACTAAAGTGAGAACTCTGTGACCATCTCTTGCTGTAGGTTGAACGAACTTACAGCTATGAGTAACAACTTACAGATTCTATCGTCTGAAATACTTAAGTGGAAACATCATTTCTGACCTTTTACGAGATGTAAATGAGGTGGGAGCTGTGTGTTGGCACAAGAAACTTTCGAAGAAACTTAGTCATATGTTTGTAACAGAACCAATGTGTTTAGTAGCAAGGAAAACGATAAATTTTCTGATGACAGATGCGAAGTACGTAATTCGTAGTTGAAGATATTCCCAAAGAATACGAGAAGAACGTTTCTGATGGTGACTTCAAATCACATTCAGCATAAAAAAACACCAGAGCAGAACGGCCTTTCTGCGGAACTCAGAAGATTGTAGGATCGTTCGATACTTGGATGTCACAGTCCATGCGAGGTATAGAATCTTACTACGCATACTCCATACAGTTCTTACAGGGAATCAGAAAACTGACTAGACATTCACTACACAGAAGCGACTACGTAGAGATTTCGTTCTTATCCCAGAGATCATCGGCGTTGGAGATACTCGTTCTCAGAAATAGGCAATCAAACATCTCCAGTCTTACCAAGGAATCACACTGTATCCCACTGGTTGGCTCTAGGTTTGGAAAATTAGTTTGTATGGCAGAAGACGTGTATAAAAGTCTCATACGTAACGACAAATGTTCTGAGTGGAGTATGAAGCAAATCCCCTGGAATTTCAGAATGACGGCAAATTAGTGTTATCTACAATTTGAAGATACAACCTACTAATAACGGGTGTTAAGGTGGGGGCTGAGCTCGAAAACTGAGTTAAAAATGTCGTGTACAATCCCGATGTTGCCAAGTACTGAGATACAAGAAGGAGACCATTATCTGTACCACACTATGGTAGTTCAAGACCCATTTTATAATAAGCGATAGTCGCAAGAGTGATCCACGAACACTTACAGTCAATGAAGAAACACTTACCGTCGAATTTTTGCGTCGAGACACACTATTAAAGCTGATGTTTACTGAGAAACGTAACCAAAACTGCGTCGGCTAGTTCAAGACAAACGGCGAAAATGCTGCAGCGGAGAATTTTTTTACTTCACGACAAACCGTATTCGCACACGACAAATGCCATATGGCCAGTCTACCGCGAGGAAAGTTATGAGACACCCGTATCTGTCATCAAACGACTTATGTTTGTTTCTAAAATTCAAGAATACGTGGGTGGGAAGATTTTCTAGAGGACGAAATGTCTCAAACGGTTGTGGTAGTGTGACTGAGAGTGCACTTCTACGACAGTGAAATGAAAAATCGTACTGAGGCTCGTAAAGTCTATGGACATCGGTGATAATTACGTGGGACAGTAACAAGAAGTGTGTTCTAGGCATGCATCAAAGGAGTACGTAAATACAGTGCTTCACAAATATTTTATGTGCTTTAAATTTTTAATTTCGGGTTAAACTACGTACCATGTGGCATTCCACTGGAAGACGTGGAACTGGAAAACGCCTCGAGAACATTTACCTGTTCGGGTATTGAAATCTTAAACGAGTTTGTTACAATGTGTCACTAATTCCCTGGAGAGGGCGAAGGCACTTGTTGCTCTCAATGACAATGATTCGCCAGAAGTTTCCAAAGAAAATGAGTGCCGATTGCTTGATGCCAAAGATGGAAATCAGTGGAGTCACCTTCATTGTATCAATAGGACAGACTACCTGCCTATTCTGCGCTCTCTGTGAGGGAATTTTGACATCAGAGTCATAATCTGAAACCGAATGAATGTTTTTCTGATTTATCGAACATTGAGATCGCTCCAAATGACAAGAAAAACATCGACTGCTGCTCTAATTCCGGCCGGAGTGGCCCAGCGGTTCTAGGCGCTACAGTCTGGAACCGCGCGACCGCTACGGTCGCAGGTTCGAATCCTGCCTCGGGCATGGATGTGTGTGATGTCCTTAGGTTGGTTAGGTTTAAGTAGTTCTAAGTTCTAGGGGACTGATGACCTCAGAATTTAAGTCCCATAGTGCTCAGAGCCATTTGAACCATTTTCTGCTCTAATTACAGTTCTTAGAAAACACTGGCAGCCATTATTTTGTTAAGTTTTTGCAACTTGCCGCAACATACTGTGGCCGTGTAGAGTTTTACATATTCGAAGAAATGAAAGTACCCGAAAAATATTTACTTTTTCATCGAGATGTGCAGAATGGAACATACGTATTCTTTCTGGAAAAGGTTGATGCAACAATGACTTAATTTTTGCTATTGTAACCTGAGTGTAAGACAGCTGTTTCTCCATTAGTCTCCTATGCTCGAAATATTCCATGGAGCAAAGTAATTTTCGCCATCTACAGAAATGGAGACGCTGATGCGTAAAACAACAGTTCAGTCGCTGCAGACGTGAAGTCATGGAATGTGTGGAGGCTAACAAATAATTTCACTGGATCGAACGTACGAAAGGTACATTAGAGGAAACTGAAAGGCAATTTTACGCAATAAGATCATAACAGCATTTCTTTTATAAATACAGAAATTATGTTCTTAAGGGCAGTCGTTTGGAAAAGCGTCTAAGATAGTCCTACACTGAAACGGGGACAACAGGAACTATATCAGACAGAAGAGAATGATTTTTTTAAAGTAAACAAAAGATATTCCACGAAAATGATTCCAGTCTCTGCACCAAAGTGCTCAATTTCTGTTAAGGAGATGGAAAACCTCTGTCAATCCTTACCAGGTAGGATTGACGGAGGACATCGAAAAAGTGCAAAGAAGGGCAGCCCGTTTGGTATTATCGCGCAATAGGGGTGAGAGTGTCACTGATATGATACGCGAGTTGGGGTGGCAGTCACTGAAACAGAGGCGGATTTCTTTGCGGCGAGATCTATTTACGAAATTTCAATCACCAACTTTCTCTTCCGAATGCGAAAATATTTTGTTGACACCCACCTACGTAGGGAGAAATGATCATCATAATAAAATAAGAGAAATCAGAGCTCGAACGGAAAGATTTATGTGTTCCTTTTTCCCATGCGCCATTCGACAGTGGAATGGTAGAGAAGTAGTATGAAAATGGTTCGATGAACCGTCTGCCAGGCATTTGAGTGTGAGTTGCAGAGTAACCATGTAGATGTCGATGTAGATGTACGAAGAGCGATAAGCTACGGCAAATCAGACGCACAGCAGGATGCTAACAGGGGATTTTAATTTAAAATCGGAAGAAAAACTGAAGAAAGATATTTCAGTGTGAAAAGTGTGATACACTGGGTATGATAATAGATATTACAAAAGTCATATACTAGTAGAATTTATTGAGGAGAATAATATGTTTGCTCTTAACACATTCTTCTGAAAGAAAACAAAAATAAAGACAACTTGGCAAGGGCATAATGGGACTAAGAAAGAACATGACTGTATTTTATCAGACAATAAAGAAATGTTACGTAGTGTTATGTCCCAAACCAATTTAGAATTTCTAGTGATCATGGACTAGTAAGAAGCAGCGTAAAAATACCTATAAAACGAGAAAGAAAGAATGGTGGCGTAACTGTTTCACTTCACAAGAAAGGAGACAGCCAATATATATACATATATATCTCCTATGCGTATCGTGGGAGATATTCACTAAAAAAGTCACCAAACAAAAAGCTTCGGATTTTAAGGAAGTAAAGGAACATACTCTGGTTAGAAGTATTTAATCGCGAACGATGTTATAGAATGGTGCAATGTGCGTCAATTAACACTCTGCCTCAGTTCACATATATTCAAGGAATATTTACTCACAGTCCTTGAGAAACAAAGTATTGATTCAATCTACGTTATTGCACGTTACTACTACAGCTTCCATTGAACACTATAAGGATAATGCGAATTGGCAAAGCGATTCCGTATTACCAAAACCACTCTCAGCAGCCTAGAGCAAGATTTGAAATCCACTAACTCTGAAAACGCACAAAGCAATGGAACAAATTTCAAGCACCATCCTTCTACTAATCACACTGTACTACTCGTCTCTGGTACAGAGAAGTTTCAACTGAAAACAGAAGAACGCAAACACTAACGAGTGAAAATATATACTATTAAGATTGAATTAATATAAAATAAACATACAGGAAAGAAAATAGTAAAAATCAATAATGAACTCGTAGAAGCAGTTGACGAGCCTTTGTAATTAGGAAAGTTGAAAACAACGGCCAGATGGAGACCCAAATAAATGAGAATAAGTCTGGATAAGTGTTTGGTAAACTAAACAGAGTGTTTAAAGATCAGTTTTAGATGTGTATGAAAAGTAAAGTTTACACATTCCAAGAGACAAGAAAGACAGAGATAAAGACGTAATTTAATGTTGTTGGATGACATTATAATACACGCAGGAGCAACATGAATGCGTGGGAAAGGACTTTATCTAGCAGCGAATTCGAAATAGCTGATGAAGATAAGGTCGTAATTGAACATCTTATTGAGGTCAAAGGAGACAGAGTAATAGCTCTCACTAAACTAGGATGATGAAGAAAATCAGTTATACATTGTTGAAGAAACCGTTTCTGCCTTCTTATCAAATAATTTATGGAAACCATAGAAAACTCCAATCAGGACGGGTACGCACAGATTTAAACTCCACTTTTCTACCTGCGACAACTCGGTACCTAGAATTGTCCAGCCTTACATCACAGTGTGAGATTAAGATATAACGACGTCATCATTGGGTCACCGTAGCGTGTGCGTCTCATGTCTTTAATTATGTTGGAATGTAATGCTTGGTGCTTAATGCTGCGCGAAGAGGTTACGGAAATTCTGCTACTACATGACGATTTTGGGACGGCACTCAGAAACACAAGGTGCCATAGGCGAATGCGTATTGAGTGATTTTCCACTGCCCATCTGCCGACATCACATTACACAGAATCAGCTGGCGGAACAAAACAGCTACGACGATCGACAGCTGCCGAAGGAAGGCTAAAACCGTAAGAAAGTATTCTCCAGTAACGATAAGCTGCAAAAGTGCAGGAGAGGAATATTATCAATGATTTCTATGTAACGACAAGAGCAAAAGAAGATTCTGAGCAGATCTGATTGACAATGATTCTGCTTGCGTCACGTGAGTGGATATAATTTATTCATAATTTCTGGAGTTCTGGCTAAAATAAATGCATTTAATCTCTAACTGTCAACAACGGAAGCAGGGATAGAAGATCTATTCTAAGAAGTGTATATCTACACTAGCTTACAGCTGCTCTCTTGCAATAATGCACAAATATAGTACGAACGAGGTCCTGTTTTTACAGTCGCTGAGAAAACACATATACGTCGTACTTGACAAGGACTAATCAAAATGCTTTCATTTACTGGTAGGATGTGCTACGTTTGGACCACTGTTACAATGTGACACGTTATTTACTTAAATAATAGAGTCGTTCCAGCTAGACTCGCTGAGTTACAGAAGAAAACCGCACAGTGCAGTGTGATTATAGTCATACTTACAGCACGTATAAACGAGTTTTTTCATCTCTCTTTGGTAGAAACATTTCAAGTTTAATAGTGCAAAGCACAAAATTGTCAATGTTAATTTGTACTTAAAATACTGACTTTTGCATGTTTTTTATTACTTACGTGCACGAATAACAAGTTAGAAGAGAATATGTACAGCAATTCCGTATCAGGCCGCGAAAGTAGCACTGGAGCTAGACGTTCTGGTGACATTTATTATTCAAGTCGTACTTTCACAAATAGGACGCGACAGTATAACAGATTTACAACCTGTTTAACAACGGCCGATGGAACCACGAGGAATACACTCGCAGCTACAGAAAACTGTACCACATAGCCCGTACGGTTTCATCATGATAACTGAGAGAACCAGACCGTAGCTGAAATCACCACTTCTCGGAACGAAATATTAACTGAGACTACCGAGCAGTGCTAAAGATGCGATGAGTAGTGGTTCACATGCAGTTTATCATTGTATTCCACGTATCCTGTTTCTTCATCGTTACGTGTTTTTCACAGTGTAGCATCTATAAAAAAACGAATAGGTTACCTGTACTATTTTCAAGTGCTAATGATAGAGGAGACAGCAGAACTAGAAATATAAAGTAACAGGAAACACTAACTGCTAGAGATAAGAATACCAACAAAAGAACAACAGATGCCAAAATTCTCCCTCAATGTCGAGCTATCTACATGAGGGAATGGGTGAATATGGGTCTACCATAGCGAAATAGTAAATTGAAATAACAAATCTAAATCGTAATTTTGTAGTTGTATACAGCGGGCGCGGGGTCGATTCCCGCCCGGGCTGAACATTTTTCTCCGTTCGGGTACTGGGTGTTGTATCGTCCTTATCATCATTTCGTCATCACCGACGCGCAAGTCGCCCTATGTGGCGTTACCCGGAATAAGATTTGCAATCCGATGACCGAACTTCCCCGGCTGGGACCTCCCGGCCAACAATGCCACGCGACGATTTCATTTCATTTCAGTGATAACTAACAGACTTAAAGGAAGGTGAGTTACTGTTAATATAACTTTCTAGAGGGACATGACGGCAGTAAGTAGGTTTAAACTGTTGAAAATGAACACAGGAATTATCACTGCGATGTGTACGAGGGGCGTTCAGAAAGTAAGCTCCGATCGGTCGCGAAATGGAAACGACTATGAAAATCCGATAAAGCTTTGCACAGATGTGTTGGGTAGTGTCTCTAATATAACCCCAGTTAGCATCACGTCGCTCTTCTCATTTCTGAGCTCGCAGTGAATGCGTAAAGATGTCTAGAAAATAGTGTCTACCGCCAAGTACGAGGGCCTGGTGAGAAATTTCGCCTGAAGCTATGCAGCTAACATTACATAACTGTCGTGCTGTTTCTTCTTCAAGACAATTCTCAGCCGCATTCTGCAGGGGCAATGAAGATGCTCCTGCATCGTTTTCAAATGGAAATGTGAGATTACCCACAATACAGTCCGCAATTGTCTCCCCCTGAGTTTCATCTCTGGTCACATGAACCGCTGTCTTTGAAGACAACATTTTGACACAGACAACGAGGTGTAGGCCAGCGTGGAGAATTAGCGGAAAGCACTGGCGGCTGCCTTCTATGATGAGGCTATTGAAAAGTTGGTACAACGCTATGACAAAAGTCTAAGTCAGAACGGCGACTACGTAGAGAAGTAGCTGAAAGGTGTAGCTAATTGTTACAAGTAAAACATTTCTGATGTTCACTGTGGTTCCAATTTGGCAATCAATCGGAGCTTACTTTCTGAACAGGCCTCGTAGTTGTAACACTGATGAAAAGCACAATTTCATGATTTAGATCGTCGCACGGATGCGAAGAGTGGAGACGTGAGAAGTTCTGCATCGGTAACCGAAAGGAACCTAACTCTCGAGGCAGACGTAAGGTACCCAAGCCTCCCGCATGTTATCTTAAATTCTGTACTAAATACTTAAAAGAACTGCTTCACTCATGACGGATATTTCACAGTGGTCGCTCTAAGAGCAGTACATGAGACGTGAAGAAACCAAAAGAAACTACTGTTTTATGAAAGGTTGCTGGCAGACTCACATAACCACACAGCTGTATCGCTAAAGTCAATTTATGGTGGATTTCTGCAACACCTTTTCATTACTTTATTCGAGGAAATGGTAAACCAAAATCGGGACTCAGGACTGATAGTATGAAACAGATCTTACTCTCCTTATGTACAAGATTCAACAGACTATACGAGGGTTAGTGTCAGAAATTGAAATCCCCGCACCACAGTATAACAGCAATCCGCTGCAGGAGCAAATCCAGATTGGCCCAGCCTATTGATATAGTGCAATATCGTGCGGTACTTGCTTCCTTCACTTGAAAGGGAACAAAGGTGCAAGAATCCATGGAAGTGTTGGTGGAAATGTATGGCATCAATAAACTACCGTACGACACAGTAGTTGATGGCGCAGACGCTTCGAGTGTGGCCAAACAAGTTTGGATGTAGAAGAACCAGCAGACCATCTCATTCTCAAGAATCCGGAATCGTAAGACAAGTGGAGGCCCTGGTGCTCCAAGATAAGCCTGTCAAAATCGAGGCGGTAGAGCAAATGTGAAAATAAGTCACGGCTGAGTTTTAAATACGCTGCACAGCATTCTGAATACATCACAGGTCGCCGCCCGCTGGGTTCCATAACTGTTGACGTCTATTCAAAAACGCCGCCGAATCGAGGCAGCGACGGAAATGTTGCAGCAGTATCAGGCTAATCCAGATGATTTCTTACGTCATCTGATCACCATTAATGGGTGCTGAGGTTATCAGTACGTCTACGACACAAAGAAGCAAAGCAAGCAATGGAAACGTGAATCCATCAACCCCTATAAAGACGAAGACCTTCATCGAACAAGGCGAATCAGTGTGTTTCTTGGGGCTACCGTGGTGTGGTACAAATGTTATGCTCTTAAGGCGAAACCGTGACAGGAGCATACTACCGATATCTCCTGACGAGGTTACGAGAAGCTGTCAAGACGAAGCGTCGTAGGAGGCTGTCTTAGGAGGTGTTTCTGCTCCATGACCACTATCCATCTCATTTTGCACAATGTACAGTCGCATACGCTCTTGTTTTGGATTGTCTAATTTTGTCTCACCCCCTATATTCTCCTCACATGACACCCACTGGCTTCTTCCTCTTGGCTCAGGTAAATAGACCATAGCATAGTAGCCGGCCGCGGTGGTCTAGCGGTTCTAGGCGCTCAGTCCGGAACCGCGGGACTGCTACGGTCGCAGGTTCGAATCCTGCCTCGGGCATGGATGTGTGTGATGTCCTTAGGTTAGTTAGGTTTACGTAGTTCTAAGTTCTAGGGGACTAATGACCACAGACGTTAAGTCCCATAGTGCTCAGAGCCATTTGAACCATTTTTGAACCATAGCATAGTAAGCATTTCTTGAACGACGACGACGTGATTTTCTTGCTGGAACGTTTCCTGAAGAGCGAAAATGCTGACTTCTACTTCCAAGGTCTCCACCAAACCATCCTTCGTTAGGAAAAATGAGTCAGGTTGAATGGTAAATATGCAGAGAAGGGCTAACACTATCACCAAGCTTCATGATTTTTTCCCCGTGATAACTGATGAAACTTTATGGCTACGTTTCATACCAAAGCGTGCTAGAAACGTAATACCTCCCAATTTTTTATTCTGTTTTCAATACTGGCTGAGATATTACATGTCATGCATATTACTTGTTCGGCTTTGGAGGACACAGAAAAATGGACTTGCACAGGGTAGCGTCTTGGCTCCAATATTATTTAACATCTACACGAATGACCTTCCCATCAGCCACCAGACACGAATGTTCATTTATGCCGATGATGCAGCAGTGGCCACACAGGGTAAAACCTTTGAACAAGTGGAGGAGAATCTCACAGGAGCCTTAACAGAACTTGCTACCTATTACGAAGGCAATAATCTCAACCCAAACCCTACTAAATCTCAAGTATCCGCCTTCCATCTTAGGAACAAACAAGCCAAACGGAAACTCCGAGTCATGTGGCAAGTGGAAGAGCTGAAGCATACAAACAGCCCAAAATACCTAGGAGTAACATTGCTTACATTTAAGCAGCACTGTCACAACACTATAAATAAGGCCTGTGTCAGGAACAACATACTGCGGAAGCTAACAGGTTCATCGTGGGGAGCTCAGCCACACGTTTTGCCCACCACGGGTCTGGCGCTGAGTATCTCAGCAGCGGAATACGCGGCGCCAGTTTGGAGGAACTCTGCTCACACTAAGCAAGTTGACGTCGCCGTAAACGAAACTACGTATTGCCACAGGATGCCTCAAACCAACTCCCAAAGACAAAATTTATCCCATCATAGGCATAGCACCACCCACTATCCGCAGACAAGTAGCCGCCGAGATCGAAAGATCAAAACAAAAGAATGATTCTAGACACCCGATGCATATGCACCGAAAACAACGTGTCCGGCTGAAATCCCGCAGGAGTTTCATTGAAACTACTGAAGAGCTCGCCACCAAGCCCGTCGCAAGGCGGCTATCTCTTTGGGAAGAAACGGTGCCACACTTCATAATGGAACTACTTGAGGAGGGATCTGCAGGATTTCAACTACCTTTTACGACTTGGAGGTCATTAAACCGGCTGCGCACTGGAGTAACTGGGTACAAATCAAACCTATTTAAATGGGGCTACAGTGATAGCGATAGGTGTGAATGCGGAGCAAATACAGGACTTGAACCACCTATTGATTTGCCCAGATATGTCTATAACATGCACTAAAGACGGTATTTTGAAAGTCAATGACAAAGCAACCTACGTTGCTAATTACTGGGAAGGGAAGATATAATTGGTGCATCCGGATACGGAAGAAGAAGAAGAAGTTCGGCTTTTCCACTTCACTGACGCTAGTTGCAACCCTCTGTCCCTAGAGGGCTGCAAACTGCAGCGTGTAACATGGCCGGTGTGTAACGCAACTATGTCGGAGCATGTGAAACAGTTTGCTGTAATCGAGCTTCTAACTGCAGATAACTTAGTCCACCCATAGAGCACCCTCTCTCTCAGCATGACAATGCTAGACCACACACGAACGCTACGCAATCCACAACTATCCGACGCCTTGGGTTCACTGTCGGCGATTATCCTCCATACAGTCCGACTTGTACGCATCTGATTTTCATCTGTTCCCAAAACGTACAGAACACCCTCGATGACTTCAGTTTGATACTGATGAAGCGAGGAGAGGTTGTGGCTCCTTCAACGAAGTCAAACATTCTACAGTGACGGTATCAACAAAGTGGTCTCTCGTTGGGAGAAATGTGTTCGATGCCAGGGTGACTATGTTGAGAAATAAATATATAGACATGAAGAATAAAGATGTACAATGTTAATAACATTTATTATATTTAAATAATTTTAAGAGTTTTCAAACAAAAATTCGGAGACGTTAATTTTGGGTACCCCCTCGTAGATAGCGATAGTACACAGGATTTCCTGTGTTTCGCTTATTGGAGTCTCGTGCATTATCATTTCATCTATGAGAGACATGGTTAAAATATGACTCTTTAGATATACGACTCGAATGTGGATTTACGTTCAGCCAGAACCAATGTGCAAATACAAATGGATAATAGTAATTTGGAGGGAAGGTAGGAAGGTAATATCTGGCGTGCCTCGGAGAGTGTTATCTGATGAGAGTTCCAGATAACGAAGACATCAGAAATATTCTGTACACATTTCGAGAAACTGGAACAAAGCTTTGGACAAGTGATGCTATGGGAAGGGACTACTATTCAGCTGTGCGGTTAATATTCCTAAGTTTCTCACCTGCCGAAAAATTGAATAAAAACATATTTCTTAAAAAAATTGTTTCAAAGGAATTCGAGATGTCTTAATATCAAAAGTTTTCTCCGTTGGTCAGAGGGCTTTGGTATGTTCTGAGTTGTACCTAGAAGCTTGATTTGATAGCTCGCAGTAAAAAAAGTCTTTCGGGGGTCAAATCCGGGGTGTCCCCTACAAGCTATACACACGCCCTGGTACATCACCCTATTAAAGGGTCAAACGCTCCAAAGAGGAACACCATTAGCCACGGGACAGAAGTAACAAGAACAGGGGTGTAATCATTGTTAAGGCTGCAGTAACACCTATTCGTAAAAAAAGACGGAAAATGTGGTAAACATTGCAGCCTGGACTGGAGTTTCACCACCATTTCACAAAATCAGAGAAACTGTTCTCATCTGCCAGCCTTAGTCTGCATATTTACTTGAGCTCCATCCTCTTTAACGAAAAGACTGATAAGCGTTGTGTCACTCTGCTTTAGCCGGCCGAAGTGGCCGTGCGGTTAAAGGCGCTGCAGTCTGGAACCGCAAGACCGCTACGGTCGCAGGTTCGAATCCTGCCTCGGGCATGGATGTTTGTGATGTCCTTAGGTTAGTTAGGTTTAACTGGTTCTAAGTTCTAGGGGACTAATGACCTCAGCAGTTGAGTCCCATAGTGCTCAGAGCCATTTGAACCATTTGAACCACTCTGCTTTTCTTTCCAAGAGGCCTCAGTGGAAGGGATAATAGTCTTTAACGTCCGGTCAAGAAAGTTCGTTGTCGGAGAATGGAAGGGAAATTGAAAGTAGATTAGGAGAGGTCCAGTTCGCTTTTAGGAGAAGGAATTTTAGCGTATCGGATAATAATAGAGGGCAGACTTAGAAAAAAATAACAAGGAAACGTACGTTATATTCGCAGACTTGACGAAAACGTTTGGTAATGAGGAAAGAAATCAAATATCTTTCATTCTCAGGCATGTGATGTGAACTACAGGTATGGAATTGATCCTCATTACGCGAGGAATACTGGAATAGTTAGAACTGATACAAGAGATCAAAATCATCAAAGGTGTCAGACAGGTCGCTTAATTTGTTTACCGAAGAGGCTTTGTGGACAGTAAAGAACTAGTTCGATATGGGAGTGATTTCTTATGGACGGGAAATCAACGTGATAAAGTTCACAGGCGACAAAGCAGTAAGTGAACAAGAACTGAGTCCAACGATTAATAAAATGTACGTATATTAGGAGATTGTCATAATACGGATATAAACAAAAATAAAGTAATTATGTGCGCCATAGATGGACATAATGAATGGCTATATGTTAAACTTGGATAGGAGACTCTTGAAAAGGTGGAAGAACTTTGCTATTTAGGAAGAAGACTAGCGTGGACGTGCTCGAATAGCGTAAGCAGTAATGTGCTGGCTTGCAAGACAGGAACGTGAGGCAGATCCCATTAACCAGCGTGGCTGGTGCTCTGGCCGAGTGTGGGTTTCCCACGTTCGTTTAGACAAATGCTGGGTTGGTGCCCAACTTACGCCTCAGAAAATACGATACATTAACAGTTAAAATATGACCACACACAGGACAAAGTTTACGCAATTCACAAACACGTGGCGCGGGCGACTTACCCCTCTATGAGGGGGAGAACTTGTCTGATGAGGTGATGGACGAAGGAATAGGAACAGTCAGGGAAATACGGGATCTAGTATTAGAATCAGAATTTAAGATCAAATAAAGCAGAAGGGACAGATAACATTCCATCGGTATTTCTAAAATCTTTGGGGGAAGTGGCAATAAAACGAATACTTACATTGGTGTGTAGACTGTATGAGACTGGAGATATAGCATAAGACTTTCTGAAAAACACCACCCACACAATTTGAAAGATAGCAAGAGCAGATAACTACGAAATTTATCGCACAATTAGCTTAACAGCTCATGCATCCAAGTAGCTGTTAGGAATAACATACAAAAGAATGGAAAAGAAAATTGAGGATCTGTTAGATGACGATCAGTTTGGCTTTAGAAAAGGTAAAGGCACCAGAGAGACGTTGCGGTCGACAACAGAGGCAAGACTGAAGAAAACTCAAGACACGTTCATAGGATTTGTCGGCCTGAAGAAAGCGTTCGACAACGTCAAATAGTGCAAGATGTGCGAAATTCTGAGAAAGGTAGAGGTAAGGTATAGAGAAAGACGAGTAATATACAAATATACAAGAATCAAGTGGGAACAATAAGACTGCAAGACCAAGAACGTAGTGCTCAGATTAAAAAGGGTGTGAAAAGGGATATGGTCTCTTGCCTCTATTGTTCATCCTATACATCGAAGAAGCAATGGCGCAGATAAAAGAAAGGTTCAAGTGTGGGATTAAAATTCAAGGTTAAAAGATATCAATAATAAGATTCGCTGACGAATTTCTATCCTCAGTGAAAGTGAAGAAGAATTATAGGATATATTGAACTGAAAGAACAGTCTAATGAGTACAGAATATGGATTGAGGGTAAATCGAAGAAAGAAAAAGTAATGAGAAGTAGCAGAAATGAGAACAGCGAGAAACTTAACATCAGAATTGAAAATCACGTAGTAGACGAAATTAAGGATTCTGCTGCTTAGAGGGCAAAATAACACATGATGGACGGAGCAAGGAGAACATAAAAAGCAGACTTGCACTGACAAAAAGGGCATTATGGGTGTTTATAAGATACACTGAAATAGAGTCCCATTTTAGTGTGCTACGTGTTGTACACTTGACTGCCCTAAGTGTTTCAGAAGTGTGCTGTAATGACTGATTAAAAAACTGGAAGGAAGGATACAATGAAACGTATTTGTCTTGAGTGTTCTCAGGCGACGGAAGGGTGACCTGTGGTTAACGCACTGAACTCATATCAGGGTTCACCGTCGCGTCTGGTCGTTGAGATTTATATTATACGCTGTATCACTAAATCTATCTTCTTTGAAAAGAAGACGGCCAATTTATTTTTAAAATGTTCGAGTGCCGTCGCGATTAAAGTTCGCAGTGGCGCTATCGAAAACCGACACAGGAGCAAATGTGATGCGTCACGGGCCCCGCTGGCCGGCAACACATCTAACACCACAACAGGACCGAGGTTGTCTATGCTCAAGGCGTAAGCAATGGTAAACTTCGGCTGTTTTGGAAACAGACATACCGCGTACTACTTCCTGCAGAGGGAGTTCGAGATGGCCTGCAGGAAGTATTACTACACCAACATCTGATTGGCTGGACAATACTATTTAAAGGCTAGAACCAGCACCAGACGTCAGCTCACGCCGAATACCGATCTCAAGGACGTCTCCACTGAAGTCTACGTATTCGTCTTTGGAATAGGATTTGGAATTAAGTGCATGTGTGTTACCACGGACTCTTGTGGGAAACTTAGAAGTTATCTTTTGTTGCCTCTAGCAGGAAATTCTTACTGGCTTTGTGATTGTGACTTTTCGTTGTTAGTCATTTCCATGTAGACTCATGTAAATAAAAGTTGTGTTGTAAAAACTATGAAGTCGTCAGTTACAAGATTATGTTTGATTTCATAATTGGTTTTAAGTTGTTATATGATCTATAAGAATTCCATTCGTTCGTTTAGTTATAGCTCGAAATTATCCTTCTGTTTGAAGTATGATCCCAAGTATTTAAAGTTCTCATCTATCTTCAATTTTATCTCTCGCACCTGCAAATCCCCAAGCAGATTGTGGTCCATCCTTCTACTCAGTTCCATTACTTCTATCTTTTCTGGGTTTATTCTCAAGCCCACCTTCCCTGCAGTGTCGCCTACGTCCTCCACTGTTTTTATCACGTCTTCTCTTGTCTATGACACAGGTGTCATATCATCTCCATATGCTAGTACTTGCAGATTTCCTTTATAAATGATGCCCTTTCCTACTCTTTTCATCACGCGTACAAGTTTTTGAAGGCCAAGATTAAATAACATTGTTGATAATGCGTCACCTTGTCGTACCACAGTTCGTACCTGCACTTCCTTTGGCATTTCTCCTTGACATGTTATTTCAGCTTTCGTCTCTGTTGTACACGCTTTCACCAGGTTGATTAATTTCTCAGGTACTCCAATCTCCCTAAGGATGCTGTAAAGGTTCGCTCTATGGATACTATCTTGTGCCTCTGCAAAGTCTACGAATGTGGCAGACATAAGTTTGTTAAATTCCTAATATTTTCCCAAGCCTCTCTCATAGTAAATATATGGTCAGTTCTAGGTTCTTCTAATCTGAAACTTATTTCTTTCTTTTTTTTTTTTTCACCTGTCACCACCTCTGCTGCTTCAGTCACCCCTTCCTTTATTCCGGTGCACTTCATATCAACATCAATTTCTTCGCCATTCTGTGTCCTTGGCATAAGTGTCTCAAATTTATTCCTCACGGCCCCATGATATCTTTACGTTATCTCAGTCTGATATAGTTTATCTACTTGAAATGTTGTGTTGCTGCCGCTCGGGTAGCTGCGCGGTCTTAGGCGTCTTGTCACGGTCCGTGCGGCTCCCCCCCCCCCCCCCCCCCCCTCCGTCGGAGGTTAGAGTCCTCCCTCGGGCATGGGTGCGTGTGTTGTCCATAGCGTAACGCTTAGTTTAAGTAATGTGTAAGCTTAGGGAACGATGACCTAAGCAGTTTGGTCCCATAAGATCTTACCACAAATATATAATTTACAAATTGTTGTGTTGCTGTTGCTCATTTTTCCCTAAAGTATTGCATTTCTAGTCTAACCTTCCCAACAAGTAGAAAGTGATTTGCGTCCCCATCTGCTACTCTGTATGACCTTACATCTTCTGTTCTCCTCTTATGCTTCACGTCTGTCAAAAGGTGGTCAATTTGGTTTTCCCAGCTGGTGACTTCTAAGTCTCTTTATGAATTCTTTATGGGGGAAGGTCGCTGAGCTCATTATTAGCTACTATCGTAAGCCTTTGAAAGACCTACGAATATGGTGACCACATATGTGTAGGAAATACAGTCCCGTAATGTTTGAGTAAAGCATTAGTAATGTGCTTCTTGACACAGCCACATAGGTTACATATTGAGGCGTAACTCTGCAAAGCGATATGGAATGGAACGAGCGTGTGAGGATTGCAGTAGGGAAGGCGAATGGGTGACTTCGATTTATTAGAAGAATTTTAGGAAAGTGTGGTTCATCTGTGAAGGAGACCGCATATAGGACACAAAGTTCTGAGTACTGCTCGAGTGTTTGGGATCCGCCCCAGGTTTCAATGAAGGAAGACATCGATGCAATTGAGAGGTGGGCTGCTATATTGGTTACTGGTAGGTTCGAAAACGCAGGTATTACGGAGATGCTTCGGGAACTCATATGGGAATCGCCAGAGAAAAAGCGACGTCCTTTTCGAGGATCACTATTGAGAAGATTTAGAGAACCGGATAGTGCTACCAAGACGTGGTGCTCTCTGGAAGAGCGGCAACAAGCTATCGATAAAATTTTCTTTCGCATCTAGTATTCTAAATGTCTAGCTGTGGACCGACCCTGACAACAAGAGCGTACGTCAAAATCCTTGGCTGTGGAAGTGCGCAAATGGACAGCAAAATACCTTCTGTTGATTTTTACTTAGAAACTTATCTGCGACTCTGAATATTGAAATTTCCAGGTGATTGTTGTTGTTGTTGTTGTGGCCTTCAGTCCTGAAACTGGTTTGATGCAGCTCTCCATGCTACTCTATTCTGTGCAAGCTGGTGCATCTCCCAGTACGTACTGCAGCCTACACCTTTCTCAATCTGCTTAGTGTATTACTCTCATGGTCTCCCTCTACGATTTTTACCCTTCACGCTGTCTTTCAATACTAAATTGCTGGTCCCTTCATGCCTCAGAACATGTCCTACCAACCGATCCCGTCTTCTAGTCAAGTTGTGCCACAAACTCCTCCCCAGTTCTGTTCAATACCTCCTCATTAGTTACGTGATCTACCCATCAAATCTTCAGCATTCTTCTGCAGCATCACATTTCGAAAGCTTCTATTCTCTTCTTGTCCGAACTACACTCCTGGAAATTGAAATAAGAACACCGTGAATTCATTGTCCCAGGAAGGGGAAACTTTATTGACACATTCCTGGGGTCAGATACATCACATGATCACACTGACAGAACCACAGGCACATAGACACAGGCAACAGAGCATGCACAATGTCGGCACTAGTACAGTGTATATCCACCTTTCGCAGCAATGCAGGCTGCTATTCTCCCATGGAGACGATCGTAGAGATGCTGGATGTAGTCCTGTGGAACGGCTTGCCATGCCATTTCCACCTGGCGCCTCAGTTGGACCAGCGTTCGTGCTGGACGTGCAGACCGCGTGAGACGACGCTTCATCCAGTCCCAAACATGCTCAATGGGGGACAGATCCGGAGATCTTGCTGGCCAGGGTAGTTGACTTACACCTTCTAGAGCACGTTGGGTGGCACGGGATACATGCGGACGTGCATTGTCCTGTTGGAACAGCAAGTTCCCTTGCCGGTCTAGGAATGGTAGAACGATGGGTTCGATGACGGTTTGGATGTACCGTGCACTGTTCAGTGTCCCCTCGACGATCACCAGTGGTGTACGGCCAGTGTAGGAGATCGCTCCCCACACCATGATGCCGGGTGTTGGCCCTGTGTGCCTCGGTCGTATGCAGTCCTGATTGTGGCGCTCACCTGCACGGCGCCAAACACGCATACGACCATCATTGGCACCAAGGCAGAAGCGACTCTCATCGCTGAAGACGACACGTCTCCATTCGTCCCTCCATTCACGCCTGTCGCGACACCACTGGAGGCGGGCTGCACGATGTTGGGGCGTGAGCGGAAGACGGCCTAACGGTGTGCGGGACCGTAGCCCAGCTTCATGGAGACGGTTGCGAATGGTCCTCGCCGATACCCCAGGAGCAACAAACAGTGTCCCTAATTTGCTGGGAAGTGGCGGTGCGGTCCCCTACGGCACTGCGTAGGATCCTACGGTCTTGGCGTGCATCCGTGCGTCGCTGCGGTCCGGTCCCAGGTCGACGGGCACGTGCACCTTCCGCCGACCACTGGCGACAACATCGATGTACTGTGGAGACCTCACGCCCCACGTGTTGAGCAATTCGGCGGTACGTCCACCCGGCCTCCCGCATGCCCACTATACGCCCTCGCTCAAAGTCCGTCAACTGCACATACGGTTCACGTCCACGCTGTCGCGGCATGCTACCAGTGTTAAAGACTGCGATGGAGCTCCGTATGCAACGGCAAACTGGCTGACACTGACGGCGACGGTGCACAAATTCTGCGCAGTTAGCGCCATTCGACGGCCAACACCGCGGTTCCTGGTGTGTCCGCTGTGCCGTGCGTGTGATCATTGCTTGTACAGCCCTGTCGCAGTGTCCGGAGCAAGTATGGTGGGTGTGACACACCGGTGTCGATGTGTTCTTTTTTCCATTTCCAGGAGTGTATTTATCGTCCATGTTTCACTTCCATACATTGCTACACTCCATACAAATACTCTCAGAAACGACTTCCTGATACTTAAATCTGTACTCGATGTTAACAAATTTCTCTTCTTCAGAAACGCTTTCCTTGCCATTGCCAGTCTACATTTTATATCCTCTCTACTTCGACCATCATCAGTTATTTTTCTCCCCAAATAGCAAAACTCCTTTACTACTTTAAGTGCCTCATTTCCTAATCTAGTTCCCTCAGCATCACCCGACTTAATTCGACTACATTCCATTATCCTCGTTTCGCTTTTGTTGATGTTCATCTTATATCCTCCTTTCAGGACGCTGTCCATTCCGTTCAACTGCTCTTCCAAGTCCTTTGCTCTTTCTGACAGAATTACAATGTCATCGGCGAGCCTCCAAGTTTTTATTTCTTCTCCATGGATTTTAATTCCTACTCCGAATTTTTCTTTTGTTTCCTTTACTGCTTGCTCAATATACAGATTAAATAACATTGGGGAGAGGCTACAACCCTGTCTCACTCCCTTCCCAACCACTGCTTCCGTTTCATGTCCCTCGACTCTTATAACTGCCATCTGGTTTCTGTACAAATAGTTAATAGCCTTTCACTCCCTGTATTTTACCCCTGCCACCTTCCAGGTGGATTTTACGCATATTTTAGATCTGCAGTTCTCAAAAATAAGGTTGCACTAGTTCACTAGTGTAAAACTGACACGTGTTTGGCCGGCCGAGCGGTTCTAGGCGCTTCAGTCCGGAACCGCGCTGCTGCTACGGTCGCAGGTTCGAATCCTGCCTCGGGCATGGGTGTGTGTGATGTCCTTAGGTTAGTTAGGTTTAAGTGGTTCTAAGTCTAGGGGACTGATAACCTCAGATGTTAAGTCCCATAGAGCTTAGAGCCATTTGAAACACTTTTGACACGTGTTTGAATAAAGAAATATCTGTTCTGCTATAATAACAGCTTTGTTTAGCTGGCTATCTGTACGCCATTTGATGTAACGCAAATATCCATTTTTAGAGACTGAAAACATCAACCGGAAATCCACATTACGAAGCCATCTGTTTCAGTATATCCATAGGAGAAACTTCTCCAGAAACAGAGGCTAGAGCAAAATTTTAGAATATATACACACCACAAAAAGTTTTGCATCACCTCGATTCCGAGAGTTCCTGAACCTGTACCGAAAATTTATTGCTCATGGAAACCACATATATGTTGTACCACCATACAGCGAGAACTTCAGAGGTGGTGGTCCAGATTGCTGTACATACCGATACCTCTCATAGCCAATAAATACCACGTCCTCTTGCACTAATGCATGCCTGTATTCGTCGTGGCGTACTATCCACAAGTTCAGCAAGACACTGTTGGCCCAGATTGTCCCACTCATCAACGGCGATTCGGGTTTGTGGGTCAGGTCGTCCATAAACAAGGGGACTGTCTCTGTGATACAATATCCACAGTCAACGTCTCAGGAGTTCTGGGAACCAGTGTGATGCAAACCTTTTTTTGATGTGTCTATAATAAGGTTAGAAAAATTTGTGACTGAACACTATTTAAATCACAAATTTTCTTTATCTTATTCTATATATTCTAAAAGTTTGCTTATAAAATCTCTCAACTGTACACAGTAAAATGCTAGCAACAGTCTAGCTAATATAATGACTGAGCAAGGAGTTAAAAAATAATGGAGTACAATGCTCGAACAGCTTCCCATGAGCCACTCATTTCTATAGCAAATGTTAGACGAAGCGTGAGGTGGTGTAAAGAGCGACGCTACTGGGCAATGGATGAGTGGAAGCGAGTGATTTGGAGTGATGAATTACGCTATACTACATGGAAATCCAGTGGACGTGTTTGGGTTTGGCGAATGCCTGGAGACACCTGCCGACAGGTTTAGTTCCAACAGTGAGGGGCGTAGGAGGTGGTGTTGCGGTGTAGGGGTGTTTCTCGTGGTTAGGGTGTGGTTCCCTCATTGGGCTTAAGGAACATGTTTCACAGCATTGTGTACAGCATACAGTAGAGGAACGGTTAGGGTACGATGTTTGTTTCAGCATGACAATGCACCCTGCCAGAAACCAGCGTCTGTGAGGCAATAGTTTGTGGAAAATAACATTCCTCAAATGGACGGGCCTGCCTAGAGTCTCAATCGGAACGCAATGGAAAACCTTTGGGATGAGCTACAACGTCGATTTCGATTAAAGCCCCAGCGTCGAACGTCACTACTTTCTCTGGTTTCGATCCTTAAGGAAGAATGGGCTGCCATTCAGACAACCCACTGAAAATTTCTCCATCATAGTTAAAACCATCAAGAAGGCGGAGGTTGGGCACACAATATTACTGTCCACTAATGTCCGGATATTTTCCATGAGATGGTCTGTTTGACTTTTCACTCAGCACTGCATCAGTACTGTATTCCGAATATCACCATTGCGAGAGTCAACTGTCGTCGGCAACAACGTGTTCATGACAGGAGTTGCCCTCGACTAACGCGGGATGTAAACTAGGACAGTTGGTACAGAGTGCGGAAAATTACCCATCAGTTCAGTGCTGAACAACAGGCGTTGAACAGCAGTAGCATCCACAAACATCCCCTCTCTGTCGGGGACGCAAGTCACCGCCCCATACGTCACTGGGCATAGAGGTTGGTATGAGTAGATGATTAGCACCATTAGATGCATGAAAAAAAATGAACTGAATTCCAACTCTAGCTCCAGCCTTTCGAAGAATCTGAGATTGATATTTGGAGTAAGATTTCACTGATGATGATCGTGAAATGTTTGCCTACATGAAGTGCACCAACAACGTCTCAACGTATAGCCAACGACTTAGGAGACTCCTGTATTCACTTAGTATTAATTAATATCCCACTGTTTTTAGTTGAAAACTAGGTTCGTAGTTAATGATTACTTCTGACAACCGAACTGCAATCGCTCGTGTAAGGTTCCTACATATTCCAGGCAAATTCAGAGGAATATCAGCACACACTTGTTTTCCACATATCCCTACTTGAAAGAATCAAACAGAGTATGCGTTTTGTCGGCAGACAAAACCATATTTCACTTGATACTTCCAACGCGTCATTGCTTTATATGGAAGAAAAGCTGTAGATTTTTTAATTGCAGGCTGCTACTTAAATTTACGTTGTCGAATTACCCGTTATATTTTTTGCTCCAAATATCCAGCCGCTTAAAATACAGATCAGTCTATGTAACGGGCAGTAAGAATTACGTGAGCACTTCTCGTTCATGGAGTCACATCGCAGAAGTGTCGTCAACGAACTCCAGGACCAGCGGGGCTTTCGTTTAACAGTTGTAATAGCTGTGACGTGACTGTGGCAGCATGTCGAGGGCTGGCAGGATTTTAAAACGGGCTGATACTTACAAAAAGTCTAATTTAGTGGATCTTATATTCAAGAATATACTGAGAGACAGTCCAAGAAAGAATCACCTACATAGCACTGATTGATGGATACGGGAGACAAGAGTCGATGCGACCAATCTAGTAGAAAAAAAAGTATCTTGACTGAAATAAATGTGTGCATAGTGTGATGTAATGTTTTTGTTATATGATGATGAGGGATGGGAAGAGGTGAAGCGCGGTGTTGGAACACAACCTACTCCTCTCGAATGACACGAAGGAGAGCGCCGAGCTTACGTCCCCTTCCGACGTTCGGATCACCTTCAGTGTCACATACCCTAACTCCATGTGATACTATGGAGATGTTTGGGATTTAATCCAGAACATTAGCGCAAAGTCTTGTGGTCAGGATCTTTACGCCTCCTCTTGCAGGCCAAACATTGGCTGTGGATATTTCCTCCACCACCAGGATTCGAATCGGCTACTTCTTAGTCGAGCGCCAGCTCATACCTGTATGTTAGCGATCTTGACTACAGAGGAGGGCACAAGAAACAGTGACATGACATCATTGGCTGGAAAGATCTCGATGAGCCGTCGTGTCGTGTAATGAGAAATGTGGAATTGATTTCTTCGTTTGTAGACACTGGAATTATAGTTTCACATTGTGCGAATGTTTGGTAATCCAAACCGAAACGAAACCTCTCTGCTCACTGTCGACCGAATAACGGATGTAAGTTTTTGTAATATCTGTTGTAAGTAGGCTGTTTATGTTTTCTTATTGGCAACGTTACGTAGCGCTCTGTATGAAAATCACTGGCTGTGCTGTTTTATGTTTTCTTATTGGCAACGTTACGTAGCGCTCTGTATGAAAATCACTGGCTGTGCTGTGTGCAGTCTGTGGCTAGTTTGCATTGTTGTCTGCCATTGTAGTGTTGGGCAGCTGGATGTGAACAGCGCGTAGCGTTGGGCAGTTGGAGGGAGCTGCCAGCAGTGGTGGATGTGGGGAGAGAGATGGCGGAGTTTTGAAATTTGTAAGACTGGATGTCATGAACTGCTATATATATTATGACTATTAAGGTAAATACATTGTTTGTTCTCTATCAAAATCTTTCATTTGCTAACTATGCCTATCAGTAGTTAGTGCCTTCAGTAGTTTGAATCTTTTATTTAGTTGGCAGTAGTGGCGCTTGCTGTATTGCAGTAGTTCGAGTAACGAAGATTTGGTGAGGTAAGTGATTTGTGAAAGGTATAGGTTAATGTTAGTCAGGGCCATTCTTTTGTAGAGATTTTTGAAAGTCAGATTGCGTTGCGCTAAAAAATATTGTGTGTCAGTTTAAGCACAGTCATGTATAATTTTTCTAAGGGGAAGTTTCATATGGCGACCCTGCCAGGATACCTCACTGGAATCTTCTGATTTTTTCTTGTAGTTTGTGTAATTAGTGTAGATTTTGTTTATTGCTAGCGCGTAATTGTAGAGAGAATCTCCTTTGTAGTTGCAGTCTTTCATTGTTGTACGTTAAAACAGGTGTGGCACGCATGTAAATTTGCATCAAGTATTTCGCAGCTGCGCTTGCAATTAACTAGATATTATTTTCAGTGCTATGTTAATGTGTTCTCTTATTTTTGCTCTTCGAATTGTGCTTTTCTGTGTTATCGTGTGAAATATTGTGACAATTATGGCGTGTGAAAAACGTAATACTAGGCTCCAAGGTAAACTGAGAAATGACAGTGAAGACGAAAGCAGTGTGTTAGCGCCACCGTGTAATGAATTAACTAATGTTCAACATAGTAATTTGGTAATTGCGCATAGGGAAATGGAGTGGGCGGCAAACTATGGCGTAGACAGTGAAACAAATAGTGAACAGGGAAGCATTATCGATCGATCGGTCGGCAACAGTTCGCCTCAGGAATCCGAAATGACAGGACACAATCTTGCAAATACTGTAGATTCAGGTGTTGCGTCCTCACCGTTTTCTCAAATAAGTCAAGACACATTTTCTGCTTTTCAAAATGCGAATATTGCCGGTTCAAATGCACTGCCTCATAGCACTGAGGAACATGTTTCAGACACCAATGCATTGTTATTACAGTTAATGCAACAAATGGGACAAAGGCTACAAAAGTTAGACACAACGCTCGAACAAAATCAGAAACAAGTGGGACAAAATCTTCAAAAGTTAGACACAATGGAACAAAATCTTCAAAAGTTAGACACAATGGAATAACACCAGAGACAAACACAGCAACAGTTAGACACAATGGAACAAAATTAGAGACAAACACAGCAAAAGCTTCAAAAGTTAGACACAATGGAACAAAATCAGAGACAAACACAGCAAAAGCTTCAAAAGTTAGACACCACACTTGAACAAATACGTGAAGATTTAACTACTGAGTTACATAACATTGAATCGAAATGTCAAAAAGTCTGTAATGACGTAAAAACACAAATTTGTGAGCATTTTCAACCTATTTTTTCGCGGCATGAAAATGCATTACAGAATCACGAAGCAGCCATAAAAGAACTGCAAACCATTGTTCATGAAAATCACGACACCTTGGAAGCTAAAATTGACTCAGTTGCATCTACCGATTCGGTTACGCAACTTGCAAAAATTCAGGAAAACTTAAAGGACACAGTAGATACTCTGAAACTTGGTTCAGAAAAACACACTGAGGAAATAAGTACACTATCGGAGAAAGTAGCCAAACTTTCGGATCAGTTCACTAACTTTTCTACAAAGGTAGATGATGATCTGAATGACACAAGACCTGTAGCCATCACTGACACAGAAGAGTATGAACAAATTAAGAAATTCAAACAAAATCAGAATAAAATTAATACGCAACACAAAAGAGAAATCCGGGAAGTACAAGATCAGTTGGCACAAGTAATACAAGAATTACATATTTCAGAGGACACTCGCGCTCCAGTATGGGAAGAGGGACATAGAAATACGGAGCAACCACAAAATAATAACACAGGACACTTCGGAAATTATGAAAGAAATTGGCAAGGCGCACTGAATTTTGAGATGGAACCGCCGAAATGAAGTAACAATGAGCGATGTGCGACTCGCCGACACGATGATTTTGACTATAAGCTGTTCATTACTACACGTAAGAATTCTGACAACGACATTCATCCACAAGCATAGCTCCATCAATTCTCTCATTGTTTTCCTCCCAACTGGTCATTAGAGCACAGATTAGAATTTATGTGTGGCTATTTAGAGAATGAACCAGCTGTAAGAATGCGATCGGTCATTCACGATTGCCACAGTGAAGGTGAATTTTATCACGCGTTCCTCTCAGCATATTGGTCTCAAGCTACACACGACCGAGTAAAACATAGCATCATGATGATGAAACACTTTGAACAATCTGAATTTTCCAGTCTTGTCAAATATTTTGAAGACATGTTGCATAAGAATCAATATCTTTCAAACCCATACAGCCCTTCAGAACTCATCCGCATTTGCTTAATGAAATTGCCTGAACATTTAAGAAATATTATTTTGGCAGGGCGTTGCAAAGACGACATTGAAGCTTTTCAGGGACTCTTACAAGAACTGGAAATTGACACTGACTATCGCGGAACGCGAAAACAGGAGTACAACAATTACAGGTCACATCTGTCACAATTGCGCGATGACAGAAATAATACACGGCAAGGCTATTCTTACAACGTAAATCGTGACCAAAACAGACACCACCCTTATGACAACCGTTGGCAGAATAATAGTTACAGAGAAAGATCGCACTTCCGTAGTAATGAATATGACAGAGATAACCATAGAAACAGACAATATGGGAACCAAAACAATTATTATCAGGGGAGACAGAATAACATCAAACGCAACAGTTCAGCGCGCAGTTACGATTCAGGGAGAAATTCTCCACCACGTGACCGACAAGAAAGAAATTATGGAATCTACCGACATGACGACACGATATGATCGTAACGACAGACCTGAATTGCATCAGAACTGGCGGGATTTAAACAGGGGAGGGCCCTCTCGACAAGGTGAATTTGTAGAAGTTAGGTCTCCAAACCCCAATAACGACACGCGCCAACAAAGAGACAATAGGCAATGACTCATACCGCCGGCAGCCACAAAACGTACGTATGAAACTAACGACGCAGCTGCCGTAGCTAGTAATTACGTAAAAATGGAAGACATTAGGGACATCTTACTCCAGGAACACGACGTAAAACATAACAACATTGCGCATCCTGTGATTCACTTTGCAGTAAATGACGTAAAATTTACGGCAGTACTTGACTCTGGCAGTCCCATTTCAGTAATTAGTGAAACATCCTTTAGCAAATGCAACAAATCGAACGATTGTCCCACACTTCCGTTACGTAAGATTAAATTACAAGGTGCAATCTTTGGAAAATGTGTAGATGTACGCCAACAAACCAACTGAGAATTCTTTTGTCAAAGCCACAGCTTCTCTATGAGCTTTCTTATTGTTCCATTATTGTCGACGGAAATTATATTGGGAGTAGACTTTTTGAATGAATACAAAGCAATCTTAAACTTTCACGATGCTGAAATAAGTTTAGAAAAAGAAGGTAAGTCAGTAGCTTTGAAATTTGAAGATCGGCTCTCAAACCATGACGAAGAAATTAAACGGCTTTACCTCCTGTTAGACAACAGTTCGGAATTTTCGACGGAACTTGACACTAACAATCACTCTGCAAGTACTGACAGGGATGATATCGACGGCGCATTTGATACTAATGTGTTAATTCAGAATAAAATTCAAACAATTGAGAATTGTAATGACACTGATAGGCAGGACCTTTTTGAGATTTTACAAGCACATTCCACAGTTTTTACTCACAAAACAGGAACAATCAAGGGATTTCAATACCAATTTCGTGTTCGTGAGCATACTAAATTTTGTGTTAGACAATACGTAATTCCGGCACATTATAGGGACCGTGTTAGAACAGAAATACAATCTACGCTTGACGAGGGCATTATTGAGCCTGCAGTAAGCTCATACAACAATCCATTACATGTTGTTGAGAAGTAAAATGGATCGATCAGGCTTGTCTTAGATTCGAGACAAATCAATACTATCATCATTCCTGAAACAGACAGGCGCAAACGTTGGAAGAACTTCTTCAAAATTTTAATGGTGTAAAAGTGTTGTCTTCTATTGATCTCAGATCCAGCTTTTATCAGATCGAACTTCATCCAGAATGTAGAAAATACTCAGCTTTCCTTTGTTTCGGCGTTTGTTATCAGTTTCGGAAACTTCCTTTTGGTTTGAACATTTCTTCGGCATCATTCATTCGCGGGCTAAATTCCATATTACCTGAGTTCTTAAAACGTCACATCACCTTATATGTGGACGATATTCTGATAGTAGAAGCCTCATGGGAACAACACAATCGCATCCTCAACAGCGTGTTACATATTTTTGCAGAATCTGGAATTACAGTTAACTTGGAAAAGTCTGAATTTGGTAGGACAAAGGTGAAGTTTTTGGGACATATTATTTCTTCTGAAGGCATTCAGCCGGATCCTGAAAAGTTAGAAGCAATCAGAGGCATTCCAGTTCCATCCACAAAAAAACAAGTCCGCAGTTTTCTAGGTCTCGTAAATTTTTACCGTCGTTTTCTGAATATGCAAATTCTAGTTACACCAAAACTTTGTTCTCTCACTGGAAAAAATACTATTTGGAACTGGGACGAACAAGCAGAGTTGGAATTCAATTCTTTGAAAGAAGCGTTACTTAACGCGCCAATACTAGCTCATCCAGATCTGTCACAAGATTTCTGCCTTAGCACGGATTCTTATAAAGTCGGTCTTGGTGCCCATTTATTTCAAGAAGCCACAGAAAATGACACTAGTGTTCAGAAAACCATTGCTTTTGCTAGCCGAGTGCTAACAAAATCTGAAAAAAATTATTCCGTTACTGAATTAGAAGCTTTAGCTATCGTTTGGACATTTAACAAATTCCGTTTCTTTCTTTCTGGTAAGCACGTAAAAGTATACAGTGATCATCGTGCATTACAATTTCTTATGTCTTCAAAATTAAATCATGACAGGTTAAAACGTTGGGCATTGTTTCTGCAAGAATTCCACTTCACAATAGTCTACATTCCCGGCAAGGAGAACATTGTTGCGGACGCACTGTCACGCGCACCGGCTGGGCTTGAGAAAAGTAACACAGAAGGCAATCTCGAGAAAAATTTCAGTATTCTTTACATTCAGAAAGTCGCCTTTGAAAACTTCATCACCATATCTTTAAAGGACATTGCTCATGAACAAGATAAATATCCAATTTGGAAAGACATCAAAAGTAAATGGCATGAAAAGCCGCACACTCAGATTCGGCATTATTATCTGGTTAGAAACAACATACTCTTCAAACGCTGCGCTGTTGATGACAAGCTTTGGGTACTTTGCATTCCTGACGATTTTGTTAATAAGCTCATCTGGTACATTCATTTCAGCTATGCACATTTTGGTCCACGAAAATGTTATCATATTCTTCGGACGACTTGTTATTTTAACAATATGGAAAAGAGAATTCGAAGAGTCTTGTCTATTTGTAAACTTTGTCAAAAGGCGAAACCATCTACTATCTCACATCGTGCTCCGTTGCTTCCTATTATTCCTTCTAAATTAAAAGAATTTGCTGCTGTTGATCTCTTGGGACCCCTTGTCAGAACATCGAATGGATTTTCGTACGTTCTAGTCGCTGTTGAACTTACTTCAAAATTTGTTTCTTTCACTCCTTTACGTAAAGCCACTGGACGGTCTGTATCCAACGCCTTTATTAATAATTTCTTACGTGAAGTTGGCCACGTTGCTAAAGTCATTTCAGATAACGGACCGCAATTCAGATCTGCTGTTTAGTCACGCATGCTTCGGAATCATAAAATCAAACCTGTTTTTATTTCATTGTACTCACCACATTGTAACCCGTCTGAAAGGATTATGAAAGAAATTAATAAGCTGTGCAGACTTTATTGTCACAGAAGGCATCAGCATTGGGACAGATATTTACACTTATTTCAAAATGTGCTGAATGAAATGCATCATGATTCCACTGCTGTACCACCTACTCTTGTACTGAAGAATGAAGAACCACCGAACAGAAGCAGAGAGCTTGTACCTTTTCCGAATACACGTAAACTTCGACACAAGGACATAATTGATTTGGCTATTAAAAATATAAAATCTGCAGCAGACAAAAGGAGAAAACCACACGGTAAAGCAAATGCAAAGAAATTATACATTGGTCAGAAAGTTCTCATTAAAGCTCATTCAGTATCACATAAGAAGAAACACTTGAGTCACAAATTCTTTCTAATTTACAATGGACCTTACAGAATCCGACGTATACCACATGATAATTGCGTTGAAGTTGAAACTCTGCGTACTAGGAAGAGTAAAGGATTGCACCACATTTCACATGTAAAACCGTTTATTGAAAGATAATCTGCTTTTTAACTTTGTCTTTGCCATATAACTTTTCACTTTACATTACTAGTATGCTTGTCAGACTTAGAATCTGTTAACATGCAACAATGTTTGAAGTTAAATATCCAGTCAAGAACCAAGAGAACTTATTGAAACAGAAATTACGGATGCATTGTTATAGTGAACAGACGTCACAGTGTTATTGTGTGTGTACATTCTTGCTTGTTAGTTGCACGATTACGTAACGACTATAAGGCTTACATACTTAGAACATATACTGGTACTGCTAATGAGATTTTAATGTAACATTTTGATTTACTTGAAAATACATTCTGGATTTAAAGTACTTTCTGTGAGATACCAGACGACACAATGGTTAGTTTATGTGACAACTACACGGTTTTATCACGACACTACTAATGAGTGACAATTTACAATGTTGCTTTTACGGTGTGTCTGTTTTATATCTGCACAGTTTTTCTGCATTATTCTGGAAAGTAAAACATGTTTTAGTAGTAACTTTTGTGGTATAGCAACAATGAGACAGCCTTTCTCGTGACACAACAATACGTTACTGTACAGTACTTTCTTCATCACACCAATAAGCATAATAACTACGATATCTATACGCAAAGCATTTCACTTTTGTTTATCATGAGGTAAGTACATTGACTTCTGCAGAACTTAGCTTTCGGAGGACGATAACTACGACACTTCCACAGAGATTATGTTGCAACAAGACGCACAGTTTAGCGCTACAGTACACGTATTTGAGTGATTAATTTTATACTTAAAACATTTATTTTTAAAGATTTTTGAATTACAAAGAAAGTTTTCCGTGATGCATTTCATTCCATTGCTGTAATCTGTAACACCTGAGGGTATAATTACATTAATCCTCAGGGGGGTACATGCTTACTTTGTGTACCATGTGTTTGGCAAGCACAAGGAGCCCTAGCTAATATGGTATTTGCTTTTACAACTTTACACATCGGTAACATATTTCTCTAACACATATTTTACACAGCTATCTGATTATTTAACAGAGAAAGAAACATTTTTTTACTACGTCAGTGACAGATGTTCACGTAATTACACAGTTGGATAACTTCACACTTATGAAATTGTATTTTGTCTGTACTTTGTGAATTGTTCATATTTTTTCGGAACCATTGTGATACTATGAGAGCTTTGAATGATGTATTTGGTATGGGATCATGATTTTTAAAGTACGTTTGAGGTAGATGACACTATTGAAATGAGCAGAGAATTTTTTTTAGGTTTTGAAATTATTGGAGGAAGCTACGACGATTTTGAGTTTTGGCTGAGGTTTTATGATGTTATGATGACGATGTGTATTACGCTGTTGCGGTATGTTTATGATCAATAAGCTGATGCTATATGAGGAATTTGATTATGCCACGTATTTATTATGATGAAATATTGAAGAAGTGTCGACAAAAATTTATATGTATAACAAGGTAAGGAATAATGAATAGTGGTTAGGGACTCTGGTTGTGAAAAAGGATGTTGGAAACCGAGAATCGTACTTTAAGAGTTATGAAATGTGTGTATATGCGTGAATGTATCACAATGCTGGCGAAAAATTTTTGGACACTTTTATATTTATAGGATTTTATTTTCTACACATTTGTAACGCAAATTCTCAACCTGTGAAAATATTTTTATATGAGACTGTCACTGTAGCGGAAACTGCTGTCGCAAATATTTCAGTAAGAAAGGTAAGTGACCTTGACGTAATGCGTTTTGGACGCCCAGCTGAGAGATAGTCGTCTGACAAAAGAAAGCCATTAGGTGGAGAAAAAAAGAGACCATTATCCTCGCTATTGACATTCCTTTTTACAAAGCATCGCAAATACGACATGCTCATTACTTGCAAAGATACTTACATCTGCACACCTGATTATGACAAGCGTCTTTCTACGAGAATTGAGAGAATTTCTACTAACTTATGAAATGCCTCATGACTACTGAATGATTATTTTATGCTTTACTTTGTACATAGTTGCTTATTTTATTTGATATCTGTTTTCCAGGTGTGTTGCATCATTGCTTTTATAAAATAAAATTAAATGCATTTGCTAATGTGAACACTTTGTCAACAGATCTGTTAGATAATAATATTATGACCGACATTCTTCCAAAAAACAAAAAAAAGGAGCAGTTGGAAAGGAAAGAACAGGAAGAAGGGACTAATAACAGTAACTGCATACATAATTTACTTTTCAAGTACTTGGTAATTTTTATGGTAGAGTAAGTTGTGCTGCACCACTTTAATTACATAGACATTAAGATGTGAATAGACATTTCCCTTATCTGCATTGTTGTCTTTAGTGTACTATTTTTTTGCTTGTGTATTTGTCATGTTTAGATATAAGTTATTGCATTTGCTGCTGTTGTTTGGCAGGCATAGTGCTACTGAATTTTAATTTGTGTTTCTCTGCTAAACCAGATTTATTTTTCTTGTTTGCTGCATATTGCCTTATATTAGTTGTAATATTACAATTGCTTTGCTAATTTCTATAATGCTGCTTCCTTTGCCAATCTGCATTTTTTGTCATTGCTGTTTGTGTTAAGTGTTTTGTGCTGCTGCATTGCCTCGTCCCTTAGTTTAGCATCTGAGCTCAGTAGATTTAAGTTAGCTTAAGATGGGGTAGGCAATATAAGAGAACAAGTTGTGATGAATTGGAAGAAATGCATTGAGAAGCTATAAGAAAATGGTTTGGCCAAAAAAGTATTGTGAAAGAGGATATGAACCAAAAAAGTAGGGTTTAGGGACAACAGGTTTAGGTAGGATTTTCTTGGAAATAAATGATGAGGTAAGATAATGGAAAATAAATAATGAGTTAAGAAATATGTGAACATATAAATACAGAAAGCTTGCTTGGATAGGATTTTTTTGGTGGAAACAAATGTTGAAATAAGACGAAAGATCTATGGAATGAAGTTTTAGGTTGGACTGCAGTACCAAATGTTACACTGAAAACAAACCCTGCCCTTTCCTCTTGTGTTATTCTGCTATGTGTTTGTGTACTCTTGTATATTTGTGTTTTTCCTGTCTTGATGTGTTTAGCTGATATGAATTATGTTGTGGAATTTTTCTAATAATATGTTTTTTTTCTTTGTAAAGATGCTTAGACATTATTTATTCTGTTTTGTTTTAATGCTCGTGTGTGAAGTTGATGTTTCAAAAGTTATTCTGATCTTTTATGTATGTACTTATGTCATAATTCCTGTAACACTGATGTATATGTTATTTCGATTCTTCTGTAAAGCCTGTACTACAAATTTATCTGTATTGTTATGTTCTTTAATGATGTATTTTGTACCTTTGTAATTGTATTCTTATGTTATAAAATTGTAATTGACACCAGTTCATCAAATTAAGTAACTTGTAAGTTCAATTTCACTGCACACGTTTCTGTTGGTCATAGTATATGGACAATATGTGAGAAGTAGGGACTGTTGGTGTTTGCACGTGTGTTAAAAATTCAGCAAGGGACTGGATAACAGCATTGCTGGTTCTAAGGACAATTCCAAAAACTTTGTGAGTGCACAAGTGGTGGTTATGAACTTGCTATATTGTCTGCAAGACTCTTCGATGGTGATTGTGCACCTGCACAGTCGCAGCAGATGGCTGCTGGCCATCTCTACAAGGACTACAGTGAGCCTACACCTTTGATGATCCATCAATACCATTATTTCTACAAGGACTGCAGTGGGTCTGCACCTCTGGTGGCCCACCAATACCGTAATCTCTACCAGGACTACAGTGGGTCTACTCTGTGATGACCTACCTACCAATATTCTTCAAAACTTCGACTGACTCTGCGGTGGGTTTGCTCTGTTGTGGCCCATTACCTGTCTGCATGTCAAGAGTCAGCACTGTCTTTTCGTTGGAAGGACAACACTACTTCTTCAAGACTGCATGGAAATCCACTACTTCCGTGTGCATTTTCTTCTACTGCTCAGACTTTGAGAAAAACACAGCTATTTTCCTGTGAAGAACGATCAGGACTGTCTTTATGGACTGTGAGAAAATTTTAGCTTTTGACCAACATTGTATCAATAAGTGTGTGCATCTCATATCTTTGTTACTGTAATTATGAAAAATTTCTTCAAATCATTATTGGCCACTGCCCAAAACAATTTGTAAAATTTTTTGTGGGGAGCATGAGGGGCTATGTAAGTAGGCTGTTTATGTTTTCTTATTGGCAACGTTACATAGCGCTCTGTATGAAAATCACTGGCTGTGCTGTGTGCAGTCTGTGGCTAGTTTGCATTGTTGTCTGCCATTGTAGTGTTGGGCAGCTGGATGTGAACAGCGCGTAGCGTTGGGCAGTAGGAGGTGAGCCGCCAGCAGTGGTGGATGTGGGGAGAGAGATGGCGGAGTTTTGAAATTAGTAAGACTGGATGTCATGAACTGCTATATATATTATGACTATTAAGGTAAATACATTGTTTGTTCTCTATCAAAATCTTTCATTTGCTAACTATGCCAATCAGTAGTTAGTGCCTTCAGTAGTTAGAATCTTTTATTTAGCTGGCAGTAGTGGCGCTCGCTGTATTGCAGTAGTTCGAGTAACGAAGATTTTGGTGAGGTAAGTGATTTGTGAAAGGTATAGGTTAATGTTAGTCAGGGCCATTCTTTTGTAGAGATTTTTGAAAGTCAGATTGCGTTGCGCTAAAAAATATTGTGTCAGTTTAAGCACAGTCATGTATAATTTTTCTAAGGGGAAGTTTCACTGTATCTGAAGTGGCTTTACTCGAATCGAGTACCACAACGCGATCGTGCGTTAGCGAACTCTGCCGCAGAAGTGCAAAGCGCAGCGAGCTTCTACGAATGGGAAACACAAGACCGACAAAAAGCTGTGGCATTAAGAACACGCTGCCGAAACCGCCGCATCTCTTGGAACCACCTACACATTTATGGGGGGGGGGGGGGGGGGGGGAGCAGGTGACTGGAAGAACGTTAGATCGGTTCGATGAATCGCGATTTTAGTTGAGTTAAGGTGATATTTAGGTTCTGTGCGTATGGTGCAGACCACGTTGACCATCGTCCCGACTGTAACCAAGAACTATAGTCCATGAGAAAACAGTCTGTAATCATGGCTGAATTACATCTTCTGACTACCCTGATTCGAGAGGAAATCGTTACGATAAAAATGTTACAGGATCATCTTATGAAAAAATTTTACAGGACCATTGCACCGTTTCATTTATTACACGTGTCATGTCAGCGACAGAATATTCCAGAGGGACAGTGCATCTTCTCACTATGGCAGGATAAGAATTATGTTCACGGCATCGACGAAGAACAGCTTCCGCGATTTATTGGGCTTCGTAATACTCCTGATGTGTACCTACTCAAACAACTATGGAATATGATCGAAGCGTTTTTATCCAAAAATATCCTCCTGCAACAACCACTTAACTGGACAGATACGGGGGTGACGGAATAGCAAACTATTCTGTGGAACTCCAATACTTTGGTAAGGTCCGCATAACATTTAGTTGTTGATGCCTTTTGGCGGGATAATGAGGATCTACCTTAGGTAATGTAGCTATCGCACAAGAATTTTTTCTTCAGTGTGTGTTATGCACGAACGTAACATAAATAATTACAACCATGCATCACAAAATGGCAACTGGGAAAGACTGATAGGTCCAACCGCGCTGTAGCAGAACGCAGACGAACGAACGTTGACAATGGTATGGGGAACGAACAGTAAGACACTGCGGAACAATGTTGTGTGTACAGTACAACTTTATTTACTGTCTCATCAATCGTAGTAAAATTGTCTGAGAATTAACAAATTTGATTGATATTTTCACACAATGTCTGAGGTAGTAATGTAGAGACACAAGAGGACGATGATAGCAACATTAATGTATTTGAATACACGAAATTATTGGATCAAATCATATGGATATGAAAACAAATCGCGCTAGGTACCTAACTAGAAATCAAAAGGATATGTTAAACAAGATGCATGTGCTGATGAGACTACGAATATATTAATGAAATAAAACACTGAATAAAGAATTATTAGATCTGTTGAATGATTTAGTTGCGTGTATGAAATCAGTATTTTTAAGGTGTAAGGATCTGCAAGACGAACTAGCACAGTAATTCAAACACTATGACGAAAGGCACAGATGTGGCAAGAGTAGTATACGCGAGACGAAGGAAACACAGAGAAAAAAATTTTGAGACCAGAGAGGAAACCGAAAAAATACGGTCCACGAAATCGACATGACATCTTCATTCCTACTCTCCAACAACCTACCGCACGGTTTATGATAGTGGATACAAAGCACACCAATTCCTCATCCCCATATCTTTTCGTTTACATTCGCGGATGGTTCAAAGGAATAATAAATATTGGTACTTTCTGTATAGCACTGACTTTTTATAAATTTCCGCCAATTTCATTATGTGAGGTGTATCTAGGAGGAAGGAATATGTTAATTGCCTTGTCTTGGAACGTATGCTTCCGGCATTCCAAAAAATGGTTCAGATGGCTCTGAGCACTATGGGACTTAACTTCTGAGGTCATCAGTCCCCTAGAACTTAAAACTACTTAAACCTAACTAACCTAAGGACATCACACACATCCATGCCCGAGGCAGCATTCGAACCTGCGACCGTAGCGGTCGCGCGGTTACAGACTGTAGCGCCTAGAACCGCTCGGTCACACCGGCCGGCCCGGCATTCCAAGAGCAAGTATTTCAGAGATGCACATTGTCTTACTTGCTGTGTCTGTCTCATTCAATAATTAGAAATGAGAGTAGGCTGAGAGGAACTAACACAGGAGTGACATATACTATGCGATCAAAAGTATCCGGACACCTAAAAAAACATACGGTTTTCATATTAGGTGCATTGTGCTGCCACGTACTGCCAAATACTCCATATCAGCGACCTCAGTAGTCATTAGATATCGTGAGAGAGCAGAATGGGGCACTCCGCGGAACTCACGGACTTCAAACGTGGTCAGGTGATTGGGTGTCACTTGTGTCATACATCTGTATGCGAGATTTCTACACTCCTAAACATCCCTAGGTCCACTGTTTCCGATCTGATAAACGTGAAGGGACACGCACAGCATAAAAGCGTACAGGCCTACCCCGTCTGTTGACTGACATAGACCACCGACAGCTGAAGAGGGTCGTAACGTGTAATAGGCAGACATCCATCCAAGCCATCACACAGGAATTCCAAACTGCATCAGGATCCACAGCAAATGCTATGACAGTTAGGTGGGAGGTGAGAAAACTTGGATTTCATGGTCGAGCGGCTGCTCATAAACCACACATCACGCCGGTAAATACCAAACAACCCCTCGCTTGGTGTAAGGAGCGTAAACATTGGACGATTGAACACTGGAAAAGCTCTGTGTCGAGTGACGAATCACGGTACACAATGTGGCGATCCGATGACAGCGTGTGGAATGACGAATGGCCGGTGAACGTGATCTGTCAGAGTGTGTAGTACCAACAGTAAAATTCGGACGCGGTTGTGTTATGCTGTGGACGTGTTTTTCATGGAGGGAGCTTGCACCCCTTGTTGTTTTGCTTGGCACTATCACAGCACCAGCCTACATTGATGTTTTAAGCACCTTCTTGCTTCCCACTGTTGAAGAACAATTCGGGGATGGCGATTACATCTTTCAACACGATCGAGCACCTGTTCGTAATGTACGGCCTGAAGGGGAGTGGTTACACGACAATAACATCCCTGTAATGGACTGGCCTGCCCAGATCCCTGACCTGAATCCTATAGAACACCTTTGGTATGTTTTGGAACGACGACTTCGTGCCAGGCCTCACCGACCGACATCGATACCTCTCCTCAGTGCTTCACTCCGTGAAGAATGGGCTGCCATTCCCCAAGAAACCTTCCAGCACCTGAGTGAACCCATGTCTGCGAGAGTGGAAGTTGTCATCAAGGCTAAGGGTGGCCAACACCATATTGAATTCCAGAATTACCGATGGAGGGCGCCACGAACTTGAAAGTCATTTTCAGCCAGGTGTCCGGATACTTCTGACATAGTGTATATATGTGATAACAAAATGGTTTAGGACGTGAGACACGGACAGTTTTTCAAGGACATTTTGATTAGTGACCACAAGATTTTCTAAGACTTGGCGGTATGAAAAAGCAAATACATTACATTGCTCAAAAAATTACCGAAATTTTCGATCCGTACATGCTTCCGTAATTTTTAATTTTAACGTTGGTTTTCGTTCTTGTCGAAGTGCCCATCGGTAGACCCAGATTTAATGGGTCAATCGCTCTATTTACATAAAGTAATTTTATTACAATTGTTACGAAGATTTTACGTTTCAAAATCAGACAAAAGCACGTACTCACCTTTTGTTAGAATTCTGTCCAACAACAAAAAACATATAAATTTTCTGTTTACTAAATTACTTCTTAATAGCTAATTTACTTTTACCCATTCGTCAACAAGCAGTTAAAAAAAATTATCGTAGCGTGGGTACATTAAAATCAATAAAATAAAGGAATGGGACTTGGACAGGTCATGTCAATATGAGAGAAGAAAACTATCTAAAGCAGCAAATGACTGGACTACCTTAGCATGATAACAAAGATGAAAGGACAACTACTGAGAGGAATTTCTCAGAATAGAAAATGTTACTTTCGAAGAGCGAAGCCCATGGTCCGATTATATAGTTTTAACTCAGATGTGAACAGATCTTTATACATAAGCCAACACAGGATATTCTCGGGAGAAAGAGTTTAAGCACAGCATCAAACCGTCATGAAGATTCAATAAGATACATGGCTGGTTCTCAATGAACTGATGAATTATTTGATTCTTTTGGAAAAAAATTTCTATTAATTGTGAAAAAATACAGTTAGCACAAACAGAACATTTGTACCATTACATACCAGTAACTGGTAAAGGAAGTCTTCGTATCTCGTGGTGATCGATTTCATTAGAGACTTAGAACAAGTATAGGGAATGAACCACTACCTCGTGAAAGAATCATCTCAACATTCTCTTCAAATGATTTAAGGAAACCAAAGCAAAGCAAACAAACTGGGATTTCCAGACATAACTGGCACCCTGCTCCGAATACAGGTCCAGTACCTAAACCATTGCGCCACATCCTACATTCGCCTCCGAGGCAGCTGTCAGGTGTATCTGTCCAGGGCTACGTGGAAATTAATAAGTTCACCATAAATTTAAGGGGCTAACTAGTCATTTAACACGATTTGATATACGAAGTCAACAACCAACAACTGGAAGCGAGTATTTTGCAGCAAATGGACAATAAAAGGAGGGTAGATGTTGAAAGTTGCGTTAGAGAAAATGTAGCTAAACATCAATTGAAATTAGTGCTATGAGTAAATAAAAGTGTAAACGTTGTGTTGCCACGTGGTTTCATTTCATGCACTACAGAACTAAACAACAAATTTTTCAGATTTAAAATGACCAAAAAAGGTGAGTGCAGCATCTGTTGTACACGTTTATTATGACGAAACTGGAACAAGGAACAAGTGGATCAGAAAATATTGAAAATTCATAATAAAAAGTAGTTCCACTAGTGAACAATCGGTTCAGACGAAATCAGATCTTCGAGACCTCCTATACACTTGGGTTTCCAGGGCCTATAGTCACTGGCATGCCAGAGTTTTCATCGCGGAAAAATGTTGTCTACTATGATTTTTCAAAAATAACTTTAGGCGTTGGAGAGCTTTTGTCTGGAAGTACCTTATCCCACCTCATATGAATCCACATAAGTGTTTCAACTGCTTGTTCACATCCAGTCAAGTCATAGTAGGTTACGTGAAAACGACAGAAATTTCCGTAGCTCAAATGGGGTTTACTAGAGAGTGCCAGATGGACGAAATGTTCCATCCGTGCAGTCGAGAGAACACGCAGCACTGTTCAATTCAAAGTACCAAGTATGTATGCGGAACACTGTACTGAGGGATGTGGGCAGTGCACAGCCCAAAATGGCACTTAGCACAGTGGATACCCGAGCTGTGCTCCTGGGAAACATGATTCGAAACTCCATACGGCCATCCACACTTATATTTTCCATAGTTTTCCAAAATCGATGACGGTGAACTCCTTTGAAAAGGACACTGCGAATTTACCTCCGTATCTGATCATCGTCGACGGGACGCTAATCAATATTTCTTCCTTCCCATGTGAAAACAACAATACTTCATATATGGTGATTTGCGGAATCTACCAAGAATAGTTTGGAGCCACATTGGTTAAAGGGACTGTACAAATAAATGCGGCCAACGTGCTCGTGAGAGAGGGAGCAGGTGAGCGGGACAAGGGTTAAGAAATAAATCACCCCTCAACTGTCTTCTATGGAACCTGCTGTGTCTACCGTCAGATACGCCACATGCAGGACAGCATCCAGCGCGGCGCCATATCCCTACGATCAGTCGCCACTAGATGGCGCACACAACAAAATCACATCATCATTTCGACAAACGGCTTACAAATTCGAGTGCGCAATGTCAAGGTGAGAGGACGTGTTTACGAGAGCGGCCGAGGCAGCTGCCTCGACCGCGACGAGTCGGCCAGTCGCTGTCTGGCGGGGATTCCCCGTCGGCAGGCCCACCGGCCGCTCCCACTACGAAGACTACGGCTACGGCAGCAAGCAAACTGCGAAGGGCCAGGCAGCGTACGTGGACTACGAGAGAGCATGCTGTACGGAATTTTCCAGCGAAGAGGAAATGGAATTCGAGCGATCTGCGGGCGGGAAAGAAGAAATGACAACACTACACCAGGCAACAGAAGCGGATGAAGAAAGCTTCAGTAGCCAACTAAGAAGAGGCAGGCGAAAAGGATGCAAGTCACGGAAGTGCCAGATGTGGAGATCAGCAACAAATACGAAGCCATTTAGGAAGACACTCAAGCAAATCAAGACACAGCTGATGAGCAGCCACTGCCTAAGCAACAGGAGATCCCTCCTATCGTGTTGCAGTATCCAGAAACATACGAGGGCTATCCACAAAGTACATTACGTTTTGGAATTAAAAATAAATAAAGAATTGGAATTTTTTTTTATTATATACAGATGAAAGCCACACTTAAATACTACTTTTCTACATAGTTTCCATTTAAATTAAGGCACTTATCGTAGCGATGGACGAGCTTGGAAATTCCTTCGTCGTAAAATTCGGCCGCCTGGGCTGTCTACGGCATTCCTAATAAGATGACTACCGAAGAACAGTCCGCCCCTGGTAGCTGAGTGGTCAGCGAGGCGGAATGTCATGCCTAACGGCCTGGGTTCGATTCCCGGCTGGGTGGGAGATTTTCTCCGCCCAGGGACTGGGTGTTGTGTTGTCCTGTCTTTTGGGACAAAAAAGGTGTGATTTTTGTGGATTTCCTGGAAAGAGGCACTACAATAAACTCTCAAAGGTATTGCCAAACTCTGCACAACTTCAGAAGAGCAATACAAACAAGCGCAGGGGAAAGTTGGGCTCAAAGATCTTGCTGATTCACGACAACGCCCGGGCCCACACGGCAAATGCCACTCGTGAAGTTCTCGAATCTTTTAAGTGGGTGTTGTTTCCTCATCCGCCGTACAGTCCCGACCTGGCACCGAGCGACTTCCACTCATTCCCAGCAATGAATAAGTGGTTGGCTATGCAGCGTTTTAATGGCGATGCACAGCTTCAAGAAGAGGTAACCACGTGGTTGAAGGCGCAGGCGGCCGAATTTTACGACGAAGGAATTTCCAAGCTCGTCCATCGCTACGATAATTGCCTTAATTTAAATGGCAACTATGTAGAAAAGTAGTATTTAAGTGTGGCTTTCATCTGTATATAATAAAAAAAAATTCCAATACTTTATTTATTTTTAATGGCTGGCTCTGAGCACTATGGGACTTAACATCTATGGTCATCAGTCCCCTAGAACTTAGAACTACTTAAACCTAACTAACCTAAGGACAGCACACAACACCCAGCCATCACGAGGCAGAGAAAATCCCTGACCCCGCCGGGAATCGAACCCGGGCGTGGGAAGCGAGAACGCTACCGCACGACCACGAGATGCGGGCTTATTTTTAATTCCAAAACGTAATGTGCTTTGTGGATAGCCCTCGTATGCTGTATGACTGGTTAAAGAATAACAAAACCTCTGTACAAGGTGGTGGGGATAAACTGAAGCTGATTTTGACGTCCATAGAAGTTTACGTCAATGTTGTGGCCATGGTAATAGTGAGAGGATACCGTAATTCACTTTTGCCATGGTGAGGCAGCAGAAGTTAAAGACGGCTGTCTACGGCATTCCTAATAAGATGACTACCGAAGGACAGTCCGCCCCTGGTAGCTGAGTGGTCAGCGCGGCGGAATGTCATGCCTAACGGCCCGGGTTCGATTCCCGGCTGGGTGGGAGATTTTCTCCGCCCAGGGACTGGGTGTTGTGTTGTCCTTATCATCATCCTTTCATCCCCATCGACACGCAAGTCGCCGAAGTCAACTGGAAAGACTTGCATCAGGCGAACGGCCTACCTGACTGGAGACCCTATCCACACAGCATTTCCATTTACCGAAGAACAAATAGAAGAAATTGAAGTTGTTGGTTTCGTGGCTACTGTTGTGGACTACTTGTACTACCCACACAGAGGAAGACGTGGCGAGCCGTTATACTGCGAGACACCGCAGAACGTCGAGAAATATTTCAACTGAAGAGGCTTTGCGTGCTAGTCGTCAAAGTCGAGAGAATCTGAGAGCTTCGTACGGACACACACAGTGTTGCCACTGCCAAAGCTTTAACGATGTGACACACCATTACATTATGCCGCCAGTTTGCGTCAAGTGCAGTTGGCCACACGACTACACTAAGGTGACAAAAGTCATGGGATGCCTCATCGTGTCGGACCTCCATCTGCCCGGCGTAGTGCAGTCCCCTGCATACATACTCAGTCCTGCTGCCTCTACAGCCGTCCATATGTTGTTGGTGTAGGATTTCATGCAGGAACTGATCTCTCGATCATGTTCCATAAATGTTCGATGAGATTCATGTCGAGCGATATGGATGGCCAAATCATTTGCTCGATTTGTCTAGAAAGTCCTTCAAACCATTCGCGAACAATTGTGGCCCGGTGACGTAGCGCATTGTCATCCACAAAAATTTCATCGTTCTTTGGGAACACGAAGTCCACGAATGGCTGAAAATGGTCTCCAAATAGCCGAACATCACCATTCCCAGGCAACTATTGGTTCTATTGGACCAGAGAACCCAGTTCCTTCGATGTAAACACAGCCCCCACCATTACAGAACCACCACCAGCTTGCACAGCGCCTTCTTGAAAGCTGGGGACCACGGCTTCGTGGGATCTGCACCACACTCGAACTCTACCATCAGCTCTTGCCAACTTAAATCGCGGCTCAGCTGACTAGGAAATGTTTTTGTAGTCGTCTGGGATCCAACCGATATGGTCACGAACACAGGAGAGGGGCTGCAGGCGATGTCGTGGTGTCAGCAAGGGCACTCATGTCGGTCGCCTGCTGACATAGCCCATTTACGCCAAATTACGAAGCACTACCCTAACGGATACGCTCATCGTGCGTCCCACATTGATTTCTACAATTGTTTCAAGCAGTATTGCTTGTCTATTAGCACTGACATCAGCCGCTGATCTCGGTCGTTTAATGACGACCGCTGGCCATTGCGTTGTCCGTGGTGAAAGGTAATCTCTAACTTTTGGTATTCTCGGCACACTGTAGACACTTTGGATCTCAGAATATTCTCTAACGATTTCCGAAAAGGAACGTCCCATGCGTCTAGCTCTAACTACCAGCCTGTTAATTCCAATCGTTAGGCCATAATAACGTCGCAAACCTTTTCAAATGAATCACCTGAGCACAAATGACAGCTCCACCAATGCACTATCCTTTTACGCTGAGGTGACTAAAGCCACTGGATAGCGATATGCACATATACAAATGGCGGCAGTATCGCGTATATAAGGCATAAAAGGGCAGTGCATTGGTGGACATATCATTTGTACTCAGGTGACGTGATTACGGCCGCACGAGGGGAATTAAATGGTTCAAATGGCTCTGAGCAATATGGGACTTAAGGACATCATACACATCCATGGCCGGCCGAAGTGGCCGTGCGGTTAAAGGCGCTGCAGTCTGGAACCGCAAGACCGCTACGGTCGCAGGTTCAAATCCTGCCTCGGTTCAAATGGCTCTGAGCACTATGGGACGTAACAGCTATGGTCATCAGTCCCCTAGAACTTAGAACTACTTAAACCTAACTAACCTAAGGACATCACACAACACCCAGCCATCACGAGGCAGAGAAAATCCCTGACCCCACCGGGAATCGAACCCGGGAACCCGGGCGTGGGAAGCGAGAACGCTACCGCACGACCACGAGATGCGGGCAATCCTGCCTCGGGCATGGAACTTGTGATCTCCTTAGGTTAGTTAGGTTTAACTAGTTCTAAGTTCTAGGGGACTAATGACCTCAGCAGTTGAGTCCCATAGTGCTCAGAGCCATTTGAACCATTTTTGAACACATCCATGCCCGAGGCAGGATTCGAACGTGCGACCGTAGCAGCAGCGCGGTTCCGGACTGAAGCGCCTAGAAGCGCTCGGCCACAACGGCCGGCTGAGGGGAAATAACAGACTTTGAACGCGGAATGGCAATTGAAACTAGATGCGTGGGACATTCCATTCCGGAAAACGATAGGAAATGCAATATTCCGAGATCCACAGTGTCGAGAGAGTGCCCGAGAATAGTAAATTTCAGGCATTACCTCTCAACACCGACAACACAGGGGCCGACAGTGCTTTAGTCACCTCAGCGTAAAAGGATAGTGCATTGGTGGAGCTGTCATTTGTGCTCAGGTGATTCATTTGAAAAGGTTTGCGACGTTATTATGGCCTAACGATTGGAATTAACAGACAGTCGTTCTTCCCGCGAACCATACGCGACTGGAACAGGAAATGGAGGTAATGACAGTGACACGTAAAGTGCCCTCCGCCACACACCGTTGGGTGGCTTGCGGAGTATAAATGTAGATGTAGATGTAGATGTAGACAGTCTTCACTTAACGACCGAGAGCAGCGACGTTTACGTACAGTTGTCAGTGCTAACAGACAAGCAACACTGCGTGAAATAACCGCAGAAAGCAGACGACCGACGCAATTGCCTTTGCTAACCGTATATCATCGCTTCTCCCGGGTTCGTGACCATATCTGTTGGACCTTAAATTACTGGAAATCCGTGGCCTGGTCAGAAGAGTTCAGATTTCAGTTGGTAAGAGATGAAGGTAGGGTTCGAGTGTGGCGCAGACCTCACGAACCGTGGGCCAGATTTGTCAACAAGGCACTGTGCAAGCTTGTGGTGGTTCTGTAATGGTGTGGGCTGTGTTTACATTGAATGGGCTGGATCCTTTGGTCCAACTGAACCAGTCGTTGACTGGAAATGGTGATGTTCGGCTACTTGGAAGCCACTTGCAGCCGTTCATGGACTTCATGTTCCCAAAAAACGATGGCATTTTAATGGATGACAGTGCATCGTGTTGCCGAGCCACAATGTTCGCGATTGGTTTGAAGAACATTCTGGACAATTCGAGAGAATGATTCGGCGGCACAGATGGTCCGACATGAATAGCATCGAACATTTATGGGACATAATCGAGAGGTCAGTTCAAGTACAAAATCCTGCACCGGCAACAACTTACCTATTATGGACGGCTATAGAGGCTGTGTGGCTCATTATTTCTGCAGGGACTGCCAACGAATTGTTGAGTCCATGCCACGTCGAGCTGCTGCAATACGCCAGGCAAAAGGATGGCCAGTACGATTGTAGGAAGTATCCCATGACTTTTGTTACCTCAGTGTATACCATTTGTACGGTACTATCGCCATCTAGTATATATGCATATCGAAATTCCATGACTTTTGTCAACTAAGTGTATAGACAGTGCAGACAAGCAACAGAGAACCCTGCTAAATGCTCTCAAATTGGGAGAGACATCATGTAAGTTACAGAGGATGCCAGAATCATAAGGATGCCAGCAGCGGACTGCGAGGACCACCAACGAAGGTACCGAATAAAACTGTAATATATCGGCAAAACAGGGCTCCTGGAGAAAATACACATCAAGACAGGCCATCCTTGATGTAACGACGAGCGATCAGGATTCAGAGTGGTCTACTGGTAACAGACGTCGTCAAGGGAGAGAAAAGCCCAGCCCACTCTGACAGAAAAGAATCCCTGATGTATCAATACGTCAGCAGCAACAACCGAGTCACCTCAGGAGACAAGACAACCGACAGCAGTAACAGCAGACAGCATTATTATATCTTACGGACATCGCCAAACTACTCACGAACCAGAAAACAGCCATTGTTGACATCAGCAGAACACTAGCCCGTTTACCTGGCACCATAACTGTAGTTATAGACGCAGGCACCAGACGAGTCACCTTTGCAGGACGCCACTCCACAAGAGCTCAATAGGCTAGGATAAGAAGAATTGAAGACTTACACATCGTGATGTACAACGCCAATGCACTACTTCCTCATCTGGTGGAATGTCAACAGTTTTGAGAGAAGAAAACGTCGATATATGTTTAGTGATTGAAAATCACCTAAATACCGGATTGAGAGCAAACGTAGCTATCTACTGATGCTACAGGACTTACGCCTGACTGCTGGTGGTGGCACAGCTATCTACATAAAGACATCTATTTGCCAATATGCTGCACCTGAACCAAAACTACAGATGACTAAGACAAGGACAGCAGCTGTTGAGACCACTTCGGGAACCATTACATTCATAGCAGCTTGTAGGCCGCATCGAGGACATCTCAACATAGATAACGTACGACAGCTGTTACAATGGAGAGGAAAACTATTTGTGGCTCGTGATCTCAACTCAAAGCACGCAACATGGAAATCAATAACCCCCCAACCACAGTGGAAGGCGCCTACTGCAAGTGGCTGAGCAAGTACAGGCACACGTTTTTGGGCTGAATGAACCAACATGTTACCCACTTACCCAACAGAGGACGTCCTGGTGTGGTTGGTATGGCCATCACAAAAGGCATCAACAACTTTATGGCAGCTGATGTTTTAATCATGTGCCTATCATTTTGAGATTTAACTTGAAACCAGTGACCATAGGCATCAACAAGACTCCTCGGCGGACTAACTGGGACAGTTATCGCAACCATGTATCACTCTCCCTTACTCCCTGGCGCGGCCACTGACTGAAGACGGAAATTGTGTTGACGGCCTTGCTGCTGTTTTCAGCTGCGCCGTTATTATTATGGAGCCCTAACTGTGTCTGCTCCACCCCACTCTACCTAGGGAAGCTCAAGAAATGACTAAGGAGTGCAACTGCCTCTGCAAAAATTCGCTCCCTAAGAGAAACCTTAAGGCCAAACAAAGAATTAATTTGATTAGAAGGCAAATTAAAGCGGTCCTCTCCAGTCTTAAGCACCAACAATGGGCTGACAAACTCTTCTCGCTACAACCTGACGCTCCAGCGTTGAACATAGAATTTTGACCATCGCCATATCCCAAACACCGACCCTGGAAACCGCAACTAGAACACTTTACCCTCTTGAAGAAAAAGCGAACGCCCTTGCTGATGTTTCTCAAGATACCTCAGACCAGCTGAAGACCCCCAAGACCAACAAGACAGACATAATGTTACGGAGAGCGTCATCACATTGCTTGCAGGGAACAGAGACAAAGAAAAAGACATCCCACCAATAGCTGCAAAAGACATCACCTGTGTTATAGGAGTTTTACCAAATATCAAAGCTCCAGGACTAGACAAGCTCCCAGGAAAAGCGTTAAAGGAACTTCCAAAGGAAGTCTACGACCATCTGGCAGGTGTCGTCAACAAAATCATCAGATACAAAAAGTATCCAAGCAGCTGGATGCACGCAGCGGTGACTGCAGTACCCAAACTTGGGTAGTTTCACAGTAGTCAAAGAATTACAGATCAGTCAGCTTCCTGCCTCAATTAAGTAAGGTCTTCCGTGAAAGACATTTCACCACCCAAGAAGTCTTAAGGATGGTAGAAGAAATCACCACCACCTATGACAACAAGGAGTACTGTGGAGCAGTAATCTTAGATGTATCGAAAGCCTTCGACGTTGTGTGGCACAAGGGACTGATTTGTAAGCTAAATGAAATGGGTTTCCGTGGAACGTACGTTAAACTGATCGACTCATGCACAGAAGAGCGTACTTTTGTGGTGATGCTCGAAGAAGAACTGTCCAACTTAGGAAGAATTCATGCAGGAGTTCCGTAGGGATCGGTTCTTGGGCCGACTCTGTATTGTCTCTACTCATCCGACCTCCCTAGGACTCCACGAGTGGAACGCGTCATGTATGCAGATGACTCGGCAATTTATACAAGGAGCAGGTGGCCCCAGCCCATACATCGCAGACTACAGTAAGCATGCCAAGAACTTGAAGGATGGTCAACTAGTTGTGAAGAATTTCCATCAACATTCTGAAAAGAAAGGCAGTCATCTATACTACAAGGATAACCCCAGACGTCCTTCGGCCACTGCTTTTCATCGTACCTACGGAATGGGCTACGTCAGCAAAGTACCTCGGTGTCACACTTGACAGCAAGCTTACCTTGCAACGACACACTACAGACGCCTGGCAAAAAGTCGTGCAGAGAGTGGGTGCACTTTACCTGTTACTTAACGAACGCTCAGTCTTACCAACGAAGACAGTATTGGCAATTTACAGGACGTTTAGGCGTCCAGTGATGGATTATGGCTGTGCAACATAGGGTACGACAGCAAAGACTCATCTTCACAGACTGCAGACACAACAGAACAATACGAAAGATATTTCACGTGCCGTTACAACTTCCCAGCTAAATACCTGCAGGAAGCGGCACACGAAGTCTTGAATCGCTTCAATAACACTTCTGCCACACTATACAGGACATCGTCGGATTCAGCGAATATTTTACTCAGAGATCTTGGCAACCTACATGCAGCTCAAGGTAGATACAAAAGACCAATAGACCCACCCCATTGTATTAGCTCATGTTTCTCCAAAGAGATGACACAATAACAAAGATAAGTTAAACACCCTCTCCTAATCCTGAATATAGCAGAAAACGCCTTCGGGTGAAAAATACTTTAAAATCTAAATCGAGAAGAATGTGGTGTCAGCCCGTCAGCAACAGGACTAACAAATACTCGATCCATCCGCCAATAGCTAGGTCTGACGCCACAGAGGACGCTGGTACCGAGAACCACTTCCAACATCCAACAAATAGCTTACAGATGGACATTCTTCCGCCGACCGCACACGTTCACTCGGCCAGTCCTCAACGAGTCACCGACATCTGTTAGCAAGTATCATCACATTTCCACAATCAGCGACTAGTTTCGCGGTGTATATCTGTTGACTGAGCCTGAACTAACACGGGAACCTCCCCATCGCACCGCCCTCAGATTTAGCTATAACTTGGCACAGTGGATAGGCCTTGATAAACTGAACACAGATCGATTGAGAAAACAGGAAGCAGTTGTGTGGAACTGTGAAAAAATAAGCAAAATATACAAACTGAGTAGTCCATGGGCCACATAGGCAACATCAAGGAGAATGTGAGCTCAGGAGCGCCGTGGTCTCGTGGTAGCGTGAGCAACTGCAGAAGAAGAGGTCCTTGGTTCAAGTATTCCCACGAGTGAAAATTTTACTTACTTTATTTTTGCATAGTTATTATCTGTCCGTTCGTTCATTGACGTCTCTGTTCACTGTAATAAGTTTAGTGTCTGTATCTGTGTTTTGCGACCGCATCGCAAAACCGTGCGATTAGTAGACGAAAGGACGTGCCTCTCCAATCGGAACCGAAAACATTTGATCGCAAGGTCATAGGTCAACCGATTCCTCCACAGGAAAACACATCTGATATATTCTATACGACACTGGTGACGGCATGTGCGTCACATGACAGGAATATGTTGTCGACCCACCTAACTTGTACATTTGGCGAATGGGTAAAAAGATTCTTCTACCTTGCCCGATTTAGGTTTTCTTGTGGATGTGATAATCACTCCCAAAAAAGTGATGAAAACATAAGAGTTTGTCACATAAACTGAAAATAAAAAATTAAAGTTTTCACCTGATGGAAGATTTGAACCAAGGACCTTCCGTTCCGCAGCTGTTCACGTTACCACGAGACCACGGCGCTACTGCGGTCCCAATGTCCTTGTTGTTGCCTATCTTCCCATGAACTACTCAGTTTGTATATTTTGCTTATTTTTTCACAGTTCCACACAACTTCTTCCTGTTTTCTCAATTGATCTGTGTTCAGTTTTTCAAGGCCTATCCACTGTGCCAACTTATAACTAAATCTGAGGGGGGTGCGATGGGGAGGTTCCCTTGTAAGTACTGTCACTGACAACAGTCCAGACTGACATAAGTCGATTGGTTGTTCATCGTTCAGTGAGTTAGGTTAGACTGATGTTCAGAACTTTTACTTTAATACCACCCCTCTTCATCGACCTAAAGTTGAGTATTTATTGTGTTCATTCTTTTAATAAACTATTATTAATTGTTTATCACTGTGGTGCCAAATTTATCTGTTTTTTAGTGACAGACAGTGGCAGCATGCAAACATGGGACCTCAATACGGCAACTAATTTCTGTGGCGGGGGTTTCGCTTGCTGCTACCTTCGTACTGGGAGCCAAACGTATTTGGTGAATACAGCGGAACCAAACTGAAATTGGTTTGCATTGATTTAGAGGCACAGCTTTTAATCTAAGTTAGGATGGCTGCGTGGGGTTTGAACGCGTACGAGTCCAGTGTCTCAACCACTTCGCTACTAGGGGGTACTTGCCGATACTAATTTGTACCACTACTATAAAATTTGTACTTATTGTACTAATCGACATTTAGAGAACTCATCGTGAACTACGTGTTTCGTGGAGCCTTACTGTCAACTGTCAGCTCTGTGTGTTGAGGAACAGATCGTTTGAAGACAGCGTTGAATTTGTTGTAGTTTTCATTGAATTTGTTGTAGTTTTCATCTAACTTTTTGTATACGTGGCGAAGAAAATTACTGGTATAACGTAAGTGGCAATATAATGTTTCATTTATGTGTGAATATTCGTTATATACTCTTAGTTGTTAGACAGTCATGAATCTGTTTTCGTTGTGGTTCCTTTTAGGAAGTTGATAAAGAGACAATGGCCAAGTTGCCTACAAGGTAATCCTATGCGTTTCCGATATTGTACTCGAGCAATTCGGGAAATTTGCTTGTGTAGTGAGCTTTAATAATTGAGTTTGGCATTATTAGTGCAACATAATGCTTAAGAATAGTTTGGTGAGTTTTGTAAAGTTTTCTTTTTCTTAAGTTATTAATTAAATAATTATTTTGTATTATGGCATGGAAACAAAAAGGTGCTAAGGAAAGTGGAGCGTAGATGAATTTCATTTAGCCGTAATACTATATCCAAATGGGGATCATGGATTAAATGAATGTGAACGTATATAATGTAGGACGTGCCTAAGCCAGCACTTAAGAGGCATGCTGCAAATAAAAACGAAAATGCAAACTGAGAAATAAAATTTTTTGTTTGCAGGAAAGATTTTACCAACGAAAATGAAAACGAATTGGAACAGCATATTCTTACATTTGAAGAGATAATGTTTGGTTTAAGCGTGTCAAATGTAAGAAAATTTGCGTTCGACATCGCAGAGGGAAACGGATTGCCCCCTGGTTTCAACGCAAAAGAAGCCATGGCAGGGAAAAAATGGGCTGAATGTGTCCGTCCAAAAAATATCGCCGAAACCGATGGAAATGATGAAAGCTCCAAACAAGACTTCAAGGGCCTAGCCAATGAGCCTGTGGGCTAAGGAGCAGCCCACGCAAAAAAAAAAAAAAAAAAAAAAAAAAAAAAAAAAAAAAAAAAAAAAAAACTACAGCTCCGCCTGTGAAAAGGAAGTGTTTTGGAGACTCAGTGGGGAAGCCACGACAGGATTCAATGGTATAGCGAGTTGTGTGAGAAAGGTCGAGTGGAAGTAAAGATCAGATACGTGAAATAGAAAATGTGTTGTTGTGCAAAGTGTTCAGGGGTGAGGAAAGGAGGAAAAAATTATACTGCGATGCTTGCAAATACTGATATAGGAGCTAAAATATGGAAATTTCCTTAAACTTAGACTGATATATTTCTTTAAGTTCAGGCACAAAGTTTATAATGATGGTACATTTTATGCACCCACTGGTACAAATTAGGAAACACGATTCCTAATTTGTACCACTGACAGATGTTTAAAAATTTGAGTCTAGTATGTTCATTTTTCTCAGAATATTCAGTCTTTTAGTCAGGTTCCGAGAACAACATCCTGGAGTTGTAGATGGCATTATTGATGTAGTTTTTAATTTTCGTTTTAGGGTATAAAAATAAAATCTCAAAACTGGTACACTTAGGCAACTCTGGCCTACGTTAGCTTTTAATGGTGAGAATACAACGCATGTGTTGAAGAAGGCGTTCATGTGTTCATTAGAGTCCATGAGATGTCGGTCCAGAAGACCACAAAAGTGGCTCTATTAAGATCATAGCGCACGACGCTCGCTTGGACTCGGGAAGTTATTGTTGAAACATGAAACAGTAGGTACATGCGTGTTTGACTGGTTTGTGTCAACGGTAACTTAGAACCCAAGGTCGAATCTGATCATGACAGAATACATATTCTGACCGCCAACATCGTGTTGTACTGACTGGTGTTGCGTGATATGAATTCCCTCTATGTTCGTTAGGCAGATAATGGGAGTCACTCATCACAATATCACAGCTCACGGGATGTCTAAGGGTAAATCAAACAACATCGCGGCAGCTGTACATTTTGAAAAAAGCTGAAAATGGGACGTGACTGGGATGTTGGCGCACAAAATCTTCCTCCCCAATTGTGGTTGTTGTGGCCTTCAGCCCAGAGATCGGCTCGATGCAGTTCTCCACGCTAGTCTATACTGCGCAAGCCTCCTCATACGCGCATAACTACTGCAACCTGCACACATTTGCACCTGCTTACTTCCGTTAGGTCTTTGTCTAACTTTAAAATTTTTATCCTTCAAAGTTCCCTCCAATACCAAACTGAGCATTTCTTGATGCCTTAGCATAGGTCCTATTAACCATACCCTCCTTTTAGTCGATTTGTGCCACAGATTTCTTTCTTCCCCAGTTCGATTTAGTGTTTCTTCATCAGTAATAAGATACACTCATCTAGTATTCAGCATTCTTCTGTCGCATCAGATTTTAAAAACTTATGTTATTTTTTTGTCCGAACTGTTTATTGTCCAATTTTCACTTCCGTACAAGGCCAAACTCCAGACTCTGCGAATGATAATATGCCCTTTGTTAAAGTCGCTTATCTCAATGGATTTCCCCAATTGCTGCCCATTTCTTCTCTAGAGCAATCCCGCGTCCGTGTCTGCTCCGCTTACACATTTTTGTTACCACACCTCGTGCCTGCAACATCAACATCTCACTCTTACATTTATAATCAATGTCAATAAATTTCTCATTTTCAGAAACGATTTTCTTGCTGTTGCCAGTTTTCAGTTTATATCCTCTCTACTTGGGCTCCCTTATTATTAACATGGAGACCGATTTCGTCTAAATCTATGGTATAAGCAGGGCTTGGCGAGAAATGAAGATGACAGAAGTGAGAGCTCCAGATGGCCACGATTTTGAGGAAAAAAAAAAAAAAACGCACTTTTGGCGCCGGTCAAGTGAGGCATGAAACATTTACACTAATCAGCCAAAACATTATGACCACCGCGATGATGGAACTGCCTGTTGATGTTGCAGGCACGAGGTGTGGTAACAAAAATGTGTAAGCGGAGCAGACACGGACGCGGGATTGCCCCAGAGAAGAAATGGGCAGCAATTGGGGAAATCCATTGAGATAAGCGACTTTAACAAAGGGCATATTATCATTCGCAGAGTCTGTGAGCGAATATCTCGAAAACGGCAAAGATAGTCAAATGCTCACGTGCTACAGTCGTGAGCATCTACGGAAAGAGACAGAAGGACAATGCAGTTACCACTAGCCGCTAAGTGGCTCGACGTCCACGACTCTTCACAGAACGTGGGGTTCGGAGGCTTGTCTGCTCTGTAAAGTTGGATAGATGGTGATCTGTGGCATCTCAGCCGAAAGAGCACAATGTTGGTGCACGCACAAGTGTTTCTGAGCACACCGTTCATCGTACATTGTTGAACATGGAGCTCTACAGCAGGCCAACCCTACATGTTCACATATTGACCCAACGACATCGTCAATTACGATTGCAGTGGGCACAGAACCATGGGGAATCGACCGTCGATCAATGGAAACGTGTCGGCTCTTCGGGTGAACATTTTTGCTACACTAGTTCCATGGTCGTCTCCACAAACGGCTTCATCGAGGTGAACGGCGCGAAACGTGCAACGCGCCATGGACGTAGGTTGGTGGGAGCAGTACTCTGCTATGGGAGACATTCTCCTGCACGTGCGTGGGACCTGTGGTAGTAATAGATGACACCCTGACAGCAGTCTTCCCCAACGGCGATGTCATCTTTCATCAGTATAACTCTCCGCGTCTCGGAGCCAGAACCGTAATAAGGTCGTTTAAGGAGTACTGTAGTGAACTCGCGTTGATGGCTACCAAATTCGCCTGATGTAAATCCTATGGAACCCATCTGGATCGCTATCGGACGCCATCATCGAGTACGCAAAATCAGCGGTCCGTTATTTAAGCTAATTACATGACCTGTGCGTAGACATCTAATGCCACATACCTCCACATACCTACCAACAAACTATCGGATCCATCAATGCTGGATCAGTGATGTATTTCGTTCCAAAGACGGACAAACTACCTATTAGGCTGTTGTCAACGGCACTCCCAACACGAAACCTGCAAGTAATATCTCTGTATAAACCATATGTAAGATATGAGTGACACTGTTAGGCACATTCCTACGAAACGACGAAATGTTAAAATTGAAATATGATGTATGATTCTTGAAAAAGCACCTGCTCCAGGTTAGCGCGGGCTTGAGAACTGTACGCGTGAAGTCCATTGTTAAACAACATTAGTTTATAGTAGTTACTGCAAAGGGTGATGTTTTAGGGTTAGAGAATACTCATAACTAAGTAATTGTAAATGAGCACAACTTCAATAGACCGACTTGGTGAAAAAAGTAAAAAGAACAAGAAAAAACATACGTTTTCTTATTGCAGCAAGCTGTAATGCGCCACCCCTGATATGGAATCGTGAAACAAACTGTACAGAGTACCGTGGCATAGTACTATCTACAAAATATTCTCTTAGTTCAATTAAAAAAAAAGTGACTCTTGTGCAGCAAAATATAGCAAGCGAAGAACATCTTTTTATGCATGGCCTCTGCATATATCTATTCCTATTCCTTAACAACTGAAGTTCAGAAACAGTTTATTCGACAAACTATATTCTGATGGAAGTGCCTCATGTTCTCACATATGAAAATACAGATAATAATCACAAGCTTACTAATTTGTAACTGTATGGTACCATATTCAAGTACTTTATATTATTATTTTAACAGCGACTAAAAATGAAAATATACTGTGTATAAAAAAAACGACAATGTTGATTACGTTGTGCTAGACAGCAAACTGGCGATTTTTAATAGAGAACCATTGTCTGGAAATGCATAAATTGGGCTTTGTGGAGCGTCCAAGTTTGAGAACGAAGTCAGTGTGTGTTCTTTTTGTGATTAGTAGCCTAATTAATTATGCAACCCCCTTCGTGTAATGCGGATGGATAGTAATCCTTCACGTGTGTTGCATCTTCTCATTGTCTTTTGTTCTCATCCTAAACGGATCGTTGAGTTGTGCAGCAGTGCAGTAATATTGTCAACGGTACTACGACGTGTAGCATTACAGAGGTACGAAATGAATGATATGCACACGACAAATTTTATGGCAACGGCAGAGATGATGCATGATTATAAGATGAAAAATTTTGCAAAATAAATACCCAGCATCATTCGACGTTCGCTACATGACGCGCCTGGATAGCCAAACGCATTAACCCTTTGAGTATCAGTGGTTTCTGCACGAAAGCACCGTTTTATTAATTCGGTTTGGAAGTACCACTGCCTTTCGCATGAAACCATCGATTCTGTTACAACACAGACGCATCTAGTGGTACAATGAGATACTTCTACGACTGTAGTCCATCATAGCAACCACTTACAGTGTTCAAAGCAATAGTCGGCGAGGCGATTGTGCTAAGTGATTTTAGCAGATTGCAAAACGTGTTCCTTTTAAACATTATCATATTGAGGAGATCATTGAAAGTGAAAGTAAATGTATCTAAGCTTGTTGTAGCGTAAGTTAGAGTTTGTACCACTGTTTTATGAGTGATTAGGAAATGAAACCAGTGGGGCAGTATGTACTTTTGATATAAATTTTACGCCCGTTTTTGCTTGTTATTTACGACTATAGCTTCTTTGGCGTTATGAGTTCGTGGAAGTTTCGAGATGTGGGATTGTGTCTAGCAAAAATGCGAAATTGCTTTCAAGTATATCTCATGAAGTGATGGGTGGTTGAAAACTTTATGTCCAAGTAGTTCCAACGTGAAACCACGGCCTTACAACAACTGACTGTTTACTTTTTGCGAATTCGTCTTGTATTCGTTGTCTACTACGAGTGTCATTCGGAAAGTAAAGACCGTTTTGTTTTGACACTTTCTGTAGACTGCGACGGAATGGGTACACAAATTGCGTCTCGGGAGGAATGGTGGCGTCACGAAGGGCAACCGGCCGCCAACTGTCATCAAGAATACCGTCCCTGTAAAGATACTGGAAAACTCAAGGAAGAATAAGAAATTCGACATTCGCAACAACTGAGAAAATACCGGAAAGTGGCAGATTCTTACCATTTTTTCAGCTGCCGTTTTCCCAAAATGCCAGCGTGTACATACGGCAAAGTGAGTTTCCTGTGCTTTGTGCATTCTCCTTTGAAATGAAGTGGAAATGGCTCTGAGCACTATAGGACTTAACATCTATGGTCATCAGTCCCCTAGAACTTAGAACTACTTAAACCTAACTAACCTAAGGACATTACACAACACCCAGCCATCACGAGGCAGAGAAAATCCCTGACCCCGCCGGGAATCGAACCCGTGAACCCGTGCGTGGGAAGCGAGAACGCTACCGCACGACCACGTGTACATTCTCCTTTATGTGCAGTGTAATCTTGAGAAATTTGTTTTGCGTATAGTGGGCGTTATGATTAATGTAACAATTATTCTGTAATTCTATCCGGCAATAGGTGTCGATAACGGATGCCGACCTGTGAAAAGGAAGTTTTAGGATACTTTCAAGCGGGGCTGCCCACCAGAAATCCCCAAGTGACACATATGTTCTTCACAGCTGGTGGTAACGGGCGTAGAGTTGGCTATGAACAACAGCTTCATTCGTACTGTCTGCAGAAAGTAGTAAGGTACCACTCTCGACAAGTACAATGGTTTCTACACGGCTGACGTCTCCAGCCAAAATTCCCAACTTCTGTACTGTTTGCTGATAAATGCACCCTCTCTCGAAATGACACTGTAAAGCTGCACTACGCTCATATTTCGCCACACGAGAATTAATGTGCCCGTAAGTTGTTAGAATAACCAGCACTGGTTCACTGTGAAAGTACGGAACGGAATAATTTGTGATATAAAACTAATTTTTCTCGAAGGCGTTCTTTCTACTCTATTGGATGGAGTGTCACATCGGGATCGTCAAATAATGTGGCTGTAAAACGACCGGGCTTCAGCTCACCTTGTTGCAAATATGCGGCAGCATAAGGAGTCAGATAGCCAAACCGCTGTGTCAGTTGAGGGGACCTGATCCATGGCTACTACAGGCACCAGATCATACACTACTGGCCATTAAAATTGCTACACCACGAAGATGACGTGCTACAGAAACGAAATTTAAACCGACAGGAACAAGATGCTGTGATATGCAAATGATTAGCTTTTCAGAGCAGTCACACAAGGTTGGCGCCGGTGGCGACACCTACAACGTGCTGACATGAGGAAAGTTTCCAACCGATTTCTCATACACAAACAGCAGTTGACCGGAGTTGCCTGGTGAAACGTTGTTATGATGCCTCGTGTAAGGAGGAGAAATGCGTACCATCACGTTTTCGACTTTGATAAAGATCGGATTGTACCATATCGCGATTGCGGGTTATCGTATTGCGACATTGATGCTCGCGTTGGTCGAGATCCAATGACTGTTAGCAGAATATGGAATCGGTGGGTTCAGGAGGGTAATACGGAACGCCGTGCTGGATCCCAACGGCCTCGTATCACTAGCAGTCGAGATGACAGGCATCTTATCAGCATGGCTGTAACGGATCGTGCAGCCACGTCTCGATACCTGAGTCAACAAATGAGGACGTTTGCAAGACAACAACCATCTGCACGAACAGTTCGACGACGGTTGCAGCAGCATGGACTATCAGCTCGGAGACCATGGCTGCGTTTACCCTTGACGCTGCATCACAGACAGGAGCGCCTGCGATGGTATACTCAACGGCGAAACAGGGTGCACGAATGGCAAAACGTCATTTTTTCGGATGAATCCATGTTCTGTTTACAGCATCATGATGGTCGCATCCGTGTTTGGCGACATCGCGGTGAACGCACATTGGAAGCGTGTATTCGTCATCGCCATACTGGCGTATCACCCGGCGTGATGGTATGGGGTGCCATTGGTTACACGTCTCGGTCACCTCTTGTTCGCATTGACGCCACTTTGAACAGTGGACGTTACATTTCAGATGTGTTACGACCCATGGCTCTACCCTACATTCGATCCCTGCGAAACCCTACATTTCAGCAGGATAATGCACGACTTCATGTTGCAGGTCCTGTACGGGCCTTTCTGGACACACAAAATGTTCGACCGCTGCCCTGGCCAGCACATTCTCCAGATCTCTCACCAACTGAAAACGTATGGTTTGGTGGCCGAGCAACTGGCTCGTCACAATACGCCAGTCACTACTCTTGACGAACTATGGTATCATGTTGAAGCTGCATAGGTAGCTGTACCTGTACACGTCATCCAAGCTCTGTTTGACTCAATGCCCAGGCTTATCAAGGCCGTTGTTACGGCCAGAGGTACTGATTTCTCAGGATCTATGCACCCAAATTGCGTGAAAATGTAATCACATGTCATTTCTAGTATAATATATTTGACCAATGAATACCCGTTTATCATCTGCATTTGTTCTTGGTGTAAAAATTTTAATGGCCAGTAGTGTAGCTATGCACTACTCCATGGATTGGCATTTTGTTACCAATTCGAAGTGATGAACCCGTGTTTCATTGCATATGACGATGATCGACAAAAAATGGTTTCGATTAGCCTCGTAACGCCCAAGCAATTGTTTGCACAGATGGTTGTTCGCTGCTCTTCATGGTCTTCCGTTACGCGGCGAAGAACCCTGCGGGTAAACACCATTGAGTATACCAACTGGTGGATAAGTGTGTCAGCACTACCAACAGAGCCGTCCAGTTAAGCAGTGAGGTAACTGACTGTGAACCGTCGATCACCTCGAATGAGAGTGTCCGCACGTTCCAACATTGCGGGACTCACAGTTGTCTGCGGCCGTCCGACACGCAGAATGTCGGACAAGTTTACGCGACCTTTTTGCGATGATGACAGACGCCTCACCAAAGTCTTCACGGTGCTTTTGTTCACTGCCAGGTCTCCGTAGACATTCTGAAAGCGCCTATGAACAAACGTAATGCTCTGGTTTTCCGCCGAAAGAAACTCAATAACAGTTCTCTGCTCGTAATACGGAGGCTTACCGACAATCATTCTTCTCAGGCACTATTCGCGAGTGGAACAAGATTGGAGGTATCAAATAGTGGTACCGAAAGTACCCTCCGCCACACACCATTAGGTGGCTTGCGGAGTATGATGTAGTTGTTGATGTAGATGAACGCATCTTCGTTACAGACGCCGTTTTGAAGCTAGCGTATAGCGTCACCATGTATCGAAACTTCATGAAACTGTAGGGCTAAAGCGGGAATGTTTCAAGATATCCCACAACAAATTCAGAATTGTTTCACCCGAAATTGGCTGACAAGGGGAGGCGCCAATTGTGAAATTCAGATTCGATTCATACTGCGCATAATAAAAGCTCATGGCCAGAGGTGTAATGTGGCAAAGCACCAAGATGCACTTCTCAACCGATGTCGAGAAAATCGACAGTTAAAAGAAACCGTTGTGGTGAAATACTCTCCACGCGCGAGATTCGATCCGGCGACCTTTGGATTACAAACCCGAGCGCTTACCGCTGTGCCACGACGCTGTTAACAATAATTAATCGATATATATATATATATATATATATATATATATATATATATATATATATATATATATATATATATATATATATATATATATATATGTTGGTGAGGGCGGAACGCTCTCCAATTGTACCGCCTCCATTTTTCCGTTTGTTTAACAGGGTGTACCAAAGCTCTCACGTCCGCACTGATTTTCGACGATGTTATAAGTTGCGCTAGGGACCGCATCTACCTTCTTTCGAAGTTAGCAGGGAACTACGCTGCTATGCGGCGGCTCGTTTCGGCCCATTCAACATCTGTCCTTCAAGTGTAACGAGCGAGTAACGGAGTTTACATTTCATACCTGCCACAGCAAATTTGTGTTCGTGGGGTCTCTATTCTAATTCGAACGTTTGACTTACGCTATACGTATTTGTTTCGGAATATCGTTTCTACGTCTTCCGTTAACTATACGTGGTTAACATTATGAAGACAATTAATAACATTTGTGAAATACAACTTTGTTTGCGGAAAACATAATGATGTTCGAAGTCGCCAGTTTTTCCACGACAAACGACTTTCAGCAACTTATTATATGCATAATTGTTGCAACTGATTGCCGGGAATTATATATATATATATATATATATATATATATATATATATATATATGTGTGTGTGTGTGTGTGTGTGTGTGTATACACATTTGAATTACAAAAAACAAATACTTAAAAAAAAAGTTGCATGGCGCGAGATTCGATCCGGTGACCTTCGGAATACGAACCCGAGCGCTTACCGCTGCGCCACGACGCTGTACAGGATTATTAATCGTAGAGAATATTTCACCGCAACGGTTTCTTTTAACTGTAGATTTTCTCGACAACGGCTGAGAAGTGCATGTTGGTGCTTTGCCACATTACACCTCTGGCCATGAGCTTTTATTATGCGTAGTATGAATCGAATCTGAATTTCACAATTGGCGGCCTCCCCTTGTGAGAGAAAAAGTGTGTTAGAAACGAAAGACAAATGTTGTGGGTACTGTAAGACAGAAAAAAAAGAGCTTCATGACCTCTGTGAAACAAAATAGAAATGTGGAGAGCACGAGACATGGTCTTCTAACAGTATATTGTGTGTGAAGTGGCACGATAACAATGACGTCTGTTTTCTGTCTAATAAACATGAATCTGTTGACATGACAGAAAGAGGCAAACTGAGAAGAAAGAAAAGTCAGACATTAAGAGAGAATTAATACAAGCTATATGTGTCCTAGGACATCAAAATGGAATGGACCCCGTGGACCATCAAGACCAGATGATAGGTTTCTTTACAGTTATGTGATACACAGTCCAGCACTACAGAAAGATGTATTTGTATCTTCTTGATACATGTATTTTCAACTCCTTCATTGTGTACGACAAGATCAGTGGAAAGAAAGAAGTCTGCTACACCGGCTTCAGGAACAATGACGCGCAGCAACTACTAGAGTATGCACAGCTACCTCAGTACTCTGTTCACGAGCTGAAACCAGACGTAAACAGTAATGAAATCCTAAACTCAGATTGGAATGTATACCGCAGAGACAGGCTGGACAGTGAAGGAGGAGGCGTGTTTATAGCGATAAGAAGTGCAATAGTATCGAAGGAAATTGACGGAGATCCGAAATGTGAAATAATTTGGGTGATGGTCACGGTTAAAGCAGGCTCAGACATGGTAATTGGATGTCTCTATAGGCCCCCTGGCTCAGCAGCTGTTGTGGCTGAGCACCTGAAGGATAATTTGGAAAATATTTCGTGTAGATTTCCCCACCATGTTATAGTTCTGGGTGGAGATTTTAATTTGCCGGATATAGACTGGGAGACTCAAACGTTCATAACGGGTGGCAGGGACAAAGAATCCAGTGAAATTTTTTTAAGTGCTTTATCTGAAAACTACCTTGAGCAGTTAAACAGAAAACCGACTCGTGGCGATAACATATTAGACCTTCTGGTGACAAACAGACCCGAACTATTTGAAACAGTTAAAGCAGAACAGGGAATCAGCGATCATAAAGCGGTTACTGTATCGATGATTTCAGCCGTAAATAGAAACATTAAAAAAGGTAGGAAGATTTTTCCGTTTAGCAAAAGTGACAAAAAGCAGATTACAGAGTACCTGAGGTTCAACACAAAAGTTTTGTCTCAAGTACAGATAGTGTTGAGGATCAGCGGACAAAGTTCAAAACCATCGTACAATATGCGTTAGATGAGTATGTGCCAAGCAGAGCCACCGTGGTACAACAACGGAGTTAGAAAACTGCTGCGGAAGCAAAGGGAACTTCACAGCAAACATAAACATAGCCAAAGCCTTGCAGACAAACAAAAATTACGCGAAGCGAAATGTAGTGTGAGGAGGGCTATGCGAGAGGCGTTCAATGAATTCGAAAGTAAAGTTCTATGTACTGACTTGGCAGAAAATCCTAAGAAATTTTGGTCTTATGTCAAAGCGGTAGGTGGGTCAAAACAAAATGTCCAGACACTCTGTGACCAAAATGGTACTGAAACAGAGGATGACAGACTAAAAGCCGAAATACTAAATGTCTTTTTCCAAAGCTGTTTCACAGAGGAAAACTGCACTGTAGTTCCTTCTCTAGATTGTCACACAGATGACAAAATGGAGGATATTGAAATAGACGACAGAGGGATAGAGAAACAATTAAAATCGCTCAAAAGAGGAAAGGCCGCTGGACCTGATGGGATACCAGTTCGATTTTACACAGAGTACGCGAAGGAACTTGCCCCCACTCTTGCAGCGGTGTACCGTAGGTCTCTAGAAGAGCGTAGCGTTCCAAAGGATTGGAAAAGGGCACAGGTCATTCCCGTTTTCAAGAAGGGACGTCGAACAGATGTGCAGAACTATAGACCTATATCTCTAACGTCGATCAGTTGTAGAATTTTGGAACACGTATTATGTTCGAGTGTAATGACTTTTCTGGAGACTAGAAATCTACTCTGTAAGAATCAGCATGGGTTTCGAAAAAGACGATCGTGTGAAACCCAGCTCGCGCTATTCGTACACGAGACTCAGAGGGCCATAGACACGGGTTCACAGGTAGATGCCGTGTTTCTTGACTTCCGCAAGGCGTTCGATACAGTTCCCCACAGTCGTTTAATGAACAAAGTAAGAGCATATGGACTATCAGACCAATTGTGTGATTGGATTGAAGAGTTCCTAGATAACAGAGCGCAGCATGTCATTTTCAATGGAGAGAAGTCTTCTGAAGTAAGAGTGATTTCAGGTGTGCCGCAGGGGAGTGTCATAGGACAGTTGCTATTCACAATATACATAAATGACCTTGTGAATGACATCGGAAGTTCACTGAGACTTTTTGCAGATGATGCTGTGGTGTATCGAGAGGTTGTAACAATGGAAAATTGTACTGAAATGCAGGAGGATCTGCAGCGAATTGACGCATGGTGCAGGGAATGGCAAATTATTCTCAATGTAGACAAGTGTAATGTGCTGCGAATACATAGAAAGATAGATCCCTTATCATTTAGCTACAAAATAGCAGGTCAGCAACTGGAAGCAGTTAATTTCATAAATTATCTGGGAGTACGCATTAGGAATGATTTAAAATGGAATGATCATATAAAGTTGATCGTCGGTAAAGCAGATGCCAGACTGAGATTCATTGGAAGAGTCCTAAAGAAATGCATTCCGAAAACAAAGGAAGTAGGTTACAGTACGCTTGTTCGCCCACTGCTTGAATACTGCTCAGCAATGTGGTATCCGTACCAGATAGGGTTGATAGAAGAGATAGAGAAGATCCAACGGAGAGCAGCGCGCTTCGTTACAGGATCATTTAGTAATCGCGAAAGCGCTACGGAGATGATAGATAAACTCAAGTGGAAGACTCAGCAGGAGAGACGCTCAGTAGCTCGGTACGGGCTTTTGTTAAAGTTTCGAGAACATACCTTCACCGAGGAGTCAAGGAGTATATTGCTCCCTCCTACGTATATCTCGCGAAGAGACCATGAGGATAAAATCAGAGAGATTAGAGCCCACACAGAAGCATACCGACAATCCTTCTTTCCACGAACAATACGAGACTGGAATAGAAGGGAGAACCGATAGAGGTACTCAGGGTACCCTCCGCCACACACCGTCAGGTGGCTTGCGGAGTATGGATGTAGATGTAGATGTAGATAGTAAGTACCACCCATATGAGACTCCACAAAAAATTGGGAGCTCACTTCCTGATGCACAAACTGAGAAGGAAGCAGCTACTTCAGTAACATTGTGGAGGCCCAGATTGTGATTTGCACGCCTGATTTATAAGATTTGTAAAATTTAATATGTTTTAAATATTTTAATGACTTTGTACATGTATCTGTGGTTTTTGCAAACTATCAAATTCTGCGTTAGGCAATCTATTGTATATGAGTTTGCAACGTTACGTGTATGTGGGCGAGTTATTCGTCCACGTAGGGCTGATACTGAGGAGAGGGGAATTTGCTTGCTAGACTGTGTGAGTTGGCAGGATGAGGACGTCACGCGATCGCCCCAGGCACGCTCAGCTGCAGAGACATTTGAGTATGCTCCAGGAAATGGCGGAGTGTCAGACAGTCTTAAAGATGGATAAGTTGTAGCTCTTTGAGATTCGATAGTATCTCATACCAATATTAATGCAATCTGAATACATTTGCGATCCCAGAAAATGAGCTGCATCCAGTGATACAACAATATCTCAATATCTTTAAAACTACAGAAGTTAATACCTCACAGTGAATAAACATTTTCAGAATGACCCTCTGAATTAATAGATTTTAATCGCTTCATGCGATTTCCACAAACGTTATCTCCAATGATAGCACTACACGATAGCTGCCATCTATGAAATCTACGTCTCTGTATATATTTTATTTCTTGATTTGTTACGTTTCTACATTTTTTATTATGCAAATATTTTTCAGAACATTGTATTGTCCACATTTACACAGCAAGTGAACGGAGTAGCAGTACCTCATATTTGCCATACTTGTGCATTTATTTAATGAACAGTGTACTATTTTGCCAGTATCTTTATTTAAATCTTCGTTGCAAGAGCTATTAAAAGCTGTGCTAATTTAAAAGTGGTCAGCTGCATTTGTTAGCAGACACCAGAATTAAACAGTGAAACAAAAGACACTTCTGTCAAGCAGACCTACACAACTGTTGATACAATTCACAAGGACAATCTGTTGTCATTTATCGTGAGCGCACTTGTACAAGAATACTGACTTATTTATTTACGCACAAACCTTTATTTACAAGTATTGTAAATTATATTTATTATTTAAATATTGTTGTAATATATTAGTTTAGTCTGGGAAGCTGTCAAGTTGAAACAGATCATGTCTATAGAACTTAAGGATGATGTATTTCTGGTGGGGACGGCCTTCAGCCAATGGGAAAGCAGACAGTAGTGGAACACTATGGGAGTCAAGTGGAGACTGGGACTTCTAGAAAGAAGAGCTCAAGGAAGGGATTCTGGACACTTTGTGTCGATTGCTGGAAGAAGGCAGACCTGCCCATGATAACGTGCGTAATTCGTTCATATAGGTGATTGAATCTAACTTTTGACGGGACTTTATATCAACAGAAAGAGTATGAGTTACTACTCCTTGTATTGCATGTGTTAATTTGTGAATCAACGTGTTGAACTCTGTACTATTTTGAGCTGGTGAATATTTTTTGTGTTGTGATCACAAAAGTACTTACTTTTCACATATCTTTGATAAAAATTTAATTTGGGGATTTTGCTACCATTCTCGTAACGCTCTCGACGTAACTGTACTGCATTTGATAAGGGTGTTTTCTGTCTGTATTTCAACTTCATGTTTATCTGAGATCTCCTTCTTGCACAAACACTCTCTGTCATCTACATCAATTACAGACGTTAGAATGGATCTCCTGTTATTAAGTTATTCATTTATATTTTATTTCATATTTCTGTGCTTTTTATTAGCTCGCAATTCTAGCCAATACATGGACTATTTGACTGCAGGATCAGAGATGCAGCAAATTGGCTGTTGGGCGTGAAAGCAGACGGGCGTGGCTCGACCCTATGACTACACTGAACTATTCTTTTTTCAACAAAACCGTGTATAGCCCATGAACCTAAGGTACAAGCAATATCAGGTAAAGTCGCCAATGGTTTCCTCATATGGGAATCTGTTAGACAGAGCAACTACTCAGCAGTAACCGTTAAGATCTATCAGCTTTTACATAGGTACGTTGCATAATTAACACTATAAGAATAATTTTTTAGTCTGTCATTACTTTTGTAAATGTGCGTTTGAATTTATTTTTATCAACGTTTTGGCTAGCACATTGTGATCACATAAATTATTTTTGGAAAGAATATACACATTACACTAGCAATTCATGTCAGCCCAGATGTCAAAATCTATCCATTACTGGCCACGCCTACCAGTCTAGTGGCGGCCGGCTTCAATCATAAGCTCTGTTGTGAGTGGCATAAGGCAGATGTATGTGGTGAATAACTATCTATATAGTTGTCCGCCCTGCTAGCCGCGCGGTCTACCGCGCTACTCCCCGAGCGGGAAGTCGTGCCGGTCCCCCGCACAGGTCCGGTTTGCCGGCCAGCCTGTGGGTGGTTTTTAAGGCAGTTTTCCATCTGCCTCGGAGAATGCGAGCTGGTTCCCCTTATTCCGCATCAGTTATCAGTTACACTATGTTGCTGTGCAAACACTGTCTCCACGTATGTGTAAACCATAATTACTCTACCACGCAAACATTTGGGGTTACACTTGTCTGGTAAGAGACGTTCCTGGGGGGGGGGACACCACTGGGGGCCCAAACCGCACAATAACCCTGCTGCTGGGTTCAGTGTGGGGTGGCGGTGGGGTGGGTGGACTGCTGTTTCCTGTTGTGGGACTACGGTGGGGCGAAACCTCTATGTCTTTTCTACGCCCCCAGTTCAATGCACAATGTATATACTAGTTTTAATTTTGAATTGTCGATGGATCAATCTTCTATTCTGTTACATACCTTCCAATTCATGAGAAAGAGTGCGCTCACTACTATTATAAGAAATACGCAATAACCTGTCTCTCGAGGTATGTACTGTTCCTGGTTTTCCTTTATATTGTACCTGATACTGTGTATTACAATTGCTTTGTATATTGTTACACTATATAAATGCTGTCCGGATCTGAAGGTGGTAACATTGATTACCGAATCCGATTATCGAGAGTAAAGGTTGTTATTAGCGATCTTGGCAAAGAAGTTTATCTCCTCTAGTGGTTGCTCATTAGAGTGTGTGTTTTTATTAAAGACTCCAGCGCGATATCCGCCTCGAGTTATTAATTTACTTTGTATTAAATCTTCATCAGGAAGACAGGATTGATATTTAAATCGAAACCCCCGGATAAGACGCCTAACGTTACGTTTATTGGTTGCACATCTCGCTCGGCATTGGCTGACGTGTAGAGGATAAAACCAGCTCTCTATCTTCCAGAATAGTGGCGGTATCATTAACAGAAACTAAGAGTGTCTCTCATGAACCTTAACATTAATTAAAAACAGCCACAGTCTCAACTGTCAAAATATAAACAGAAACGCTACAGCTTTTCGATTTGCATGTGCGCTGTCAGCACTGCTGTTACATCGTCGTAACCTCTTACAACAATCGTAGAGACGAGAAGTTAATGTACACAAAAGTCCAGATATTAGCAATTATGTTACTGGAAGTCGTACATGTAGCGACAGAAGATATGTACTTCTATAATATTTCTGTTTCACATTATAATGCAAAGTAATTTCTTTTCAGTGTAGCCCACCTGATTATGCAGTTGAAGCTTTGTATAAAGATTTTATCTGAAGTAGGGAACACGAGAGTATTTTCAGAGGTACGTGACTTGTGTGTGGTATTAGCTAACAGTAGAAAGTGGGCCACGCGCGAACGTCTTTTACGTTCTGCTTGTTCCCAATAATACCAGGTCACTGTTTGATTATACATGTACGGCTGCGTCGCTGGTACTAATATATAGAATTTCAAGAAGCTACGAAAGTGCAGGGTATGAGGAGGAAGTTAATTGTTAACATTTACTCTTTGCTATGACGGTTATAATAGGGCCCATGTCCCATGACACGTAATTCAGACATGAAATGCTATCGAAAGAGAAAATTAGATTAATATCCGTATTCATTTCATAAATGGAGGAGTTTTTGTTGCACAACAACATCATCAAAGCGATGTGAAAGCTGACCGTGAAAATTAGATGCCTACTTGCGAATGAGATTTTTTTTCGCGGTTGTTCTGCTGGCAGTATGTAGTAAGCGTTAGGCTATCACATATTACGAAGCAGTGACAGTCCAATAATTGATTTTAAATCACAGTTTCTGATTAAAGTTTGTAAATATAATGAAAAGACAATTACTGCAGAAAATTACTAATTTTAAATTTCGTTTGGAATTCGAAATACGTGAACAATTTCTTAAAGACATGAGCGTCAGCAAAGTGAGTGAAGTATCGCAAAAATCTAAGGGATTTGTTTAAGACAGGTATTTACTATAAGTATCATTACTTAGACATATTATGAGAAAGGCTGGCGCATTTTTCGAAAAGGTCAGTAAGCAAAGGAGTAATTACGTATTCTACACACGCTGCTAACGTCACAAGTATTTCAGGCTCAAAGGAAAGAAAATCCTTTGAAGATGAATAATTTGCATTTCGTAACAGATTGCGAAATGTAGGGACAGTTATCATTGTGTCATTCAGTTAGGATAACGCGAGTACTTCGTTACGGGATCCGTCCATGCTTTGCGCATAATATTCAGCTACGTTAGGCAAATAAGGATAAAAGATACGCTTTTAAAATATATTCGAAACGATTCGTTACTTACTTGTGCGTATGTCTACTGCTGGAGACAGTTCAAGAATATAATAATAAACTCATGAGGGGCATGAAGTTCACTACAAAGAATACTTACGTATAGATCCTGGCATCATTCTAAACCGAAGCAGTCAGACAATATTTGAAGAATCATCTTGACTAACCGTAATTTTAGGCTTGAGTAGCCGTAATTTTAGGCTAATCACCGACCAATAGCAAGTACCACCTTTATGAGACTCCACAAAAAATTGGGAGCTCACTTCCTGATGCACAAACTGAGAAGGAAGCGGCTACTTTAGCGACACTGTAGAGGCCCAGATTGTGATTTGCACCGCTGGTTTATAAGATTTGTAAAATTTTTTGGGAAAACTCTCTCTCTCTCCAAACGTTATTTTTGAAATTAACTCTAATATAATTTGCTGTATTTTAGCTACGGAACCCTATAGCATACTGAGTGATGGAGAAAAAGTGTAATGTTTTCTAATAAGGAAGTTGATACTGCCGAAAACAATGAAATTTTTCTTAAAATATTTCGTTGATAAAGGGATAGTAAATGCTATCACTTTCTTCCCGGATCATTTGCATAAAACAGCTCTGTAACGCAATTAAACGAAAGGGACAAGAAAGGACAAGCCCGATAACCTGTAGTTTATCTGCATTCTCATAAACAAGATGCTGAAAACATAAACAGGTCTACAATGCATGCAAATTGTGGACTGGAAACGCCAAATTACTATCCTTGTACCCAAACCGGGAGAAGATCTCTGCAAACCCATGATTCAACACCCCATAATATTTTTGTCACGTGCCAGAAGACCATTGAGATGTTAGTAGAACAAAGACTGGCATGGTGGCTGGAAACACATAAAGTGCTTCTAGCAGCTCAATACGGGTCCAGGAAAGATAGACGAATCGTACACAGATTTGTTACGTAAAGTTTGGACAGTACCACATTGAATCAGCTGCCTTTCTGTCATTGTAGAAGCTTATAATAACATACACGTGAATCTGTTGGCAGAAGAACTCGAAGTACTTGGAAACTCTTAGAAATTCATAGTCGTACATACCGTTTACTGCCAGAGACGAAAGTTTTCTTTAAGTACTAGACTAAATTAGGAGGTCCGTTTACACATGAATCAAGGTTACCAAACGGAGTAATACAGATGTATGTTCAACTTCCAGTCTGAGTTCATCACTTTTCCGATGATGTCTACATTTATACAGTCTTCCAATATGTATATCAAGTAGAATAAGGTGTAGTAGAATGAAGAATGTTAATAAATGACTTTTCAACAACGAGTTGTCAGTACAAGCAGAGAAATGCCCAGGCGTGTTATTTTTGGAAAACAGAATTATTAGAGTTTGTTATCAAGTCAATAGACTATTTGCAATAAAACTGGGACATCTCTGTAAACGGCTCAGGTAGATACTCGATTTCAGGGACGTGATTAGAATCTACAAATCGGTACTTACTGTTTTTCAATTTGTGTAGCGAGTATCGTGGGGAATGTTACTAAGCAATTTGCTATTCATGTGCAGAGAATTTATCTTATCTTGAATTGATTACTGTAGCATTTTTTGTAACACCACTAACAATTGCTACATAAAATAGTTAGATGCATTTGGTATAGAGGTATATATACAAGTCTTGAACCAATGGGGAATATACGCACGAACACGTTGCTAATAGATGCATCAGAGTAACCTTTGAGTCTCTGCAGATAGCGGCTATCTGATAAATATTTCCACCCCAGATTGACATTTATGGAGCATCCAGCTTATTTAAATATGTTGGTACTTGCAGCCATGCTAAGACGCAGAAGCATTAGCAGAATTATATTACAGTTACAAGGCTCGGGACCTTCTAAGAGCTTCGATTGCCCAGCCGAGCCCTATTCCACTACATGAAAGCAGTTATTATGTATCAACAGCTCGAGAGTTCATTAACAAAGGTTTAATGGAAGGTGGGGAATTTCATGAGCACTGTCTTCAGACGGATCAAAAACGAAATTCGGAAGTCCTGTAAGCTGAGCCTTTTGGCATTCGATGTTCTCAGTAGGTAAATTGTTGTAGCTCACTCTGCAATACTTTATATTGACAGTCGAAACGATGATGATGGTAGAGGCATTGATGTTTGTTAAAACAGTATGATTACTTCCTGTCGTATATTTGTAGAATCACTATGAAAGCAATGTGAAACGGCGAATGTTGGAGATACAAACAAACTTTTGCTGTTATGCAGCAAGAATAAAGTTGCGAGGGACATATTCATAAAACAGCTGAGAACGTTACATAATTAGATTCCATAAAAATCACTTCAGTTTCTCAATCAGGAAAATCGGCAAGTTCTTAAACACGTGGTAAGCTCGTATTCAGGAATGATTTCACAATATAAACTAGAATATATCTTAATTTACGGTTTCATGCCTTGTAAAATATCCTGCAAATATGAAGTGTTGTGCTTAAAATGTGTTAACATTTGTTACGTATTTTAGCTTGATCACTGAAGGATATCTAATTACATAATAATAACATTCGAAATTTTATTCAGTGCAATCGAACATTCTAACACTGTATAACCAATGTACAAATAGGATAACGCTAAAGTTTTATTTAGCCAAATCATAAATAAATAACAAAAGTAAATGCATATTGGCGGATCAGACCACCTACTTTCAAAAACTTAAGGTTTTAACTTTTCAAAGCACAACAGTAAAATTCAAACTGCATTCACTTTTAGCTGTTTCCTTGAACTCAGTTCCGATTATATAAGAGGGACGCGTCTTTTTCTGAGAGCACTCAACAGACCAAAATCAGATGGAAAGCTCTTGCTAAGATTAACACGTGGGCGCGCCGGTTACGGCATTGCAGTGAGCAGAGATTCCATGTTAAATATTTGCAGTGTTTAAGAATCCCATATGTATATGGCGATACCTATGGCATAATATGACTTTTTGAAATTTTGGAAACGTTCATTCGTTATTGAATCTTTCATTGGAAGTAAGGTACCAGAAAACACTGAACATTAGAATTTAGGCGCAGTCCGAGTACGTTGCTTAGTTGAACTCCATTGATCCTAAGTATATACTTAAAAGTTATGTATTTCAACATGGAGAAACGATTCGGGCGTGAGTTTTCTACGTCTCTGCTATGGTCTATTTCGTATTTCACACCGTCACTATCGATGCGCAAATAGTAACTTTTTTTCATCGTGTCTTTAACGGGGAAATGGCAAATTCACATTTTATAAAAATAATCGCTGGGGTAAGTTTTTGAGTAAGCTAACAAAGGTAGATTATGATCGACGAATAAGCTGGCACATAATATCGAATATCTCAAGGAGACAGAGATGAAACAATTTCAGAACAGTCAGACCTTAATTAATCACTTGATACTGACACCATATTCACCAGAAGCACATCAGTAGTGTGGCTGACTGTGCATGAGTGCAGCCTATATTGTTGCCAGATCTGTTTATGGAAACAAACACATGTAACATTGAAGGTCACCCCCTCCCCACCCCTTCTTCCCTCTCCCACATCTCTAGTCCAACTGGGTTACTTAAAAATGGAAGGAAATTCCAATGGGCTTTCTCTTGTTGGTTGTGGATAGAAGCGCAGCCTGCGTGGCTGCCAGATCTCCAAACCACTCACTTGGCCTATTGGCTTAATATGAACAATGGCATTGCTCATGTAAACAAACCGCTAGTTTCGCTGGTGCTATTATATAAAGAATGATATCACTGTTAAGTTTATGCATGTCTAATTTAAGAGTCTAATGTAAACAGACTGCTCACTATAAACAACGACCCCACTAAAAACAATGATGACACTTGGCCTTGGTCCCACACCATGCATGTGTGCTCTTAAGTTGTGTTTCTGTGAGTGTAATTTATGACCCCAGTGTAAAAAAATTGTTCTAAATGTCAACTGGGTGATATGAAAATTGTGGGAAATTCACAGGCCGAGGTATAGTAGTGTATGTCACCTACAATTTATTACCAAATTTGCTTCTCATTACAATTTTCTGACTGTTATTTTAATTACTATAAATTATATTATGCCACTTACCTTAATGAATATAATTTATGGCCCTATATAAACGTGACTACTTCTGTATTTATGTCACACTTGCATTAATTGTTATAATTTAATGAAATCATAGCATTTTCTCCAGTGTACGACCACATTAGATTTGTAGCATTTTTTCACAATTTTTGGCCTGTTTGTTAGAATTTTTGCCGACTTTCTCTGGTATTCCAATGTATGACCACCTTCAATTTCTATATTTACAATTTTGAGGCAGTTAGTTATAGTTTCGGGGCTGTTTGCCAGTGCCTGCAAGGAATGTATTACGTCAGTATACTTCATTTGAACACGTAACAGAAGAAAAGTTTTGGGAATCCTCAGTGAAAACACAACCTGTTTCTCACGAAACACAACTGGATAAGTTAAGAAAAAAAGTAATCAACGTGGACTGCATTACCATTATGCCATCACCACTGTATATACGGCACAACAATCATCAGATAAGGTGAGACAGATTAGGTCATGAACAGAGGCATATAGACAAACATATATCCTCCATCAGTATGTGAGAGTGGGAGAGGACAGAAAATATATAATACTGTTTGTTGCACTCTCCGTCATGCACTGAACTGCTGGTTAAAGAGTATTTGTTTATATGTAGATGTAGACTATTTGTAGACGATGTTATAGAAGAATTGCAACGTCAGTAGGCTCTAGCGAAATGCACTAAGAAGAACTGCATAGGATTGATGATTGGTTTAGTGACTGGCTGTAAATAAATGTAACATTGTTCATAAAGAGGCAAAGAGGTACATTGCTGTTCGATTATGTTGCTGATAATAAGCCATTGGAATCTGTAGCAAGCATATAAGTTCAAGTCTCAAACAACTATGGTGTATATTTACAGACTGAAGTGACAAATCCAAATTTGTATCAAGGCCGATATTCGAAGCACAAGACCTTGGTTCGGATCCAAGCATTAGTACAAATTTGGATTCATCACTTCATTCTACATATATTTATTTATTTACACGTTACGTTCCATAGGACCAAATTGAGGAGTAAATCTCCAAGGTCGTGGAACGTGTCAGTACAAGAAATTACAACATAAAAGTAATACCAGATAAAAATAAAATGTTTATCAGCCCGAAAAAAGTCAATGAATAAGTTTAAGTAAACGCAATCAACAATACAACAAGAATCAGATTACTTTTTGAGGGAACTCCTCGACAGAATACAAGAAGTGACCCATTAGGAAACTCTTCAGTTTCTATTTGAAAGCGCGTGGATTACTGCTAAGGTTTTTAAATTCGACTGGTAGCTTACTGAAAATGGATGCAGCACTATACTGCACACCTTTCTGAAAAAGAGTTAAGGAAGTCCAATCCAAATGCAGCTTTGATTCCTGCCGAGTGTGAACTCAGTGGAAGCTGCTTGTTCTTCGGAATAAGCTAATATTGTTAACAATAAATGACAATAAGGAATAATATATATTGAGAGGCCAATGTCAAAATACCGAGACTCGTGAACAGGGGTCGACAAGAGGTTCGTGGACTTACGCAACTTATTGCCTGAACCGCCTGTTTCTGAGCCAAAAATATCCTTTTTGAATGGGAAGAGTTACCCCAGAATATAACACCATACGTCATAAACGAATGAAAATAAGCGAAGTAGAGTAATTTTCGTGGCGAACGATCACTCACTTCAGATACCGATCGAATAGTAAAAATGGCAGCATTAAGTCTTTGAACAAGATCCAGAACATGGGCTTTCCACGACGGTTTACTATCTATCTGAACACCTAGAAAGTTGAATTGTTCAGTTTCACTAATCATATGCCCATTCTGTGAAATTAAAACGGCAGGTTTTGTTGAATTGTATGTTAGAAACTGTAAAAACTGAGTCTTACTGTGATTTAGCGTTAGTTTATTTTCTACAAGCCATGAACTTAGGTCATGAACTGCACTGTTTGAAACCGAGCCAATGTTGCACACAATATCATTTACTAGCAAGCTAGTGTCATCAGCAAACAGAAATATTTTAGAGTTACCTGTAATAATAGGGGGCACATCATTTACATAAATAAGGAACAGGAGTAGCTCCAACACTGATCCCTGCGGCACCTCCCACTTGACCGTACCTCACTCAGACCCCACATCACAGCCATTCTCAACATTGTGAATAATGACCTTCTGCTGTCTGTTGCTAAAGTAAGAGGTGAATCAATTGTGAGCTAGTCCCCATATTCCGCAATGGTCCAACTTCTGGAGCAATATTTTGTTATCAACACAATCAAACACCTTAGTTAAATCAAAAAAATATGTCTAGCATTCGAAACTTTTTGTTTAACCCATCCAGTACCTCACAGAGAAATGAGAATATAGCAGTTTCAGTTGTTATACGACTTCTAAAGCCGAACTGTACATTTGATAGCAAATCGTGTGATATAAAGTGATCAATTATCCTTACATACACAGCCTTTTCAATAACTGTAGCAAACGCTGATGGCATAGAAATAGGTCTAAAATTGTTTACATTATCCCTTTCTCCCTTTTTATAAAGCGGCTTTACTACTGAGTACTTTAATCGTTCAGGAAACTGACCATTCCTAAAGTAAAAATTATAAATATGGCTAAATACAGGGCTAACATGTGCAGCACAGTACTTTAACATTCTGCTAGGCACTCCATCATAACCATCAGAGTCCTTAGTCTTCAATGATTTAATTATTGACACAATCTCCCCGTTGTTCGTATCACAGACGAGTATTTCAGACCTCAGTCTCGGAAAGGCATTTTCCAAGAGAGTTATATGATTCCCTGTAGAAGCAAAATTTTTATTTAAATCACCAGCAATGCTCAGAAAATGATTTCTAAATAGTGTACCTATATCCGATTTATCAGTAAAAGTAATATTTTTACAGTGAACTGATTTTATATCGTCGACCTTGTGCTACTGACCAGACACTGCCTTCACAACTGACCATATGGTTTTACTTTTACCTGTGAATTAGCTATTCTCTTTGCATACCACATTCTCTTTTCCTTCCTAATAATCTTTTCAAACACCTTACAATACTGTTTGTAATGGGCTACTGCAGCTTGATTGTGACTACTTCTAACATTTTGATATAATTCTCGCTTTGTTCTACATGATACCCTTATCCCACTAGTCAGCCACCCAGGCTGCCTATTACTGCTAGTACCCCGTTTAGAACGTTCTAATGGAAAGAAACTCTCAAAGAGCACGAGAAATGTGTTAACGAAAGCATTGTATTTATCATCTATGTTATGGGCACTATAAACATCCTGCCATTCTTGTTCCTTGACAAGGTTTAAAAAACTCTCTATTGCTGTTGGATTAACTTTCCTACATAGTTTTTAATTACATGTGACATTTGTTTGAGTACAAAAGCCCTTTAGTATTAAAATTTGTGCATCATGGTCTGAAAGGCTATTCACGCTTTTACTAACAGAATGCCCATATAGTAATGAAGAATGAATAAAAATATTGTCTATGGCTGTACTACTATTCCCTTGCACCTTAGTTGGAAAAAAAACATCTGCATCAGATCATATGAATTTAGGACATCTACCAACTTCCTTTTTCTTGCACCATCATACACAAAATTTATTCTGAAGTCACCACATATAACTAATTTTTGCTACTTCCTACAAAGTGAATCAAGAGCCCTTTCTAGCTTGAGCAGAAATGCTCGAAGTCAGAGTTATGGGACCTATAAACAACAACAATTAGAAGTTTAATTTCATTAAATTCAACTGCCCCTGCACAACATTCAAACATCGGTTCAGTGTAGTGCCGTGGTATTTGTATGGACTCAAATGGAATACTGTTTTTCGCGTACATAGCCACTCCCCCACCGCGCAAGGAGCTCCTTGAAAGACAGCTAGATAATCTGTATCTTAGTAAAGGAAGCCTCTGAATTGTCAAATTATTTAAGTGGTGCTCCGACATACCAATAATTTCAGAGTCAACATCCGTAAGCAGTTCACTAACTTTATCTCTAACACCGCTTATATTTTGATGAAATATGCTAATTCCTTTTCTACTTGGAAATATGACATCCTCCGAAGGTGAGCCGTTATTTAGAAGGACTTCCTTTAAGCCGGTATACCTATCAGCTGGCTTCAGTCTTAAAAAGGTGTACCTCTAACACCATCTACTACAGGAATTTTTCCAAGAGTGATCCCACCACCACGCACTACACTGTCACCTATATGCTGTGCCAGCCGTGAAGCTTATCCACGAATGAACGCTTATTTCAGCAAGTTTTAAGTATTGCTCGTCAACCTGGGATATTTATAAGGTACGATAATAAAAGACACAGGGAAGAGAAGCACGTTTCTTCGTGAAATCATTATGGAGATGCTAAACAGAGTCCAGTGGTAGCCACTGCAAAAGATACTTTGTGTATCATCAATGAGATGCTTAGTGTTAAAATTTCTAGAGCTTACTTTCGAAGAAGACTCAGCCAACATTTTACTTACTGGGACATACGTCTCACGAAATGACCACAAGGAGGAAGTTGGAGCTAATACGGAGGTTTACCGACAGGCATGCCTTCCACATACCATTTTTCAATTGACAGGATAGGCGCTAAATGATGGTAGTTGCAGAAGTTCAGTCTTCAGAACGAAAAATAAGTAGCTTTTGTTCGGCGCTGGGAGGGGGGGGGGGGGGGGCGGTTACCAGAAGATATGTTGAGATTAAGGAGGGAATGTGCAGCTAGTGTCTCTCTTGCAAACTCATGACCTTGCGTGTGGTTGTTGCAGTCCATTGTCATAACTGTACCTGCAGTTTTATACACTTCATATTTGCAACCAAAGTGTTTGTATATCTCTATACTGGTAGGAATAGTACGTCAGGAAGCTTGAATGTTAATAACATCTCATTTCTTGGCATATCCTCAACAACTAAGAAACCAGCTATATAAAAAATTATTAGGTGCCGCCTATCTACGTTACAGTGGCCCCACTGTTGCTGATTGGGGTGATCAGCGTGCTGGCTTGAAGAAGAAAGAGACCGCTGTCGTTGGCTGGGGGAGACGGGGCACGCAGTTAATTGTTTGAACACACATGGGGGCGCATGGAACGCCACCTGCCATGCACCTATCGGAACAGTTGCTCGACCATGAAACTATATTTTGTATCGCACCCGCTAGTATTGTAGTAGAAAGACCACAATGGCGGTGGCAGTGATGAGCTGTGTACTTAGAACACACGTCGATGACCATGGATGAAACTCTCTCGCATTTTTGGTTGTTAGTAATAGAGATGTCGTTATTATTCCTGCCCTATTCATCTGGAAGTGTTGCTGGCAGCACAAGTCTGAGAAATTATTTAGAAACGTGGAATACCTGTGTAAATTGCACATAGCAAGAGTGTACGTGTTTAAATAATATATTGTGGTAGTTGTTAAACATTCAAAGTCTCCTATTTATGTGTGCCTTAGTATGACGAGTTTGCAAAGTGGGTATTTGTAGTACTAGAAGAAAATTGGCAAAAATGTAGGAAATAAATCATAAACTGTAAGCGACTGCCTCAAAACTGTAAATATGCGAATGGAAGGTGGTCATACATTGGAGTTGCAGAAGAACTCCAACAAATTGCCACGTAACTGTAAATAATTGCTCAATACAGTAAATGTAGAAAATGAAGATGGTCATACACTGAATTATGAGAGAAAATGGGCAGAAATGATAACAAATAGCTCCAAAATTGTAACAAATTGCCACAAAACTATAAATATAAGTGGCTTATGGTCATACATTGGAGAAAATGCAATGACCTCATTAAGTTATAGAAATTAATGTTAGAGTGATGTAAATATAGAGGCAGCTATATTTTTATAGTGGGTCATAAATTATATTAATTAAGGTAAGCGGAATAACATAATTTATAGTAATTAAGATAATAATGACATAAATTATAACATAAACGTTAATTGGATGATAAATTATAGGTGAGGTATGCTACAATGCTTCATTCTATAGGATAGCATCTCCCATGAATTTCACTCCATTTTTACGTCACCCAACTGACCTAGAGAAGTGGTGGATGGCGGAGGGGGAAGGGGGGAAGGGAGGAGGGGAGGAGGCAACCTGAAAAAAAAAAAGAACGGTTTGCTTCTATTAGGGTCATACATTACACTTCCTTAAACGTAACTTAAGAGCACACATGAGTGGTTTGTGGCCAAGGTCAACTGACGTCACTGTTTATAGTTTCGGTTTGTTTACATTAGAGTCGCAAGTTAGACCTGCATAAACATGACATTGATGTCATTGTTTATATAAGGGCACCAGCCAAAAAGTAGGTTGCTTTACAACTGTGGGATCATTGTTTATATCAAGACGACAGCGCAAGTTGAGGCGCAGCACCTTGCATCGTGCCTGTTGAGATCGGAGATCGGTGAACAGGCGTGCAGTATGAGTCACGTTCAGGACAGGTGGTGTCAAATGTCCGAGCGCATATAGTTCCTATGCGATTTTGTAGACGTCACTAGATGACCGACATTGTTTGAGTTGCAGTCAAAATAATGTCATTCCTATATGCGGTTCTGTTTGTTTCATTTTCTAATTGTTTGTTAATTACTATTATAACTGTGCTTAGTTATGTAGGTGTGAATGTGAAATACTGTTTTACGTTAAGTTTTTACACTATTCACTGAAGCAACTGGTCTCATGAGGAATATTCGAGAATAACGTATCTGTTAGTCATTCGTACTTGGGTATTTGTTATAAACTACTTCGTCAGTTTATGGTACTGCAAAAATGAACTTATGATTTTGGTGAAGCAGTTTTTTAAGAGGAAGTTAGTTTTATATTTTAGGGTTTTCAGTATTTATTCATGTTAATTAGCTGTTACGATTCTGTGACAAATTTTGATTGGTTCTATATATATATGCACGGGTTTGATGCTCCTTGCTGATTGCATATTTGGGTACATTTTGCGAACTAGAAAATTTTTTGTGTGGAGAGATGAGTAGCGTCTCATAGTGATCACACCTATTGATAGGTCTCCAATGAAAATTATTAATATTGTGATATTTAGGTACCAAAATGTTTGAGAAGTGTCATAAAGTGTGGAAGAGAGTTCGATTTAATGCACGGTGTGAAATTCATAACTTTTGGTGACTTTTTAAATAACAAAATATCGCATGGCGTGTTTCTTACTCGTGAACGTGAACATTTTGTTACGTGAAACTGATAATAGCAACACGTGAGCGAGCTGTTCTTAAAGAAACAATCCGTTCGTAAACTTTCTGTGAAGGATAACCAATAATAACCATAAACTGGCTATGGTTGTGAATGATGTTTGTGTATGGACATTTCAGACTTTTTAGAGCTTGAAATAAGACTTGATAGTGGCTGGTGAATGCAAGCTTACCTTAATAGAGTCAAATTTTACACACATAAATACTTCCATTTAATCATTATTAACCTTCCACCAACAAAACAAATTTTAGCGCGGCTTGTGGTTACGAGGTGTACAGCTGTTTTTTTCTATATCTCTTTCCAGCTGAGGCGTGTTTGTGAGAAGAGACTCACCACAGGATGAGTGAAACTTTATTAGCAGCAGCACCACACCGCCGCAAAGTGAGCAGTCTGGAGATCTGGCAGCCATTCAGGCTGTGCTCGTATCCACAACCAATAGGACAACTCCCATTTGAATTTCCTTCAGTTCAAATGGCTCTAAGTACTATGGGACTTAACATCTGACGTCATCAGTCCCCTTCGAGCAGTTTTGAAGTCACCCAACTGACCTAGATAAGGAGGTGAGATGAGTGGGGGGCAGGAGTGGGGGAGGGAGGGGAGGTGGTGATCCTGAATGTGCCACATGCGTTTGTTTACGTAATGAGATACGCGTTCAATGCGGAATGTACTTACGTGCAGTCAGCCCCACTACTTGTAGCTGTCAAAGAATTCCTAAACCTCTATTACAGATATTATTTCGATAAAATTTTCTGCCGACATACTTTATTCCTCTTTCCTTTTTCTTCATTGAATTAAACACTTACTAAGTGGCCCAGTTTAACATACGCTTTCGTTTCAGAAGTTTTAGGGATGGGGTAGGACGTGTGTATGGACACGTCGTGAAACGACATAGCGTTCTGCCCTCAATTTTAAATAAAATTGCGATATCTTATCTACATTTCATTCACTGCAATGTATGAGCTAAAATCAACTATTCGCAAAGCTTATGCAATGCGTTTGTACCTCTGTGAACTCTTTAAAATTTCGTGCAATAATTTGATGCAGCCCAGTAAGTGTGATGGATAACGTAAAGAAATTCTGTGCTTTATCGAATGAAGGTATCAGACTGTAAGATCTGCATAAACCAAATTTTTTCACCTAGTAGTTTTCGAAAAATCGGATGATAAATATTTCATATCGGCTGGAACTCCGTCTCTTAGCACAGGCCACTAAGATTTGGTGAGCAGGACGGCCATAACAAAAGACGCCTCAGCACAGAATACAAAGAGCACGTCTGCAGCAGCGAAAAGCATAAGAAAATAGGAATGTGGGTCAGCTACAATTAACAGCATAGTGAACGCATTATCGTAGCCAAAATAGACACAAAGCCAACAAGTACTACCGTAGCACAAGTTTATATTCGTAATAACTTGGCAGATGATATTCAGATTGGAAGAATGTGTGATGAGATAGAAGAAATTATTCCGATAGTTACGAGATAGAAGAGAGGAAAATTTAAATGTGATACGAGACTGTAATTTCACAGTAGGAAAATGTTAGGGGGATACCGACTGAGGAAACGAATGAAAGAGTAGGCAGTGGCGTTGTTGCCATCGATACGACAGGGGTCGGCTTCCGGCGACAGTTCGTAGCACTTCGAGAGATTTCGGTGGACGCCGACAGCAGTCACGCGAGACAATGCCCGCTGTCCCTGCCTCCACCAGCTGGCGATATGAGCGACCTCTGCAGACTGCAGACTGGGTGTAGGACAGCGCTTCGGTAGCCGTGGCGTCTTGTCACCACTCTTGTTTATAATATAAGACAACGACATGCCGCCGATTGCAGATGTTCAACTGGCACAGTTCGCTGATGACACTGCATACTGTAAGACTGGATGGTTCAAATGGCTCTGAGCACTATGGGACTTAACATCTGTGGTCATCAGTCCCCTAGAACTTAGAACTACTTAAACCTAACTAACCTAAGGACATCACACACATCCATGCCCGAGGCAGGATTCGAACCTGCGACCGTAGCAGTCGCGCGGTTCCGGACTGCGCGCCTAGAACCGCTAGACCACCGCGGCCGGCGTTAAGACTGGATGCCTCCATAACGCCAACATCAGAAGACTACAGACACAACTGAAGCTCACCATAGTCCGCAGCTCGTGGTCGTGCGGTATCGTTCTCCCTTCCCACGCCCGGGTTCGATTCCCGGCGAGGTCAGGGATTTTTCTCTGCCTCGTGATGACTGGGTGTTGTGTGCTGTCCTTAGGTTAGTTAGGTTTAAGTAGTTCTAAGTTCTAGGGGACTGATGACCATAGATGTTAAGTCCCATAGTGCTCAGAGCCATTTGAACCATTTTTTTGGAGCTCACCATAGAGTGGTGCCGACATAACAAGATTAAAACTAACCAGACTAAAACAACAGCAGTATGCTCTAGTAATAAAGGTCTACGACTAGACAGGAACCTTACTATCAAGGGACAAGAGGTACCATGGAGCTCAACTGTCAAGTACCTGTGAGTCACAACGGACAGGCACCTTTTCTTCCATAGACTCGTGCAAGAACTAAAGCTTGAGGCCTCTGACATGGTGAGGGAACTGATGCCTCTCTTCCACAGTAGGGAGCTCTACATCTTACCAAAAGTAGGACTCTACAAGGCAACTGTACAATCAAAAATCTTAATGAGAGCACATCATGGGGTCTCGCTACCAAGATCCAAATACAGCATAAACAGGTATTTGAAAAAAAAAGTCCTTCCGTTGATGTAAAGGGCTTCACGATACACGCGCATCCAGAAACCGCACGAGGAGCTCAATATGGATCCTCTTGTGGTAATAATCAAACTCAGGTCCAAAAATAATTCATGAGAAATTAGACCAACTCCGACATGTCATACGTCACATCTGAGAAGTAGGTACTACCAGAGCAGAACCCTGGAATCGGTACAGAGTACCCAGGGAATTAGTTGAATAAAAAATTATAAGTGAGACATTACAAATAAAGAGAAAAAAATTTACATTACCCTGTCACCGAGAAGTGGTGATAGCTGCATAAGCGATGTGGCTTCTCTCCCTCTCTCTTCTTTTTTTTCAAAAAAAGAAAAAAGCCCCGTGGCGAGTTCGTTGTGAGGTAGAGAGCAGATTACATAGCGTCGTGGCATTCCGGCATTCCAACAGTGTACTGTGTGTTGACGTCTACCGCCGTGTACATTGTACTACGTTTACGAACTGTGCTTCTGGTTTGATCAAATGTGAGTAAATACACGTTTACAGACTATTTTTGTAGATTAATTATTTGCTTTTGTACATCAACAGTTTGCTGCTACACTACTCCTGGCTACTCCTTAATCATCGCTAACACTTGGTTTAAGAATCTTGAAAGAATGTTGTATGCGTGGAAGAGTCCTGGAGACACCGCAAGGTTTCAGATTGATTATACGGTATAATGGTAAGACAGATATTTCGAAACCAGATTTTAAACTGTAAGACATTCCCAGGGGCAGATGTGAACTCTGACCTTAATTTATTCGTTATGAACTGTAGCTTAAAACTGAAGAAATTGCATAAAGGTAGAAAATTAAGGAGATGGAACCTGGATAAGTTGGAAGAAGGAGAGGTTGTTGAGAGTTTCAGAGGGAGCATCACGCAACGATTCACTACAACAGAGGAAATGAATACAGTACAAGACGAATGGGTTGCTATGAAAGATGAAAAAGTGAAGGAAGCAGAGAATCAAACAGGTTAAAAGGCAAGGCCTAGTAGAAACCCGTGGATATCGCAGGAGATATTGAATCACTGATGAAAGGAGATAATACACAAATGCAGCAAACGAAGCAGTCAAAAGGGAATACAGATGTCTAAAAAATTAGACTGACAGAAAGTGAAAAACTGATGAGCAATAATGGCTAGAGAACAGACACAGGGCTATAGAAACATATATAACTACTGCAAACATACACACATTAAAAAATGTTTTGCATCACTCCGGTTCCCAAAACTACTGAGACATTGACTGTGGATATTGTATCACAGACACAGCCCCTTTGACTGTTCAGGTATGTCACTAAATCCGCCCAAAGATGTAAACAACCATGCATGAGCAGCGCCTATTAGACGGATGGGGTTCGATAGCCGATCAGTTCCAATCATTCCACCACAAAGGAGGTACACGGCTTTGTTGTCTGTAGTTCAACCATGTCTAGACGGTCAATACCGTCGTTAGATTGCATCCGCATCGTTGCTTTGTGCTAGGAAGGGGTTTCAACAAGGGAAGTGTCCAGGCGTCTCGGAGTGAAACAAAGTGATGTTGTTCGGACATGGAGGAGATGCAGAGAGACAGTAACTGTCGATGACATGCCTCGCTCAGGCCGCCCAAGGGCTATTACTGCAGTGGATGACCGCTACCTACGGATTATGGCTCGGAGGAACCCTGACAGCAACGCCACCATGTTGAATAATGCTTTTTCGTGCAGCCACAGGACGTCGTGTTATGACTCAAACTGTGCGCAGTAGGCTGCGTGATGCGTAACTTCCCACCTGACGTCCATGACGAAGTCCATATTAGAATCCACGACGCCATGCAGCGCGGTACAGCTGGGCCCAACAACATGCCGAAAAGACCGCTCAGGATTGGCATTCCGTTCTCTTCACTAACGAGTGTCGCATATGCCTTCAACCAGACAATCGTCGGAGATATGTTTGGAGGCAACCCGGTCAGGCTGAACGCCATAGACACACTGTCCAGCGAGTGCAGCAAAGTGGAAGTTCCCTGCTGTTTTGGGATGGCATTATGTGGGGCCGACGTACGCCGCTGGTGGTCATGGAAGGCGCCGTAACGGCTGTACGATACGTAGATGCCATCCTCCGATCGATAGTGCAACCATATCGGCAGCATATTGGCGAGACATTCGTCTTCATGGACGACAATTCGCGCCCCGATCATGCACATCTTGTGAATGACTTTCTTCACGATAACGACATCGCTCGACTAGAGTGGCCAGGCCAGCATGTTCTTCAGACATGAACCGTATCGAACATGCCTGCGATAGATTGAAAAGGGCTGTTTATGGACGACCTGACCCACCAACTATTCTGAGGGATCTTCGCCGAATCGCCGTTGAGGAGTGGGACAAAATGGACCAACTGTGCCTTGATGAACATGTGATAGAATGCCACGACGAATACAGGCATGCATCAATGCAAGAGGACGTGCTACTGGGTATTAGAGGTACCGATGTGTACAGCAATCCGGACCACCACCTCTGAAGGTCTCGCTGTAGGGTGGTACAACATCCAATGTGTGGTTTTCATGTGCAATAAAAAGGGTGGAAATGATGTTTATGTTGATCTCTATTCCAATTTTCTGTACAGGCTCCAGAACCCTCGGAACCGAGGTGATGCAAAACTTTTGTGATGTGTGTAGAAGCCGCCTATAGGAAAATTATGCAGGCATTTAGAGAAAACCGAAGCAGCTCTATGTCTGTCAAGAGCTCAAATGGAAAACCAGTACTAAACAAAGAAGACAAAGCTCAAAAGTGGAATGAGTATATATTGAGACTGTAGAAGGCAAGAATTTAATAGAGCACGGAAGACGTAAGTCGAAACACGGTCCCTGGAGTAGACGGCACTCCGTCGGAACGTTTGATGTCTTTGGGAGATGCAGCCACGACAAAACTACTCCGCCTGGTATGCAAAACATACGAGAGAGGTAAATGGCCTCAGACTTAAAGAAGAGTGTAATTATTGCAATTCCAAAGAAATCATATGCTGACAAGCTATTAGTTTAATAAATCATGCTCGAAATGTAATGGCCCGAATTATTGCTGAATGTAAAAACTGGTGGAGGCCGACGTTGGGGAGGATCAGTTTGATGCCACAGCAAACGTTGAACAAGCGAGGCAATACTGATCCTACGAATTTTCTTACAAGATTGTTAAGGAAAGGCAAACGCCTGTCTATAGCTTTTTTAGTTCTGGAGAAAGTTTTGACAATGTTAACTGGAATTCAATCCCTGAAATTCTGAAGATAGGAGGGGCAATATACACGGAGCGAAAGGTTATTTACAACTTGTACAGAGATCATACAGAAGTTATAAGAGTCGAAGGTCATGAAGGGGAAGCGGTAGCTGAGAAGGGAGCGAGACAAGTCTGTAGCCTATGCCCGAAGTTATTCAGTCTGCACATTGGCCAAGCAGAGAAGGAGAACGAAGAAATATTTGGAGAAGGAATTAAAGTTGAGGCAGAAGAAATAAAAACTTTGAGACTTGCTGTCAGAGACAGCAAAGGACTTGGAAGAACATACGAACGGAATGAACAGTGTTTTGAAAGGAGGCTATAACATGAAGATCAACAAAAGCAATACAAGGGGAATGCAATGTAGTCGTATTAAATCAGGTGTTGTTGAGGGAATTAGCTTAGGAAATGAGACAGTAAAAGTAGTAGGTCACTTGTGCTAGTTGGACAGTGAAATAACTAATGATGGCCGAAGTAAAGAGGATATGAAATGTTGACTGGCAATTGAAAGAAATGCGTTTCTGAAGATGAGAAATTTGTTAACATCGAATGTAAATTTATGTGTTAGGAAGTCTTGTGTGGAAGTGGAACGTGGACGATAAGCAGTTAATACAAGAAACTAACTAATGAAATAGGGAGTTTTCCAGAAAGCAGATTTCAATATTTACGAACGATTCCTAGGGTATTTTGTTGCTTGCAGTCACCTAAGACTAGAGCGTGCATTGTTCAATAAGAAATATATGCATCAGTATATCCAGACAGTGCTGGACTATCGGTTAATGATAAATTATGTTCTAATAAACAGGAAACTACAAAGACAGGCAGAACACAGGGATTTACACGAACCACAGTATTCGTTCAGACTATTTTTTGCCATCTGTCAGCTGACCTGTTTCCTCTGCACAATATGACTAGCCGTCTGTGTCAGTCTATTTCAGTCACTGTAATGTTCTGTATGATACTTTTCGTTGGGCACATGAGACGCATTAGATCTAGCTTGCCCTTTTACGTACTGTTTGTCTCCTCCTTATGTTTTTTTGTGAGATTCCAAAAATTATCACTTGTGACGTCATTTATGGGAATTTAGTGTAATTATTTACCTTATCATAATCTCTGTGCCATCCGAAAGACGCAGTGTTGCAAATAAATTAGCTCACAGCAGAAGGGATAGAACATTAATTCCTTGTATCACTGGTTTCTCCCTTTTTTTCCATTTTTACTATATATAACTCGGAAGAACCAAATTAGCAAGGATTAGCAAATTCATGTATGTAGAGTCAGTAATATCAGAAGATGATAGAGGTGGATGCCACCCGTCGAATAACCACATCTTGAAATAAATGACGCATGCTTAATGGGGTCTTGTGAGATACACAAATGCATCTTCGAAGCAAAGACAAAATATAAAAAAACAGGCGTTAGACCAGCAATCATCTGTGACAGTGTTATGGGTTGTACTGAAGACGCATTAACAAAAACTGCATTTAGCTGTGAAGTGAATATTATGGTGGTCATGGGGAATGACCCTTAGGATAACGAAGAAGAAAAGCATCAAGAGTAGTTTGAAAGCACTATTCACTATAGATAAAATTACAGAATCAATACTAAAATGCTACGGCCATGTCTTATACAGATCGTACGACTATATCTTGAGGAAAGCATATCTATCGACGCAGGTGAAAGAGCGAGAGGCAGCCGTTGATAACCTGGCTTTTAACTGTCCAGAAGGACATGAAGAAGATGGGGCTGCTCGAACAAGGTATACACCAACAAAGCAAATTGTCCCTTAAGATTACAGAAGCCGCACCGCTTAGCGGGACTGTGAAAGGAAGACGAGGAAGACAATTGGCATAAATATATACACTCCTGGAAATGGAAAAAAGGACACATTGACACCGGTGTGTCAGACCCACCATACTTGCTCCGGACACTGCGAGAGGGCTGTACAAGCAATGATCACACGCACGGCACAGCGGACACACCAGGAACCGCGGTGTTGGCCGTCGAATGGCGCTAGCTGCGCAGCATTTGTGCACCGCCGCCGTCAGTGTCAGCCAGTTTGCCGTGGCATACGGAGCTCCATTGCAGTCTTTAACACTGGTAGCATGCCGCGACAGCGTGGACGTGAACCGTATGTGCAGTTGACGGACGTTGAGCGGGGGCGTATAGTGGGCATGCGGGAGGCCGGGTGGACGTACCGCCGAATTGCTCAACACGTGGGGCGTGAGGTCTCCACAGTACATCGATGTTGTCGCCAGTGGTCGGCGGAAGGTGCACGTGCCCGTCGACCTGGGACCGGACCGCAGCGACGCACGGATGCACGCCAAGACCGTAGGATCCTACGCAGTGCCGTAGGGGACCGCACCGCCACTTCCCAGCAAATTAGGGACACTGTTGCTCCTGGGGTATCGGCGAGGACCATTCGCAACCGTCTCCATGAAGCTGGGCTACGGTCCCGCACACCGTTAGGCCGTCTTCCGCTCACGCCCCAACATCGTACAGCCCACCTCCAGTGGTGTCGCGACAGGCGTGAATGGAGGGACGAATGGAGACGTGTCGTCTTCAGCGATGAGAGTCGCTTCTGCCTTGGTGCCAATGATGGTCGTATGCGTGTTTGGCGCCGTGCAGGTGAGCGCCACAATCAGGACTGCATACGACCGAGGCACACAGGGCCAACACCCGGCATCATGGTGTGGGGAGCGATCTCCTACACTGGCCGTACACCACTGGTGATCGTCGAGGGGACACTGAATAGTGCACGGTACATCCAAACCGTCATCGAACCCATCGTTCTACCATTCCTAGACCGGCAAGGGAACTTGCTGTTCCAACAGGACAATGCACGTCCGCATGTATCCCGTGCCACCCAACGTGCTCTAGAAGGTGTAAGTCAACTACCCTGGCCAGCAAGATCTCCGGATCTGTCCCCCATTGAGCATGTTTGGGACCGGATGAAGCGTCGTCTCACGCGGTCTGCACGTCCAGCACGAACGCTGGTCCAACTGAGGCGCCAGGTGGAAATGGCATGGCAAGCCGTTCCACAGGACTACATCCAGCATCTCTACGATCGTCTCCATGGGAGAATAGCAGCCTGCATTGCTGCGAAAGGTGGATATACACTGTACTAGTGCCGACATTGTGCATGCTCTGTTGCCTGTGTCTATGTGCCTGTGGTTCTGTCAGTGTGATCATGTGATGTATCTGACCCCAGGAATGTGTCAATAAAGTTTCCCCTTCCTGGGACAATGAATTCACGGTGTTCTTATTTCAATTTCCAGGAGTGTATATAACTGCGAAACTAAAAATTAATAGCTTCAAAATGTGACGTGGAAACACAGAATTTATATGAGGCATTGATACTGGGCATGACAACGCTGGCCTGTATTTGACTTGCTGACGCTATGTTATGTTATTTCCAGTATCTTAATGGGTTATAAGCCATTATACACACACCATAGTGGCGTCGACGAGCATATTTCGTACAATTAACTAAGTGTCGAGGGGTCGTATTGTAAATTGCAAAACGTTGCATGGAAGATAAGGAAAGAAGGAAAAACTATTATGACTTAGCGATTCGTCGATGCGGCTGGTCCCGGCGGAGGTTCGAGTCCTCCCTCGGGCATGGGTGTGTGTGTTTGTTCTTAGGTTAATTTAGGTTAAGTAGTTGTAAGCTTAGGGACTGATGACCTTAGCAGTTAAGTCGCATAAGATTTCACACACATCTGAACATTTGATCCGTTGATGACGGAGAAGCACAACCTCTGACTGGAGAAGGATGACACAGAAAATCAGCCGTGGGCGTTTCGGAGGGATCATCGCAGCAGTTACAAAAATGGCTGTGAGCACTATGGGACTTAACATCTGTGGTCATCAGTACCCTAGAACTTAGAACTACTTAAACCTAACTAACCTAAGGACATCACACACATCCATGCCCGAGGCAGGATTCGAACCTGCGACCGTAGCACAGGAGTTACAGAAATTTTTTTAAGATATAGACATGTTCTGGCTGTCCTAGACACAGTTCTGCTGCAGTACTGATAACAGGTGCGTCAGCGTATGATCGAAATAGCGCAGCTACAGCAAACGTACTGCAAAGTTCTTTTGGGCAATACGTCTAAATTGCACAAAAATTCACTGTGGAATTCTAGTAGTATACAGACCAAATGTAATGTCGCGTCCAGCCGTCGTGAAATGGTGCCTGTGTCACAAGGCCGCACAGACTGTGTAATGCTGGTTAGGAAGTCCAGATCTTGCACAGCGCGACTTCTACCTTTTCGGCGAGCAGACAGAACATCGGGGAGTAGTGGAAGGAGGGAGCGATTTTGCTTCGATAAAGACGTTTACATAGCAGTTCTCGAATGGCTCCGTGGCCAAGAAGTGCATTTCTGTCGTCGAAGAACAGAGCGATTAGTAGAACGTTCCGACCATTGTTGACAGAGACTCTGTGACTATGTCGAAAAATAGTGTCATGGATCTGTGTCACTTTAAGCTGTAGTACACTGTTCAATAATAGTTACTAGGCGTTCCATGGTAATGTGAAACTTTCGTTTTGAATTCTATTCGCACTTCTCGCGCAGTTCTAGACAGACCGTAATGAAACTCCGTAAGTTGTAACTCGACCAACGCCCTAGGAAGTACATCATAGTGTAACATGAGAACGGACGCTCTCACATTGTTCTTGTTATTGTGGAAATAATTAGAGGGTTTGGGCAGCGGGGGAGGGGAAAGTATTCTCCAACCCCCTCATAGTTGCTTCGACTGTGTTCATTTTGGTTATCTAAAAGGACAGCTGCGAGACCAACGCTTCGAGACACTGGAACACATCCAGAAAGCGGTGCGTCAGTGTCTACGGGCACAGGGAATTTACTTCTACTGCAAGGAAATTTTCAGATATACGAAACGGAGATAAAATGTGTGCTAAGAAATGGAGACTATATTGAGGGGTGACAGAAAAGTTTATTGATTAAGATGGTGCACAAGATTGTCTAAAAAACAAAAAATAATATTTATAGCAAAGGGTTGACCACGAGTTTCCGTGGAATCCTAGTAGCACGGAAGACAGTTTTGATATCTGACTTTTCTAATAGAGAGTGCCAACACTTTTCAGCGTAAAAAGTCTTCTTAAACTCATGAGAGACCTTTATTTCTATACTTATCGATTTCATATTTCTCGCTGTACGTCCTTCGACTAGTGTTGATATCAGTGGGTTTCTCTATTTACTGTTTCGGTTATCTCTGGATGTCTGCCGTGTATAACTGCTGAAGGTGCATTCGTGTTCTCCATATCCTTCGTTATAGATTTGATGATTCAGAATCTTCATGTTCACGTTCTAGTATAAACATTCGTACCGTCGTTGTCGTTTGTCTGGAATGCTTTTACCGATGAGATTCACAGGGATGCGTTCCTTGACTTCTGGAAGTTATTTCATACAGTCCCCACTATCGTTTAGTGAAAAAATAGGCTTTCCGAGTATCGGACCAAATTTGTAACTGGATTCTAAACTTTCTTGTGGATAAGACTCAACACGTCGCTCGTAACGGGACAAGATCGACATACGTACAGGTAATCCCAGGAGTACCACAAGAAAGTGTGATAGCACCGTTACTGTTTGCAGTATATATAAATGATAGAGTGGATAACGTCGAAAGCTCCATCAGCCTGTTAGCAGATGACGCGATGGTCTATAAGATGCTAAAACTGTAGTGAACTGCTGGAAGGCCTGAGCAATACTGATGAATAGTGAAGCGATTGGCAGTTGACCCTGACTGTAAATAAATGTAACATACAGCGCATACATAGGAAAAGAAATCCACTACTGTACAATTACGCTACTGGTGACAAACTACTGGAAACAGTAACTACCATTAAATATCAAGGAGTGACCACCGGTGCAAACTTAAGTGGAATGACCATATATATATATATAACCAGGAAAAGTAGATACTGCACTGAGGCTCACAAAAAGAAATGTAATTCTTCTACGAAAGAAGTGAACTACAAAAAACTTGTTTGACCGGTTCTTGAATATCGATGATCAGTCTGGAACCCCTAAAAGGTAGGATTAATAGAGGAGATACGCAAGATCCGACGAAGAGCGGTGCGTTGCTTGGCGGGCTCCTTAGTCGGCGAATGAGCGTTGTGGAGACGCTCAACGAACTCCAGTGGCAGACGATACACGAGAGGCAATGTGAATCACTGAGACGTTTACTACTGAAATCCCGAGAAAGTGTCACTTCTTTCCACATACGCCTCGCGAAATGATCGCAAGGAGAAAATTAGAGAAGTCAGAGGTAATATGGAGATTTATCGACAATCATTCTTTGCACGCGCCACTGGTCATCTCAATAGGGAAAGGATGATCAGTTAGTGGTACCAGAAGTACCCTCCGTCACATATTTACAGGTGGCTTGTGAGTTGTAGTTTTAGAAATCCAGACGTGGCTCATGACCCGTCCTTAGAGTTTCACTTCTGCCTCAGCTCTCTCCTACTTTTCAAATTTCACTGAAGTTTTTCTAATACACACATCAAAAAAAGTTTTGCATCACCTCGGTTCCGAGAGTTCCGGAACCTGTACATAAAAATGGAATAGAGATAAACATATGCATCATTTCCGCCCTTTTTATTGATCATGAAAACCACATATTGGATGTTGTACCACCATACAGCGAGACCTTCAGAGGTGGTGGTCGAGATTGCTGTACACACTGGTACCTCTAATACCAAGTAGCATGTCCTCTTGCATTGATGCATGCCTGTATTCGTCGTGGCATACTATCCAAAAGTTCATCGCCGCGCGGGATTAGCCGAGCGGTCTCAGGCGCTGCAGTCATGGACTTTGCGGCTAGTCCCGGCGGAGGTTCAAGTCCTTCCTCGGGCATGAGTATGTGTGTTTGTCCTTCGGATAATTTAGGTTAAGTAGTGTGTAAGCTTAGGGACTGATGACCTTAGCAGTTAAGCGCCATAAGATTTCACACACATTTGAACCAAAAGTTCATCAAGGCACTGTTGGTCAAGATTGTCCCACTCCTCAATGGGGATTCGGCGTAGCCTGCCAATGTGGCCGAGCGGCTCTAGGCGCTACAGTCTGGAACCGCGCGACCGCTGCGATCGCAGGTTCGAATGCTGCCTTGGGCATGGATGTGTCTGATGTCCTTAGGTTAGTTAGGTTTAAGTAGTTTTAAGTTCTAGAGGACTGATGACCTAAGAAGTTAAGTCCCATAGCGCTCAGAGCCATTTGAACCATTTTTTGATTCGGCGTTGATCCCTCAGAATGGTTGGTGGGTCACGTCGTGCATAAACAGCCCTTTTCAATCCATCCCAGGCATGTTCGATAGGGTTCATGTCTGGAGAATATGCTGGCCACTCTAGTCGAGCGATGTCGTTATCCTGAAGAAAGTCATTCACAAGATGTGCACGATGGGGGCGCGAATTGTCGTCCATGAAGACGAATGTCTCGCCAATATGCTGCCGATATGGTTGCACGATCGGGTGGAGGATGGCATTCACGTATCGTACAGCTGTTACGACGCCTTCCATGACCACCAGCGGCGTACGTCGACCCCACATAACGCCACCCCAAAAAAGCAGGGAACCTGTATGGTTGAAGGCATATGCGACACTCATCGGTGAAGAGAACGGGATGCCAATACTGAGCGGTCCATTCGGCATGGTGTTGGGCCGATCTGTACCGAGCTGCATGGTGACGTGGTTTCTAAGATGGACCTCGCCATGGACGTCGGGAGCAGCCTATTGCGCACAGTTTGAGTCGTAACACGACGTCCTGTGGTGGTACGAAAACGCGTTATTAAACATGGTGGCGTTGCTGTCAGCTCTCCTCCGAGTCATAATCCCCAGGTAGCATTCATCCACTGCAGTAGTAGGCCTTGGGCGGCCTGAGCGAGGCATATCATCGACTGTTCCTGTCTCTCTGTATTCCCTCCATGTCCGAATAATATCGCTTTGTTTCACTCCGAGACGCTTGGACACTCCCCTTGTTGAGAGCCCTTCCTGGCACTAACAATGCGGAAGCGATCGAACCACGGTATTGACCGTCTAGGCATGGTTGAACTACAGACAACACGAGCCGTGCACCTCCTTTGTTGTGGAATGACTGGAACTGATCGGCTGTCGGACCCCATCCTTCTCATAGGTGCTGCTCATGCATGGTTGTTTACATCTTCGAGGGGGGGGAGTGACATATCTGACCAGTCAAAGGGACTGTGTCTGTGATACAATATCCACAGTCAAAGTCTGTCTTCAGGAGTTCTGGGAACCGGAGTGATGCAAAACTTTTTTAGGTTTGTGTACCTTACTGGACTAGTATTCCTGAATAAAGGATGTTGCGAAAAAATGGCTTAAACACAGCCAAGAGATCTGTTTACATGACGAAACTCTCACTCTGCAGCGGAATGAGCACTGTAAGATTCAGGTTTCAGTATTCCGGTCCGGTACGGTTTTAAACTGGCAGGAAATTTCAAGTATCATTTCGGTCCCAAAAAAGGAAAAGAAAGTGCGTAAGCCACGTAGATCCTCACATGGCTGATAAATGTGGAATGGGGTAAGTGCTACGGAGATTGTACGCTAATGAGTGTACGCTATGTACGCTACTGAGTGCTACTTGGGTATATACTTACCTTTAGGCTTACGATTATTTTTATGAAAGTTTTAGCACCTTCGCTACTCAGGCGGCCTAGCCTACATACCTGTGACACAAACATTCCTTGCTTCTGATCGGTGGTCCCTGGTGCACGGAGACAGTTTACGATGGTAGAGGGTGAGTAGAGGCGCTGGTGATCTCCCATGTCAGCCAGACTGGGCCTCAAACAGTGCTGTCTGAGCGCTCAACATTGGCCATCACCCAGTGGACACCTATACCTTCCGGCACGGCTGTGGCCGATGAGCTTTATACCCTCAGAGAAGGAGTGGTCTAAGTACCTGTACGGTGACAAGCTACGCTTCATAATCAATCCTCTACCTCAATGCAAGTATCCAATTTTGTAAGCTTTCGAAGCAGAAAAAAGGCTTGGTGAGCTAATGTCTGTCCCGTGGAAAACCCTCATAATTTGATTACATGAATGGTGTGTTAATAGTTTGTCCCTATATTTCATCCTCTCATAACAATGGCTTAGTGCCGTAATCACAAATCCTTAACAACATTAACATGACCATGGGTACAAAAGAATGTTACTCAACGACGTCTTGAGTTGTTATCAAAACTTTTTTGTCTTACGGTCACTCATTAAATTCATAAGTTAAAACAATATTATATCAGCCAACCATATTTTTGAGAATTGCGGTGTAAACTTAAGATTGTGTCAACAAAAGATAATCTATAAATAGTATACTATTTCCTGCGAGCAACGTGTAAGACGATGTTAACAAATCCACTGAAAAATTACTAAAGCGCACAAAAGAGCAGACATCGCGGACGTGCAGTCTGTTTTGCACCTGTTGCCAAGCTGTATTGTACATTGATGGTACTGAAAACTATCCAAAGTGTATTAAGGGTACAGGGACAAATGGAGCGTAACGATAGGGCATTTTTTACTTTCATGGTGGGTGCAGATCTATTATAGTGGGATGTCGGATTTTCAGTCGGTATTAATCAGCTACATAGGACGTCTCAGGATTGGAGAAGGCAAGTAAAATGAAAAACAAGCTAGAAAGTGGGTTACATTCAACCTTCGTAGACATCGAGAAACAAACCACTGATCCACTTGTTTCTGCTCTTTATCTCGTAGAAAAGAAATACGATTACTCAATAGTGCTACTAAATTTTGGAAATTTAACAATTTATACAAACACTCTTCCACTCACTCACTGAACAGTAGCCCAGTGCTGCAAAGGTCTCTGCCTAGCTATTGAATGTTTTATTCTTTTATCAGATAAGTGTAGTGAGCGATGCATACAGTAGAAGTAATTATAAAAGGAAAAAGACGCGAAAATTATCAAAATAAATCCTAAGAGTAGCATTAAATTTTTCATCAGACACTAGAATGATGCAGAAAAGTGCTTAAAATCTGTAATTTCTCAGTGGGATAGCAAAGTTAAGATATTTGCGTTTATTGAGAAGCATACGATGTCTTGTGAGAAGAAGTGGGACTTATAGGTCAAACATTTAACTGCCACCGTAAAGTAAAAGTTGGCTCAGTATTTATAGACAGATACGTAAATTCGCTCTGAATCAAATATTAGCTTTCACTATATGGATGTGGGACCATGACAAATTAAAACTATTAACCGGATATGGACTTGAAACTGGCCACTGGCTTTTCACTGCCAACGCTTATCAACTAAGCTATCTGAACACGCGTAACTGTTTGACTCAAATATGTAGTGTGTCGGCATTTCTGTCCTGAAGCTTCTAACGCAATAGACCGTCTGAAATTATATCTACCTACTTGATACTGCATGTCAAAATATGTAAGTATTCGAGCACTTTAAATTGTGGATTAAAGTTTCTTTTTCTAATATCGTAATTTACACATTCAATCTGAGTAATTAGTCGACAGATTATGAAGTGCATCACCTTTAAATGCGAACATATTAAAGTGGCCTCGACCGTGAAGCAATTTGAAAATACAAATTACTGTAGTCTTTCGCATTTGATGTTCTATTCACCGCGCGTTTAGGAGAATTATACCTCAATCACAAGGTGGATTTACTACAGTTGAAAAGACGCGGACGATTCGTATGTTTGGCTTTCCGTGAACAATCTGTGCCACTGTCACTGTTAGTAGTATTTACATCACAAACCCTTTATAGAAAGTGTATGTGATGTAAACACTAGTGGAAAACAAGCCTGTGACCGCTGAAAGACAGTGTCACAAATTGTCAACGAAAATGGGCTGCCTTGGTAATTCCGACGACGGAAATGTCATTAACCGTCGCACCGCTTGGGTGGAAATGGACGTTTATTTCACAATAACAGCGTCCACAGATTTGCTTGTCTGTTGAAAACGCGCTGTAATTTTACTCTGTGAAAGAGTGTTGGTCAATATAAAACGCGTCAATACCATTGATAATAGCCAGTGAAGATATTTGTGTTACATTACCGTCGAAAAGCTGCTTCAATAGAAAGCTTTTCCCTGTAATGCGAAACTAAGTGAGACGAAGGTCGAAGCCAGAAATGGCTGAACATGGAATTTTGCCTTAGCTGTACTTCCTCCGACAGAAGCAGCAAAGCAAATGAATTATGGAAGACGTAGCAACAATAACTAAAACGTAAATGAAACTAAGAGCGTATTTGAAGGTGACACTGCAGTTCGGTTAAGGAGATGACAAAATTCTAAGCAGTAGCATAGCAGCAGTGGCGTTCTTATTGACATCAGGCACCATTATCAGCCCAAACACAGCACGACGAAACACATAATTTCGCGTGAAGGGATATGGCGAATCACATACCAGAAAACTTTAAAATGCTACCACTCCAGTTTCTACGAAATTTCGGAAGAGTCACACGCGCATTTTCTCTGGTGTCTCCACAGATAATAATAATTCCGTTTATGTAATATGTAGCTGGAGTCAGCCCAAATGAATACAGTCATGATGACTGACAACTTCAGCTGCCGACAGGTGTTGTTGTTATACCTCGATGTGGACAGCTGAAAATGTGTGCCCCGACCGGGACTCGAACCCGGTATATATAGTTAGTATAGTTAGTATATAGTTAGTATAGTATAGAACCTCGTATATATAGTTAAAGGCTACCCAGCCATTGACCTTCGTCTGTGCGAATGCGCACAGATTGCACAAACTCTTACGGGAATCGCCAAAGCGTGCGCGAGTAATGAGTGGGTGGGCAAATGTCTATAAGGTACAATACAATGTAGAATTGTGGACAGTTGGGAATGTGAGTCTCACGGGAAGCGTGTGCAGGGGATAAGTCCCTGCAGTCGCGCTATTCATCTGTGTCCTCGGTGGCTCAGATGGATAGAGCGTCTGCCATGTAAGCAGGAGATCCCGGGTTCGAGTCCCGGTCGGGGCACACATTTTCAGCTGTCCACTTCGAGGTATAACAACAACACCTGTACGCAGCTGAGGTTGTCAGTTAGTCATCATTTATTCCAGGGAAAAGCTGCATGGTCATCAACAGTAACTCTTCTTTCGAGACAAGTTACTGTCTTCGTATGAATACAGTCATGTTCAGATAAAATAGAACGCCTTGAACCACTGGAGACAGGACGTTCATAGTCACAGGACATGTACATTAGTATGTTCCGCAGAAACAGTCAGCATTTCAGTCACCTTGGTTCAGCACGTGTCCTGTTGCCTAGTAGCCATAGCGTCCGTCATGGGCCCTCATAACTTCTTCCATGCGTGATGACATCGACGCGTATAAGGCGCCAACGGCGTCCTCTGATGTAGCCATCCATGCTGCATTCATCTGGTTCCAAAATTCATGTGCAGTGGTTGGTATTGGGTCACAGCGCTGCACCCGTCGTTTCACCATGTCCCACACATTTTCGATTGGCGACAATATTTGTGACTGGTGGACCAGGGCAAAAGACTGACATCCTGTGACATCAAGAAGGCCGTGTTGGTGCAGTAACATGAGATCGTGCACTGTCTTGCTGAAAAATGGCGTCTGAGGTGGTGTGCAGAAAGGGTATGGCTGCGTGTAGCAGGATATCATTCACGTGGGTCACATTGGTCAGAGTGCCCTAGACACGCACAAATTGCGAATTTTGGTTGTACCTAATAGCACCCCACACCATAAGGACGAGCTGGCGGTGTATGTCTGGTGCGACTGCAGTCACTGTGATGCTGCTCCCACTGTCTGAGGCGGACCAAAATGTGGCCATCACTGTCAACCAAACAGAAACTTGATTCGTCCGAAAACACTATCTGATGCCATTCCTGTCCCCAGTGATATCGTCTAGCATGTTTCTGCACATTCGTCAAAGGTAGGCAGAGCAGTGGAGTTTCTGCACATCCGTCAAAGGTAGGCAGAGCAGCGGAAGACGCCCACGCAACCCATGCCGTAATAAACGGCGACGAACCCTGATAGTGTACGACGTGTTACACTGTCCCAATATTGACTCGGAGTCGAGGAGGACGCAGATCTGTCCTGCAATGCGATTCGGATGAGGTATCAATCTTCTCGGGCAGTGGTCTGGGTGGTGCGACCTGACCCATTTCGTCGTGTTCTACGGCCTTCCGTGAACCATTCTGCACCCATCCGCAGCACTGTCGAAACACTTCGTCCCAAAATGGTTCAAATGGCTCTGAGCACTATGGGACTTAACATATGAGGTCATCAGTCCCCTAGAACTTAGAACTACTTAAACCTAACTAATCTAAGGACATCACACACATCCATACCCGGTGCAGGATTCAAACCTGCGACCGCTTCCAGACTGAAGCGCCTAGAACCACTCGGGCACACCGGCCGGCCGTGACCCACCAACCACTCTGAGAATCTACGCCGAATCGCCAACGAGGAGTGGGACAATCTTGATTAACAGTGCCTTGATGGGCTTGTGGATAGTATTTTTTGCTGGAAGCAGGTGTAGAAGATAAAAGTTTTCGAGGGAGACCAAGTCTAGCATACAGTAAGCAGCTTCAAGTAGAAGTAGGTTACAGTAGGTATGTATAAATGAATGGGCTTGCACAAGATAGACTAAAGTAGGGAGATGCCGTCTGCAGAAAAATCAAATGGCTCTGAGCAGTATGGGACTTAACATCTGTGGTGATCAGTCCCCTAGAACTTAGAACTACTTAAACCTAACTAACCTGAGGACATCACACACATCCATGCCAGAGGCAGGATTCGAACCTGCGACCGTAACAGTCACGCGGTTCCGAACTGAAGGTCCTAGAACCGCTCGGCCACCGCGGCCGGCACTTCGTCCCACACGAGTAGCAATGTCTCGGATGGATGCATCACATTCTCTCATGCCAGCAATGCGCCCTCTTTCAAGCCCACTTATTTGACGGTACGGATGGTTGGTTGGTTGGTTTTTGGGGAAGGAGACCAGACAGCGTGGTCATCGGTCTCATCGGATTAGGGAAGGATGGGGAAGGAAGTCGGCCGTGCCCTTTCCGAGGAACCATCCCGGCATTTGCCTGGAGTGATTTAGGGAAATCACGGAAAACCTAAATCAGGATGACCGGACGCGGGATTGAACCGTCGTCCTCCCGAATGCGAGTCCAGTGTCTTACCACTGCGCCACCTCGCTCGGTTGACGGTACGGTTCGCACATACGTCTGTGAGGAGTCCAGCCCGTCTGCTCAAGTTACACAGATCAATTTTCTTCAGTTTATAGCGACAACGAGAGCCGCAGGCACATTTTACCGGTAGGTGGTGTTGCGCCGCGATATCGATGATGACCTTGAAGCCGCGGACCTACATGGCTCAAGTGCTAATCATTTCTGCCGAACATATTAACGTACATGAGCTGTGAATATGAACATCCTATCTCTAGTCGTTCAAGGTGTTCTGTTTTTTTTTTTCTTTCTGAACATGAGTGTATTGCTCATCAAGTCCTTCATGCGACGCCCAGTGTCAACGGAAACCGTCCATTTTTCCCGTTCCAAACAAAATGATTTTTAATACGAAATCTTAAGTGCTCATTTTACAGAGCGGTTGCAAATTAGTCCACTGTGATATTCCTTTTATCGATATGTATTAACAGGGAACTTCAAACACGAACAATAACTAGTACTCTAGCAGCGACTGAGCAGCTCTGCTACACGATGGCAGCTTTCAAAGCTGGCCAAGCCGGTACTGCCGCCGCTGGGGTACTCGCTATTCTTCGTGCTTTACTGTCCCTTTTAATTCATGCCGATAAAACTAATATCGCACTGAACTAACCTGAGACACCTCTACCGAAGGGAACGTAAAACCCGGCGGGGTCAGGGATTTTCTCTGCCTCGTGATGGCTGGGTGTTGTGTGCTGTCCTTAGGTTAGTTAGGTTTAAGTAGTTCTAAGTTCTAGGGGACTGATGACCATAGATGTCAAGTCCCATAGTGCTCAGAGCCATTTTGGAACGTAAAATTACGCTTTAAAAACCATTTTGTTTGTGACGTGAAACAAACCGACGCTTTCCGTCGACACTAACCGTTGCGTTAAAGATTTGATAAGAAGAATTTATTTGGGTTGACTTCAGCTACGCACAGTGAAAACGAAATGGCAAATATCTGCCGAAATAAAAAGAAAATTCGCCTGACGGCTCTCAGGAGACACGGTATATGTACATGCGCTTGCGCATACGACTATGACAACAACACAAAAACTTCACGAACATCACAAAGAGGACAAATACACCGAGAGGCAGACGTACCAGCAGTAATCTCACAGGGGATCTACAGCATAAAGGCCCATAACGACTTCCACCGTAATGCGCCACGAAACGTTGTGAGATGTGCATTATGACTGTTAGGTCGCTTTAAACAAGGAATACGTGAGCTAATATTTTCTCGTAAACCGTAGTTACAGCTGAATAATTATAGCCGAGGCGGGCAGGTGTACGGTGAATAATGAACTACTGTCCACAACTTCCGTATGTTCTATATTACAGACGGTAACGTGCATTCACAGCGCAGTAGTTTTAGAAGTTTAGCTGGCAAATACTTAAAATACGTACGTTGTGTGGTCGCGGTCTCACTCTAGAAACTTACCGACCGACGAACGTCCAATTCACAATAATGCCCATATATTACGGAGAGAGTGCAAAACACAAATTAATGGTGTATAATATGAAAAAACCGGCACTAAAATTGATAAGGTCACTACTGAGGTAGTGCTGCATGAAATTAGGCAAAATCAGGCCACTAAATCCTCGAGACAGGGACGGTAGCAGTTGATGTGAAAGTGGAACAAGTTACATTTTACGCTGGATACGCTACATAATTAGATCTTCCCTAGCTCATATTTGTAGAGAACCTCCTTCACAGCAAACAGTCGAGTTTTACTGGAAAAGAACGTAGGTCAGTATTGTCTACAAAAAGGATAAAAGGTCGGATCCACAGAAAAACAGACCGCTACTGCTGTCGTCGATGTGTTGTAGGATGCTAGGACATATTTCAAGCCAAAGCAATATGACTTTCTTGGAAGACAACAAGCTCCTCTTGAAGGTTGAGCAGAGATTCAGGAAGAGCTACCCGTGTGAAATAAACATTAGTTTCACCATACTACGTATGTACTATTTCACAGCCGGTATCTCTGTCTGGGATTCTTTGTCTTTATAGCCTCTGATGACGACGCCAACATTGGAAGACGAAATGTTTGGCAGAGAAATACGCCTTGTGTCACGGTCTAATTCCCAAAAAAATTATTATTTAAATAAAAGTCAACTTTTAATATACCACGTTTATTCATCGGACTAAAGAGTGTAAAATTATTTCTCCACGCCCCATACAGATTACTAACCCCATACAGATAGTCCTAAAAATTCGTGATTGTGAATTTTTAATAGCTATGAAAATATTTGTAAGGTTCAAAACGAAAAACGGGGAGCGTATGCAGTAGATAATAGTAAGGAGAGGAATTATTCATGCACCAGTTATGTATTGCGTGCGTCCCACAGTTGTCGTTTTGAATCTTACAGATATGTATGTAGCTATTAAAATTCACCATCATTAATTTCTAGAAGTATTTGTATGGAGCTAGGTATCTGTATGCGGCTTGGAAAAATTATTTTATACTTTTTAGTCCGACGTACAAACGTGGTATATTAAAAACAGATTTTTATTTAAATGATTATTTTTTTTTTTTTTGCCTTTCAGTCTTTTGTGTGAGATGTTTTCATTTGATTTCAAACATTTTAATGATATTATAACAAAATGTGGTAAATTTTAGGTTTATTTCAGTTTTTTCTTCACCTGGACCAACCAATACGTTGCTTCCTCCTACAAATCTCTCGCGAAACGACTGTGATGATAAAAATTATAAAGATTCGAGCTCAGACGGAGACTTAGGAACCGTTGTTCCAGCTAACACTTCGTGACTGGAACAGGAAATGAGGGAAATGACAGTGGTACACGTAATATCCTCTACCATACACCAGACGAGAAAGCTACTTAATACTCTCTCAGACAAAAAAGAAAAAAAAAAAAAAACGGCGCACCACGAAGAAGCTATGCATATTGGTCACAATTTGATATTCATACACTTATCGATGGAAACTGCAAAACTGTAAACTTCGGCGGCCGATGGATGAATGTGTGACGCTCTACCGCAATTTCACCATGCACCTGGCAAGGATAGTAAACAGGGTACATGCCTCTTCCATGGCATAAAGACTTTGCGATTTTCATTCTGTGTACAAAACTGGACAGTAACTATGCCTCGCAGACAGGCGAGTGAATAATATACACTACTGCCCATTAAAATTGCTACACCACGAAGATGACGTGCTACAGACGCGAAATTTAACCGACAGGAAGAAGGTGCTGTGATATGCAAACGACTAGTTTTTCAGAGCATTCACACAAGGTTGGCGCCGATGGCTACTCCTACAACGTGCTGACATGGGGAAAGTTGCCAACCGATTTCTCATACACAAACAGCAGTTGACCGGCGTCGCCTGGTGAACCGTTGTTGTGATGCCTCGTGTAAGGAGGAGAAATGCGTACCATCACGTTTCCGACTTTGATATAGGTCGGATTGTAGCCGATCGCGATTGCGGTTTTATCGTATCGCGACATTGCTGCTCGCGTTGGTCAAGATCCAATGACTGTTAGCATAATATGGAATCGGTGGGTTCAGGAGGGTAATACGGAACGCCGTGCTGGATCCCAACGGCCTCGTAACACTAGCAGTCGAGATGACAGGCATCTTATCCGCAGGACTGTAACGGGTCGTGCAGCCGCGTCTCGACCCCTGAGTCAACAGATGGGGACGTTTGCAAGACAACAACCATCTGTACGAACAGTTCGGCGACGTTTGCAGCAGCGTGTACTATCAGCTCGTAGACCATGGCTGCGGTTACTCTTGACGCTGCATCACATACAGGAGCGCCTGCGATGCTGTAGTCAACGACGAACCTTGGTGCACGAATGGCAAAACGTCATTTTTTCGGATGAATCCATGTTCTGTTTACAGCATCATGATGGTCGCATCCGTGTTTGGCGACATCGCGGTGAATGGACATTGGAAGCGTGTATTCATCATCGCCATACTGGCGTATCACCCGGTGTGATGGTATGGGGTGCCATTGGTTACACGTCTCGGTCACCTCTTGTTCGCATTGACGGCACTTTGAACAGTGGAAGTTACATTTCAGATGTGTTTAGACCCGTGGCTCTATCCTCCATTCGATCCCTGCGAAACCTTACATTTCAGCAGGATAATGCACGACCGCATGTTGCAGGTCCTGTACGGGCCTTTCTGTATACAGAAAATGTTCGACTGCTGCCCTGGCCAGCACATTCTCCAGATCTCTCACCAATTGAAAACGTCTGGTTAATAGCGGCCCAGCAACTGGCTCGTCACAATACGCCAGTCACTACTCGTTATGAACTGTGGTATCATGTTGAAGCTGCATGAACAGCTGTACCTGTACACGACATCCAAGCTCTGTTTGACTCAATGCCCAGGCGTATCAAGGCCGTTATTACGGCCAGAGGTGGTTGTTCTGGGTACTGGTTTCTCAGGATCTATGCACCCAAACTGCGTGAAAATGTAATCACATGTCAGTTCTAGTATAATATATTTGTCCAATGAATACCCGTTTATCATCTGCATTTCTTCTTGGTGTAGCAATTTTAATAGCCAGTGGTGTACTTAGATGTCAGCATTTGAGTAGGGACGTGTAGTTGGGTTCAAAGATACCGGCTGGAGTAACTGGCGAATCGATCTACAACTGAATAAGAGCAGTGCCACTATTCGACGATGTTGATAGGAATGGGTGAACAATGGCGGAACACAGTGTCAAGAAAGAAGCAGTCGTCCAAGACAGGCGACAGAACGAGAGGACCGAGCAATTGTCAGAGAGTCACTCAGAGCGCCGCATTCATCATCTTTATCATCGACCCGACGTGCAACTGGTGCTTCAGTGACCACAAGGACCATAAATAGGTGCCTCACAGAAAGGGTGTCAGCTCACGCCATCCACTGCGCCGACTACCATGGGCCTTTGCATACCAACAAGCCCGTTTGCAGTGGTGTCGCGTGCATTCGGGCTGGAATCACATTAACTGGAGTAAAACTGTCTTCAATGATGAGTCCCGCTTCGAACTGGACCCCAATGACCAGCGAGGACGTGTCTGGAGACTCCCCGGGCAGCAGTGGGATACCAATCTGACTGTCGCCCGCCATACGGACCGACAACCAGGAGTGATGGTGTGGGTTGCCATTTCGTTTCATAACAGGACACCTTTGGTTCTCATCTGTGTCATCCTTACAGCACAGTGATACGTCGATGATATTCTACGCCCCTTCGTGGCAAGCCATCCTGGGCTTACATTTCAAAAAGATAATGCCCGCCCGCACACGGCGAGATCTGCTACTTCTTGTCTTGTTGCTTTACAAACCCTACCTTGCCCAACAAGATCGCCAGATCTCTCGCAAACTGAGAACGTTTGAAGCACTTCGAGCAGGACTCTCCAGCCATTTCGGGATTTTGATGATATAACGCGATAATTGGACAGAATTTGGCACGATATCCCTAAGGATGACATCCAACAACTCTATCACTCGTGCCAATCTGAATAACTGCTTGCATAAGGGCCAGAAGTGGACCAACGCGTTACTGATTTGCTCGATTTGTGAAGCTCTTACTCTTGAATAAATTATTAATTTTTTCTGACACTGTAATCATTTGTTTGTCCGTATATGTACATCTCATCTACATATTTCCGTCCCATTCGGATAAGTACTTCATGGTTCGTCGTTGCTTTTGTCTTAAAGGGTATTTAATTATCGTCCAGCTCTGAGCTATGTTGAAAGTTTCAGGTCTCCAGCTCATTGGGAAGTTCGTTTAAAATCAACTGAAAATTTGTACCGAACAGACAGTCAAGCAAAAAAGCGACAGCATAAAAACGAGGTAAAATCACCAATGACATATTGATTTACGCATACGTCACATTTGACAGGCATCAAATACAAGTGAACAGATAGATTCTATCACCCTAGAAATCCAAAACGATTTCAATACTGTACCACGTCATCGATTGTTAACGAAGGTACAGTAATGTGTAGTATCTACGCAGGTATGGGATTGGCTAGATGAACATTTTACTAATAGGCCACAGTACGTTATACCGGTCGGTGATCGCACTACAGAAACGAAAGTACCATCCAGTGTGCCCCAAGCAAGTGTAAGAGGACCTCTACTGTTCTCAACATACATAAATGATTTATCATATAGGGACAGCAGGCTACAAAATTTTTCGCTGACAATATTCTGAACATGGAAGTATCGTCGTTGAACGATCGTAAAGAAATGGAGGAAGATTTGGAAGGAATTACTATGTGGTGCGATGAATAGAAGCTTTCTTAAAGTGTGCATAAATGCAAGACAATACCTATAACAAAGAGAAAGAAACCGATGGAGCAATCACGTGGAATCTGACTGGAAGACTTATAATTGTTGTAACAGTTCTGGAAAAGTCCAGTGCATCTTTAAAGAAAATAGCATACAAGACGCTATTGCGATTAATTACAGAACATTGTTTCAGCGTTTGGAGTCTTCATTAAGCAGGCATGACAATATACTGCGATCGAATACAGAGACCCGTTGCTAGGATCGTAACACAACGCTGTAGGCCAAATGAAACTGTAGCAGAAATGCTGAGGAACTTAAATGCGAATCCTTCTGAAAAATACGATATAGTTTTCGCGAAAACTTGTTAATTCAGATGGATAAATATTCGTACTATTATTATTTATAGACTTGAAAGCCATTTAAGATCTCAGTTCATCGTCCAGGAGGCTAAGTCGAGAGCTTGCTAGCGACAGAGGCGAGGACATATTTGGTACTATCCACTCGAAAGAATAAGACCACGCCCCCATTCAAACTCCCATAACCTTACCAGCTACGTAACTCATCGTTGGTATAGACAGTCGCTTCTACGCCGTTGGCGGTGGATTTGTTTTGGAGCACAAGCAGTGGAGTTTGGCTCGTAAGGGGATGTCCATCAACTGCGATAGGCTTTTTTTCTTCAAAATTTGGACTCCCGCTTCCCCTCTGATGACATTTGGTGAGATGTAGTGGGAAACCCCCTTCCCCCTCACGTGAGGTTTAACTCGTACCTGGGTAAAAATACATGAAAAAGAATTTTTTTTATTTGTTTTAAGCATTTTAAAACGTGATCAAGGTCACTTAATTTCAAGCGTGCCACGCCTGAGTAGTTTTGGGACAGGCAGACAGATGGACAGAAAGATTCCACGAAAATAGTACGAACCATTTTGACGTATCCTTAAACAACCCACCATTGTCATTGAGCCTTTACTTACTTTGTAGTTGAAAGACAACATTGTTTGTATCTTCTTTTGAACAATATGATTATGTAGCTTTTAAGTCTCTTCAGTGATACAATGAAGCGGAAAAGAAACTGGTATAGGCATACGTATTCAAATACAGAGGCAGAATACGGTACTGCGGTAGGAAACGCCTATATAACAAGTGTCTGGCGCAGTTGCTAGATCGGTTACTGCTGCTACATTGGCAGGTTATCAAGATTTAAGTGAGTTTGAACGTGGTGTTGTAGTTGGCGCACGAGCGATGGGACACAGTATCTCCAAGGTAGCTATGAAGCGGGGGTTTTCCCGTACGACCATTTCACGAATGTCTCGTGAATATCAGGAATCCGGTAAAAAAAAAAAATCTAATCTCCGACATCGCTGTGGGCGGAAAAAGATCCTGCAAGAACGGGTCCAACGACGACTGAAGAGAATCGTGCAACCCTTCAGGAAATTGCTGCAGATATCAATGCTAGGCCATCAACAAGTGTCAGCGTGGGAACCATCCAAGGAAACAGCATCGATATGGGCTTTCGGAGGCGAAAACCCACTCGTGTTCTCTTGATGACTGCACGACACAAGGATTTATGCCTCGCCTGGGCCTGTCAACACTGACATTCGGCTGTTGATGACTGGAAACATGTTGCCTGGTCGTACGAGCCTCGTTTCAAATTGTAGCGAGCGGATGGACGTGTACGGATATGGAGGAAACCTCATGAATCCATAGACCCTGCATGTCAACAGGGGACTGTTCAAGCTGGTAGAGGCTGTGTAATGCCGTGGGGCGTGTGCAGTTGGAGTGATATGGGAACCGCTGACTCTGACAGGTGACACGTGCGTAAGAAACCTGACTGACCACCTGCATCCATTAGTGTCCATTGCGCATTCCGACGAACTTGGGCAATTCCAGCACAACAATGAGACACCCAACACGCCCAGAATTGCTACAGAGTGGCTCCAGAAACACTCTTCGGAGTTTAAACAATTCCAGTGGCTACCAAACTCCCCAGACATGAACATTATAGAGCATATTTGGGATGCCTTGCCAGGTGCTGTTCAGAAGAGATCTCAACTCCCTCGTACTCTTGTGGATTTATGGACAGCGCTACAGGATTCGTTGTGTCAATTCCCTCCAGCAGTACTTCAGACAATAGCCGAGTCCATGCAACGTCGTGTTGCGGCACTTCTGCCTGCATGTATTTCGACTTGTTGACATGCCGCTCAGCATACGCATTATGAATGTTTTGATACAAATTCATGCTGAACAGAATACCATCGCCTTTATATTCATTGCAGAATATCACGACTGAGTCACTGATCGACACGTAGCGATTTCGACCGACACGGCAGGAAGCTCCCCGAATGAGATCTAACACTTGGGTAGCAGTTGTATTAAATAAAGGAATCCAGGACAAGCACACATGTAAAACATTCGTTTCAATTCAGAGAAGCCATAAGGACTGGTAGTCACTGTAATATCGTCTATGTTCGGGATTAATCTTTTAAAACAAGGTTTAATCCATTATAATAAAGTATATCGTTTGTATCTTTGTACTAAAAAGCTGACGTGAGATTTTAATTGCCCTCCCCCCCCCCCCTCCCCCCTCCCCTGGCCCACCTCGATGTGAGATTTGCTGAGATTTTCCCAGACCCCTCAGAGCCATGGAGCGAAATGTAAAGTCAAAAATGTTGAATTATATGTTAAACTAGTTATTAATGGTGCGTGTACCCATTTGTCTCGCCTTAATAGTGACGATGGTACGCGTAATGCAGAAGTTAATCCGAATCGTGGGTGATATAAGCTTACATTTGCGTGTATCTGCCCACCGCTCATTAAGATTATTAATTATGCACGCGAACAGATGATGATTAGACTTGGGTGACTACCGGCCGCGGTGACCGAGCGGTTCTAGGCGTTTCAGTCCGGAATCGCGCGACTGCTACGGTCGCAGGTTCGAATCCTGCCTAGGGCATGGATGTGTTAATGTCCTTAGGTTAGTTAGGTTTAACTAGTTCTAAGTTATAGGGGACTGATGACCTAAGATGTTAAGTCCCATAGTGCTCAGAGCCATTTCAACCATTTGAACTTAAGTGACTGATGCAGAATCAGACTCGTGTATAAAAGCAGCGTGTGAAAACTGCAACACTTAGAAGGAACTACTAGAGAATATAGTAAAAATTTCATTAGAACTGTATCATATTAATTGGTAGCATAACATCCACTGATTCCCTCCATATTGAACAGTATATTTAATGGACGTCTCAGCATAGCTGTAGTCGTAGTGCCACGGAGGAAGGAGCGGTCTGCGCTGGATATGGCAGGTAGGTGGGAAAGGAACATGGTCGTAAAATATAAACTCTCTTCCTCACATAGTACCGCATTATCCCAGCCGGGCCGCTTACAGGGCAATATGCGTTTTAGGACTTGCAGTTTTCGGATAGGAGTGTTGATCGAATTTGTTAATAAATTAAGAGTAGCTTGGATGTGACGTCACAAGTGCTGTGCAAATGATGAACAAAGAATTTAAGTGCACAGTGATACCACTCAAAACAATAACAGGGCGGTCGCACGCAAAGAAGCTTAAAGCAGAGAAGTTAAAGCGTAACATTGCCAGCCAACCACATCGCAACGTATGAACAGACGCAACAAGAGGTCATCGGAGCAGTTCGGCAGTAGTTCACACCGAGGCGCACCAGTGGAGCTGACTTCTTCAGTGCACAATACGTGAAGATAACGCGGAATGAATAAGCGGACTTAAGCGTCACAAAGATGCGTACAGTTGCCGGCGGGGGTGGCCGAGCGGTTCTAGGCGCTTCAGTCTGGAACCGCGCGACCGCTACGGTCGCAGGTTCGAATCCTGCCTCGGGCATGGATATGTGTGATGTCCTTAGGTTAGTTAGGTTTAAGTAGTTCTAAGTTCTAGGGGACTGATGACCTCAGATGTTAAGTCCCATAGTGCTCAGAGCCATTTGGGCCAGATGCGTACAGTAACATATGTTTGTCTTTCATTAGTTTGCGTTACGAAACCAGATGGCAACTGCGATTACTCCGTAGCAGCCTTGACTATAACTGCATTCAAAGTAACTTTGCTACACAGATCAATGTTAAGAATTGCTGCTGGTGCACATGGTACGTTTACTGATGTTAAAGTGAATTCTGGATTGAGTTTTGGCGTTGTCATTGTTAAATGGCGCTGAGATGTTGTCTTTGTATGCATCAAGGATAAACCGCGAAAGAAATTAATGCAACATACAAGGGCAGTTTAATTTATCATGGCAACTGCAAACATGTATGTAGATATGGCAGGTAAAGCAGTATTATTTAACCCTAGAACACTAAAGGGGGTAAAATGTTACGTTGTTACTAAACCATCGTAAATTTTACTATTCCGTATTTTATTGACAGGAAATCATAATTAATAGTTTATTCCATATTTAATTACAAGTATATCGTCTCCAATTGTGTGCCACATATAAAATAAGTACACAGTGTCCTGTTTTACATCCTATACTGACAACACCAGACTGGCGTGAACCGCGACTTGGTAAAAACTGCAATCGCTGATTTTACGGGGTTTTAGTAATCTAAGGTTAAGTGTGAAACTGAAAAGGTACAGATGGATAAAATAAAGATAGACATAATTGACAAAGGGTTGACAAATAATTGAAGTATTCCTGAATGAAATTTTCGCTCTGCAGCGGAGTGTGCGCTGATTTGAAACTTCTTGGCAGATTAAAACTGTGTGTCGGACCGAGACTCGAACTCGGGACCTTTGCCTTTCACGGGCAAGTGCTCTACCAACATCGTGAGTCGTGCTTGGGTTGGTAGAGCACTTGCCCGCGAAAGGCAAAGGTCACGAGTTCGAGTCTCGGTCCGGTACACAGTGTTAATCTGCAAAGAAATTTCAATTACAGTATTGATTACGCTACGATGGTACCAAACGTGTGAAGTTCAGATGCGGATCTGTTACCACCTTTCGGAAATGTCAAACGGGAAGCTCATGGGAAGCACGTAAACTTACACTAGTGGCCATTAAAACTACTCCACCAAGAAGAAATGCAAATGATAAACGGGTATTCATTGGACAAATATATTATACTAGAACTGACATGTGATTACATTTTCACGAAATTTCGGTGCATAGATCCTGAGAAATTAGTACCTAGAACAACCATCTCTGGCCGTAATAACGGCCTTGATACGCCTGGACATAGAGTCAAACAGAGCTTGGATGGCGTGTACAGATACAGCTGGCCATGCAGCTTCAACACGATAACACAGTTCATAAACAGTAGTGACTGGCGTATTGTGACGAACCAGTTGCTCGGCCACCATTGACCAGACGTTTTCAATTGGAGAGAGATCTGGAGAATGTGCTGGCCAGGGCAGGAGTCGAACATTTTCAGTATCCTCAAAGGCCCGCACAGGACCTGCAACATGCGGTCGTGCATTATCCTGCTGAAATGTAGGGTTTCGCAGGGATGGAATGAAGGGTAGAGCCATGGGTCGTAACACATCTGAAATGTATCGTAAACTGTTCAAAGTGCCGCCAATGCGAACAAGAGGTGACCGAGACTTGTAACCAATGGCACCCCATACCATCACACCGGGTGATACGCCAGTATGGCGATGACGAATACACGCTTCCAATGTCCATTCACCGCGATGTCGCCAAACACGGATGCGACCATCATGATGCTGTAAACAGAACATGGATTCATCCGAAAATATGACGTTTTGCCATTCGTGCACCCAGGTTCGTCGTTGAGTATACCATCGCAGGCGCTCCTGTCTGTGATGCAGCGTCAAGGGTAACCACAGCCATGGTCTCCGAGCTGATAGTCGATGCTCCTGCAAACGTCGTCGAACTGTTCGTGCAGATGGTTGTTCTCTTGCAAACGTCCCCATTTGTTGACTCAGGGTTCAAAAAAAAAAAAAAATGGTTCAAATGGCTCTGAGCACTATGGGACTTAACTTCTGAGGTCATCAGTCCCCTAGAACTTAGAACTACTTAAACCTAACTAACCTAAGGACATCACACACATCCACGCCCGAGGCAGGATTCGAACCTGCGACCGTAGCGGTCACGCGGTTCCAGACTGTTGGTTGACTCAGGGATCGAGACGTGGCTGCACGATCCGTTACAGCCATGCGGATAAGATGCCTGTCATCACGACTGCTAGTGATACGAGACCGTTGGGATCCAGCACGGCGTTCCGTATTACCCTCCTGAACCCACCGATTCCATATTCTACTAACAGTCATTGGATCTTGACCAACGCGAGCAGCAATGTCGCGATAGGTAAACCGCAATCGCGATAGGCTACAATCTAACCTTTATCAAAGTCAGAAACGTGATGGTACGCATTTTTCCTCCTTACACGATGCATCACAACAACGTTTCACCAGACAACGCCGGCCAACTGCTGTTTGTGTATGAGAAATCGGTTGGAAACTTTCCTCATGTCAGCACGTTGTAGGTGTCGCCACCGGCGCCAACCTTGTGTGAATGCTCTGAAAAGCTAATCATTTGCATATCACAGCACCTTCTTCCTGTCGGTTAAATTTTGCGTCTGTAGCACGTCATCTTCGTGGTGTAGCAATTTTAATGGCCAGTAATGTACTTACTTCGATGAAGCAACTCTTGATATGCAGCAACCAGAATAAGCGAGACGTCAAACAAAGTAAGAAGGATACCAAGCAAAGCAGGAATGAGGTAAAACCAGGTATGGAAGAGATTAAACATAGCAGGGCATCTCAAGAAATACTCTCAGAATATGTTCAGAAAATACGCGAAGATCTCACTTTAGGGTATCAACAGTTCCATGAAAGGCTCCAAAAACAAAATAAGAATTTGGACACGTAAAAGAAGAGCTAAAGAATCAGATCGAGAAAGTAAACGGAGAATCCATGAAAGACATAGGAGAGCTGCCATAATCACCAAAGGAAAGAATGCGACAGACGATTTACAGAGGTCAGAGCACAGATAAGTACCATGAAAACTGATACAAGCAGCCAAACTGAATTCAACACAAATCGTGTCAAGATACTGAATGGTGATGTTTCGCGTCTTGAGTCTGAACAGAACATATGTATGAAACGTTTGGATGATACATGCGTTGATGTGTCTACCGTGAGACAAGAAGTAGGACAATAAATAAGGAGCAAAGAAGATCACTTTTAAGTAATGATAGTGTAGCTCAAAACCACCTAATGGTAATACAGGGTGAAGATGTATTCATTTATTTAGGAAATTTAAGAAATTATTCCAAATGGAAGATGGCATCCAGTTGTCTTCTTTGATCATTTTAGAGACATATTGCCAAAGCTTCGGGATGATCACAGGAATAAGGTTTGCAGCGTCATGTATGGAAGGAGAAGCAGGTACATGGGGAATGCGGATTGGCTAGAAGTGCAAAACATATGCAGAGTTCCAAAGAGAATTTTTACACCAGTATTGGTCGGCAAGGAAGCAAAACGGTGTTCGGAATAGCCTGTATCAAAGCAGAAGACATAACCATGAACGTGACAGAAGCCCGCATAATTTTTTCCAGGAATTATATGAAAGAAATTTGTACTTAGATGAAACAATAAGTACAGGAGCAGAGATACCATTGATAATGTATAAACTACCAGTGACAATACAACAGAAACTTACAGCTATACCGAAGGACAATGCAGAATCTGTCAAAACAGTATTATAACAGCTGAATACATAGGAAGAAAGTCAGAACGAGGCTGAAGACAGCAAATGAACGCTGAAGAAACACAGAAAAGAGGGTAAACGAAGACATAAGATACAGCAACCAAGGTAGAACAGCAATAATAGAGCATCGTGTGGTCATGGGTTCCGAGAAAGATACAACGACTACAGAGTCACAGATGGTCGTTTCAGTCATTAAAGTACTGAACGCTGGGATTGTCAATGATTTCACCTCTGAAACGGTTAGCGAAGCAGCAGGGTTCCTTATAGTTTTGTGGTGGAATTTAGAATGATATAAACGAAGGAAAATAACTGTATAGTCTGGGGAAGCGCGGCTGCGAATCAGCGTCTTGGAAAATGTAGTTAAATAGCAAGTTCACCGTACAAGATCAAATAGAAACAACTCACCGGTAGTTATAATCTGACGGTATAAACTGTGAACTAGTTCGGAAGATAAATACATATTGTTCGCGTGGTTTAGTCGATTGTCACACGGCATGTTATAGTTTTTATTAGGTCCTACCAATTAACCGGGGATCGTATTGCTACGTGCAGCTTTTATTTTTGACATACCACCTCTTTCAAAAATGGTTCAAATGGCTCTAAGCACTACGGGAATTAGCATCTGAGGTGATCAGTCCCCTAGACTTAGAACTACTTAAACCTAACTAACCTAAGGACGTCACACACATCCATGCTCCAGGCAGGATTCGAACCTGCGACCGTAGCAGCCGCGTGGTTCCGGACTGAAGCGCTTAGAACCGCTCGGCCAGCTCAGCGTTTCCATTGTTACTCTATGGTGCGCCGTGTATTGTACACCCAGGACAAAATTCATAAAAGCGTACACAACTTTTCTTGTACGTCTCTCCAATTAAAAGCTATTGCCACTAGCAAATGAGAAAATATACAGAACATAATGAGTATTTTATAAGGGAGAATATGTTTTCATTTTTCTCCTGTCTACAACAAGCAACAGTTATTTTTCATGTGTTTTCTAGCTGTTCACATAGCGTGTTTGAGAAACAAAAGTAATAGGGAGAATTTAGGCAAGAGGAAATTCAGTACACCTGGTTTTGCGTAGTGACACTTCTTTCAAGAATCGAGTTGAAGATACATATTCATCATTACTCCGAAGCCTTCTCTCTGTTAAAATCGACCGAAATATTGGTGTCACCAGATGTGTTGAAATTTCCTGATGAGTTAAACCGTTTTTTGGTGAGCGAGCAGAGTCCAGAATCCTGCATTTCGTGGGAGTGTTGCTACGGACTGAGCTACCAAGACGCGACTCTCCCTCACTACCTAAATTCTGCCCACGCTTCTCGCTTTAATTTCCTTACTCCACAGAAGCTACCCGGCGTACTTTTCTGACTGGCACTCCTAAAGAACAAAACAACAGATTCCTTTGTCCCAGGACTGTAACTGGAAGTCCATATAAGAGAGCTTCTGTGCAAGTTTAAATGTAGGACAGAGTTAGTGGCAGAATTAAAGCAGTGCTGGCGGGTCGTGAGACATTCCTGTATAGCTGACTCGGTTAGAGAACTGTCGGCGAAAGGAATGGGTCAGAGTCTGAACCACTCTCTCATGCACTGATTCAGTCTAACAAGAAGTCTCTAAACTGTTCAGACACCTGTGCAGAGAAAGAGAGAGAGAGAGAGAGAGAGAGAGAGAGAGAGAGATTCATTCTATGAATAGATGTGTTATAGTTAACAATAACTGGAATGAGTAGCTTAATCGTGTAGTATTCATTTGTGCAATTCCAGAGTTAAAACACGTTCACACTTCACGTCTAAGTAAGCATCCATCGTTAACAATTAATTTCGGTACATCATATTTTGCGGCAGCTTCGCCCTGTTTGATCAATGGAACTCGTGGGAGTTGGAGACATTTATACCGTTAACGAAAAGCTGCTAATACAGTACATGGTTCTCGGATCAGTAACCAGAAGCGCTGCTAAAATCGCGGATATTTCGCCAAAGAACTTTCCTAGCAACTCCAGGCGTCACGAAATCATTGCAATGAACCTCAGATTGAAATATAACTTAATCGTCCCGATGCTGAAAGTGGGTAATGGGATACGCGGATAGCCTACAACGTGGGCGAGTCCTCCGCAGTTGTGCTTGTTGCTTTTGTTGCATTCCTAAGCAGCTGACGAAACCAGGATAGCTATCTGGGGGAATATTACGCAATCTGTGTACCGTCAACCAGCCGAAAATTTGAGAAAATAGAACAACTATTCTGCTAAATAAAACTTAAAGTTTTCGAAATCATGCTGTCCCTTCACGTTGTAGTGGCAGATATACAAATAAAGAAGGATTTCCTGTCACACGTGAATTTGGAACATACAGGTACACATAGTTACTACGTAGCTATATCCGCCTGAATGATGCAGTATTAATGACCACTGTAGTCGAGTTTGTAAACTACGAAACATAAATACAATTTCTAATAAGAAACAGTAATAACGCATTTATGTGCAAAAAAAGAAAAAGTATTGACACTGTAGCTAACAAAACTATGAAGAACAAAACCTATCGTGCTTGTAGTAAATAAAGATAATTGTATTTGCTCTTGTGAGAGGTCGGACAGTCATTGTTTACTCTAACTAGAAAATGATTTGGAAGTGGAGCCACAAGAGTCGATCGTCGTCCTCAGTGTGTTTAGAAACCTTCGATCAACACTTACCTATATATCTGGGATGAACTAGGAGATGTGGTCTGCACTCATTAGTTTGCAGTCAAGTACATGCCGATGTAAATGTGGCTACGATTACTGATGAAGCCTAGGCTTAACTAACTGCGCGAGAAAGAACTACACCTGCAGCGCATCCACTATGGTAAAAGGACGACATTGATACTTCTACGGCCACATTAGATAGTACAAGCCCCAGCTAGTCACGTAAACGCAAAATATTTCAAAGAATATTTTCAAATTTTTTATTAATTATGTGTAACGCTATTTTCTTTTTCCCGTAAGACCTATACGATGAGTCTTCAAAGCGTGCATGTTCTCACTACAATATTCACGTGATTCTTTCAGTTATTAATGATTTCAATATTGTTCAATGAACGTAGTCAGTCTGTTACTGTGACTTATTTCTATGTCGCATTTGACTGAGGAGTTACATTGCACTGTCGTAACTGGATGCAAGTCACTCTGGGAGTATTGTGTATATGACAGCATGTGTAATAGCGTGAATGTAGTTTGAAAGAGCTGCTACGGGTGTATGAGTGAATGTGTTTCGTACAGTCACAGCGTACAGATGACGAACTTCAGCTGCTTTCTTAAATTTGTCACTATGTGAGAAACAGCGTTCTAAATACGTACCAAGTACTTTAAAATTGTTCATTTGTGTTTCTTGCTTTGTCATTTTTCTTAACTGCTTTTGTCATTCAATTTATGCAAATTCTGGAGAGTACTTTTTCTTTCTGTGGTCTTGCTGGTCTAGCTGGTACAGCTCTAGACTCCGGTCCTGGCGGTCGCGGATTCAAACCCAGCCGCGGGGTGGAGGGTGAGGGGGGGGGGAGGCGGGAATTTTTCGTCGTTCCCGACCCTACAAGACGACCCAGTTCTACTCAGCCTGCTATCAAATGAGTTCAGGGATTTTTCCCCGGGGTGAAAAGCGGCCGTGGCAATGGGTTCGCCACACGCCTACTTCTAGCGCCGCGGCGAAGAAAGCCGGCACTATATGCTCAGTCAGGCCAATACCCCGATCATGGGTTTATGTCACAGACTTCATCTTTTCCTTTTCCTAATTTTCTTGAGTTGAAGTTTGCCCCAACATTCAGTGAATTAATGTCGCTCCAGTTTAGTCGGCTTACCAAACATTGAATTATTTGTCAACATAGCCGTAGGCTTTATCTAGCAGTGTCTCTGCTCAACTAAACAGGTTGCCCCAGGAGAATGGTCAATATTCAGAGATACGACAGGAACCATCATTCGAAGCAACAACGTCCAGTAAACATGAGCTCTAAAATGCTTGCCGGCCGCTGGTGGCCGAGCGGTTCTGGCGCTACAGTCTGGAACCGCGCGACCGCTACGGTCGCAGGTTCGAATCCTGCCTCGGGCATGGATGTGTGTGTTGTCCTTAGGTTAGTTAGGTTTAAGTAGTTCTAAGTTCTAGGGGACTTATGACCTCAGCAGTTGAGTCCCATAGTGCTCAGAGCCATTTGAACCATTTTTTTTTCTAAAATGCTTACTTTAACAGATATGAGCACTTGTTCAGTGAAAGAGCTGCGTTTCACAGTAGCGATGATGAACAAGTGACCATAGCTCTTAAATGGTTCAAATGGCTCTAAGCGCTATGGGACTTATCATCTGAGGACATCAGCCCCCTAGACTTAGATCAACTTAAACCTAACTAACCTAAGGACATCACACACATCCATGCCCGGGGCAGGATTCGAACCTGCGACCGTAGCAGCAGCGCGGTTCCGGACTGAAGCGCCTAGAACCGCTCGGTCACAACGGCCGGCATAGTTCTTAAGGTATGCATTTTAGAGCCCATGATCACTAGGCTTTTCCGTTTCGAATGATCGTTCCTGTCATATCTCTGAATATTGACCGTTCCTTTTTGGCACCCTGTATCTTACGACAGAGGGCGCTAGCAACGACAGTGGTACGTGGTAGGCCTAATTACTTGAGGGGAGAATTTGTTAAATTTCCTCCTCATTATGTTTCCGCGACCCGTGACTACGGAGGAGAGAGACAGCTGTTTCGTTACAAATTATACATCACGTTACTTACCAAAGTAAGCTCTGTTGTTGAAGAAAGGTAACAAGTATGTCACATTCGTACAGAGTGAGTCATGTATGAGCAAAAATAATCGAAGGATTACGTGCAACTATGCACAGAAGGTAAAGAATTGCTTTTTTTCCCTCCTGGATCTATTATTTACAAAATAAAGAAATAAGCGAACGATTTAACGAGTTGTTGAAGTTCTGTACATGTTGTTCCTCACAGATGCATAACCTGACCGTTCAAAGTCCTAATTTACGTTAGACATTGTAGGAAAGATATGGGAAAATCTGTCTCATCATAAAGTATGAACAATCGTGAAGTATTAATAACGTGTGAACCGCACGATGTCGACAGTGATAGTGTGTACGGTGTCGTGTGGCATCAAATCTAAAGAGCAGCTGACGGAGACCACTAGAACGCACAGAAATTGTGCAGTCCTTCCGCTCGTTCATCCTGGCTTACGGAGGAGCAAGGAAACACTCGAAAGTTCCCTACTTATTATTGATTTTCACTTGTATTGCCGTTTCTTGACTTAGGAACATGGGAAAAGAAATGCTGCGTTTGTAGCTGAAAGGGCGATACCATTCAAGATATATTTTTCCTCATTTACAGGGTGGCGCACGAAATGTGTTACCATTTTGTTGTTGAATATAAACTTTATTGTCAATACAATCTGAAAGGAACACATACTACAATGAAGAGCCGTCCATGGAGATTTGTTCTAACTCAGCACATGCTCAATATGAGCACAATTTCGTTTCCTAACTTCCTTCAAACGAACACTGAAGTTAGTGATTACCCTACGGCACATTTCTTCCGTAATTTCACTGCAAGCTTGAAGAATAAGTCTCCTGAGCTACAGTAAATCACGTGGACGTTTCGGGATAATTTTTTCCTTTAGGTACCCACAAAGGAAAAAGTCAAAAGTCACATGGACTACTGGGGGTGCCAATTTTGTCCGTCATTGAAGCGACCTGGAAACCTAAGTGAAATGATCCGCATGTCGAAATGATCGTGTAAAAACTCCAACACAGTGTTTGTAGTATATGGCCTTGCTCTATCTTGCATGAACCACTGCGTGTTGAAGGGCAAGGCAGTAACAAGAAGCTGTGGAACGAAGCTATTGCGAAGCATGCTCAAATAACGCTCGCTGTTCACAGTTTCTTCAAAGAAAAAGGGTCCAATAAGTCCGTGACTGGAAATTGCTGCCCACGCTGTAATCCTCGGATCATAATGTTGTCGTTCATGAGGCACTTGTGGGTTTTCAGTGGCCCAAAAGCGACATTTTGTTTGTTAACCACACCGTCTAAATGAAAATGCGCCTCGTCTGAAAACCAAACGTTGTTGAGAGTTTCTTCCCTGTCCTCCGCCCACTGAGCAAACAGTAGTCTCTGGTGCTTGTGTTCTTCAGTGAGCTTCTGTGCACAGGTCATCTTGTATGGGTACATATGGAGGTCACTTTTAAGAATGCGTTGAAGGGAGCGTCTGGATATTACCAGTTGCACTGCTGCCTTTCTACACGATTTCCCGGGACTTCTCTGTACAGCAACTCGTACCGCTTCAATATTCTCCGGCGAACAAACAGGCTTAGGGTTGAGGTCGCTTCGCTTCCAATACTGTTCCTGTCTGTACAAATTTATGGTACAACCTGTGAATGGTCTTCTTGCAAGGGACCCATCGTGTGTTAAACTGTTGCCGAAAACGCCTCTGACTCACAACAAGGCTTTTCGTTTCGTGAAAAAGTAACACAAATGCCGATCGTTGCTGTGTCATCAGTCTTCCATTGTCAGCCATTGCTGTTTACTAGTCTCCTAGCGGCAGTATCGTGAATTACACGTCATTTCGTAACTCATTTGTTTTTCCAAGCTCTGCTGGTACTGCTGTAGAGATCCAAGGGGGATATCTAATGTGCGTCGAAAATTGTGAAAGAAACAATTGGTAACACATTTCGTGCGCCACCCTGTATGATTCATCCTATATATCGTCTTTAAAAATGTTGATATCTATAGGATGCAAAATTCGACGAAACAATATTGTATGCGGAATTTTAATGGCGTTAAACATGGTTATTATCGATAACGGAACACAACATTTTATTTAAATATTCAGAACACATAATCAAATATAGTGGTAAAAACCTCTCATAAGTGGTAATAACAACAGGAAGTGAAAGCGTGAAGCGAGAACACACTGGTTGGCGGCAACATGAACTCGCCCCCTTGAGAAGTTCGCCTGAGGGTGCGAAGCCCTGCGCCTAATCACAGTTGCCGGTGCTCCTATGGCACTTACTTAGAGCTGGAACGTTGATAAATGGCTGTCCCCGGCGAAGCGCAGCCAATTGGACAGCAATAACTATTGGCATTCCATCAGCCACATTCGCGCTGGCCACAGGCGTTCCGTGCGCAAGCCGCTAGGGGAGGCTGCCCTGCCCTGCTCTGCTCGGCTAACACTACGTAGACGGCTTTCCTTTCCCCATGAGACGCTTTTCTCCTTATCCTTTAAAAGATTCCCCCCTTCAAAAAAAAGATAGATATATATGCACGCTCAGAACGAAAAAAATTATATTTCAATATGCAGGATCTTTGTTTCAATTACCTTTGAAATCATCGTATACATGTGACGCAGTATAAGACGTTTCCGTGGTTGTATTACGGAAGTTCAGGGACGGTGGAGAGCAGTAAATGTAACAATAAGAGAAAGGGGGCCATGGTCCTGAAACGATTGCTGAATACTACAGGGTGTTTCAAAAATGACCGGTATATTTGAAACGGCAATAAAAACTAAACGAGCAGCGATAGAAATACACCGTTTGTTGCAATATGCTTGGGACAACAGTACATTTTCAGGCGGACAAACTTTCGAAATTACAGTAGTTACAATTTTCAACAACAAATGGCGCTGCAAGTGATGTGAAAGATATAGAAAACAACGCAGTCTGTGGGTGCGCCATTCTGTACGTCGTCTTTCTGCTGTAAGCGTGTGCTGTTCACAACGTGCAAGTGTGCTGTAGACAACATAGTTTATTCCTTAGAACAGAGGATTTCTCTGGTGTTGGAATTCCACCGCATAGAACACAGTGTTGTTGCAACAAGACGAAGTTTTCAACGGAGGTTTAATGTAACCAAAGGACCGAAAAGCGATACAATAAAGGATCTGTTTGAAAAATTTCAACAGACTGGGAACGTGACGGATGAACGTGCTGGAAAGGTAGGGCGACCGCGTACGGCAACCACAGAGGGCAACGCGCAGCTAGTGCAGCAGGTGATCCAACAGCGGCCTCGGGTTTCCGTTCGCCGTGTTGCAGCTGCGGTCCAAATGACGCCAACGTCCACGTATCGTCTCATGCGCCAGAGTTTACACCTCTATCCATACAAAATTCAAACGCGGCAACCCCTCAGCGCCGCTACCATTGCTGCACGAGAGACATTCGCTAACGATATAGTGCACAGGATTGATGACGGCGATATGCATGTGGGCAGCATTTGGTTTACTGACGAAGCTTATTTTTACCTGGACGGCTTCGTCAATAAACAGAACTGGCGCATATGGGGAACCGAAAAGCCCCATGTTGCAGTCCCATCGTCCCTGCATCCTCAAAAAGTACTGGTCTGGGCCGCCGTTTCTTCCAAAGGAATCATTGGCCCATTTTTCAGATCCGAAACGATTACTGCATCACGCTATCTGGACATTCTTCGTGAATTTGTGGCGGTACAAACTGCCTTAGACGACACTGCGAACACCTCGTGGTTTATGCAAGATGGTGCCCGGCCACATCGCACGGCCGACGTCTTTAATTTCCTGAATGAATATTTCGATGATCGTGTGATTGCTTTGGGCTATCCGAAACATACAGGAGGCGGCGTGGATTGGCCTCCCTATTCGCCAGACATGAACCCCTGTGACTTCATTCTGTGGGGACACTTGAAAGACCAGGTGTACCGCCAGAATCCAGAAACAATTGAACAGCTGAAGCCATACATCTCATCTGCATGTGAAGCCATTCCGCCAGACACGTTGTCAAAGGTTTCGGGTAATTTCATTCAGAGACTACGCCATATTATTGCTACGCATGGTGGATATGTGGAAAATATCGTACTATAGAGTTTCCCAGACCGCAGCGCCATCTGTTGTTGAAAATTGTAACTACTGTAATTTCGTCAGTTTGTCTGCCTGAAAATTTACTGTTGTCCCAAGCATATTGCAACAAACGGTGTATTTCTATCGCTGCTCGTTTAGTTTTTATTGCCGTTTCAAATATACCGGTCATTTTTGAAACACCCTGTATAAACCGAAATGAGAAAATTTCTGAATTGCCGCTAGCCTCCTGTCGAAGATAAAAATGCAAGTAGACAGTTGTTGTAACAATTGCTCATCTTCACAACGACTACAAGATGATACATGCGGAACAATAGCTGAAAGTGGCGTCTCTAGCTTCTACGCAGCGCTGTCCCGAATAGCCCCTGTATTGTTCGAACCACGTCACAGGCAGCGACATTTCTTGCCAGAAAACCGTCTTCAGCCTCAGCAGGTCTTTCGTACACAAGATGTTTCAATTGATCACATACAAAAAGAAATCACCTGAAGGAGATGGGTTCTGCCGATTCATATTTCAGAGGACGTCGGACGTAAGCAGCAAGTGTGGTGTGGGTACTCTCAGCGATTCACATATAACTATTATGACTATTGGGCATTGCGTGCACAATGAGGAAAGTGGGGATAACAAGCCAGCACATTGTGGCTCCACATGACGCGACGTTTGAAGTCAGCGGAAATTATATCCTGCACGTTCTTCGTATGGTAGGGCTATATCTGTTGCTTCCCTATTATTTTCCACGAACTGTTGTGCACAAAGCCCATTTCAAGTGCAACCAATCGAACGCTAGTTGAAGTCCATGTATTCACGTGAGCAAGTACAGTTTCTCCCATGTTGATATCCGTACAGTCGTAGTTCTCCTCGATGATTGTTTTGTGGGACTACTTTCCCTCAATCGCTGGGACCGTATGGAGAACATGGTGTGTGTCAAATATACTGTACGTTGGTACTTGATCCGATACTAGCTTCCGTGCAGTTTCCTTTTGCTTGTTCCCAAACGAAAATTATGCCTATTTCTTTTATAACCAGGCACAATGGCTATTCACCATAGCAGACAACCGTCTATACAGTTTTACATGAGGACTGATCATGCCAGAATGCAATTCACACCATTAGTAGAATTCCCTCTCCTTTCCGTCATGATGTCAGTATTACCTGTCCTACACCATTAGCAACTACGTACGTAATACATCACCATACTACTTCGTACAAAGAAAAATTCTTAGGTTCTCGCATTCCGCTGGCAGAGCTATTCCACAGCCGGCCGCTGTGGCCGAGCGGTTCTAGGCGCTCCAGTCCGGAACCGCGCTGCTGCTACGGTCACAGGTTCGAATCCTGCCTCGGGAATGGGTGCGTGTGATGTCCTTAGGTTAGTTAGGTTTAAGTAGTTCTAAGTCTAGGGGACTGATGACCTCAGATGTTAAGTCCCATAGGGCTTAGAGCCATTTGAACCATTTGAGCTATTCCACAACGTATTTTGCTCCGTAAGTTTGGACTCAGTCGTTTCCCAGCCGGCGTTCTTTATCTCAAATTGATACCTTTAGCCTTCTCCTTCACCTGTGGAAAACCTCCCGTATCCTGATGTTCTCCAAACTCAACAAGCCTCCATCTGATGCCTCTTCTTATCGCACTATATGTCTCACCTCGGTGTTCAGCAAGCTCTTGGAATCCATCCTTACCTGGCGTCTCCATCACCACCTCCGCCGATACCGTCTCCTCCCCAACACCCAATGTGGCTTTCGACCTTCCTTCTCTGCTGATGACCAACTCCTACGCCTCACTCATCTCCTCTCTCTCCAGCTTCGCTTCGCTCCAGCGTCGCTCCTGCAGTTCTGTCTCCCTCAACCTCGAAAAGGCATCCCGGTCTCCTGTTTAAACTCCAGACCTACGCCCTTCCTATCAACTATTGTCCATCTGACTGCCTCCTTCCTCTCCCACCGTCCCTCCAATGTTACCATCTATAACGCCAATTCCCGCACCTTCAACCCCTCTGCAGGTGTGCCCCAGGTCTCGGTCCTCTGCCCTCTCCTGTACACGGCAGATATGCCCCAACAACCCCCCCCCCCTCCCCCGGTCCACCTCTTGCAGTATGCCGATGACACTGCCTTCCTTGCCCTCTCTCCTACACTTCAACGGTCCCAACGCCTTCTCCAGAACCACCTTGACCTTTTTGCCGCATGGCGTAACCAGTGGCTCCTCAAAATCAATCCTTCCAAAACCTAGGCAATCATCGTAGGTCGTACTACTCGCTCCTTCCGGCTTCTTGATTTTTCCCTTACCATCTGCGCACGTCCTGTCCGCCTCTCGCCTCACCCTCACCTACCTTGGACTCACCATTGACCGTCACCTCACCTGGATCCCTCATCTCCTCTCTATCCAATCCAAAGCGGATAACCGCCTCCGACTCCTTAAACTCCTCTCTGGCTGGACATGGGGGTTGAACCCCTTTACCATCATCCACACCCACAAATCCTTAATCCATTCCATCCTCTGTTATGCCAGTCCCACCTGGATATCCGCCCCCCCCCCCCCCCTCAAACAGCATAAAATCTTGGCCATCTTGTGAGATGACCGTCGAAAATTCTGCAGCTCTCTGGCTTTCTTACTCAGCTGCTTTTTTCTTTCTTTGCTATGTTTCTCAGTTTTTCAACTGTGAAATCATTAGCGAATAAAATATACTTCCCAATACTTACTTTTAATGGGGACAAATATTGCTTCAAAGACTTTTAGATCTCTTTTTTTAAACAAGCGTTCATTGATTTTAGTATAAATGTAACTTTCCAGTGCATTCTTGGGAGTTTTGATCAGATGGTCGGCCGTTGATCCTCAAAGCCTAAAAAGTTTGCCTTGAATAAAACATACCTTCTTAAATCTATTCAACTGCTACCAGTGTGCAGTACAGCCCTCTTTGGGAAGCACTAGACTAATGGCAGTGTACATGTACGTCTAGAGTTTGAAACCAGCACTGCATAGTCTGCTGGTCGACTACCAGAATCTGACGCAATGGTGATGGGTGAGTCGCTATTAAAGGTAAATCGTGTTGCATTCGACACTACTGCCCGCTTAAGCTTCTGTAGAAAAGATGACGATTGTGAAATGCTCATGGTAGAGCATAAGGAAACTATCAGAATCACATGACTGACTGCGCTGGTCATCAGGAGACCCTTCTGACGAAGATTTAATGCTCTACTGAATCTCTCATACACTACTGCTAGGAGGAGAAACAACGAACAATTAAATCGTTATTCTAACGAATATTTTGAGTATACTGCCTTCAATAAAACAAAACTGTTTCTCTGTACTTAATAACACATCTTTTGGTGATGTTGCATCATTTCCACTGCGTTTCCTTTTATTATACTTAATAGCACATTTGATTATTTACGCTCACGATGTCTGTATCGTGCAGTACAAATGGTATTTCAACGCAATTTATCAGCCGAAATTTTATGATTCGTGGTCGTAAGTTTCATGTTACCATAACTTTAATAACGGCACAGACAACAAACACTGCTTCCATGTTTCCGTCTTCTATAAGCACCACCGTTGCTTATGCAAAGGTGTCCACAATTATAGCTGCATCTATAACTATCATTATAAACTATAATCCTCAAGTTAGAAAGTACAAGTAGTAAATCCCCCGTCTTGTTTTCGATTCGCGGATACTGACTGCCGACACTCCTTCGTAAAACATCAAATGTCACAAACGTTAAACTCTGGGGTATTGCTCGGGAGGTATGTAGGAGCGAATGATACGTTTCATTACTCGCCCTGGAGAGTCGGCTCAAAGAATTTCAAGTGTAAGCCTTTCCGTGATACATTATAGGTTTCTTGTAAGTGTGCGTGATTCATCTGTTGGCGTACGCTTTTCTGTTCTAAGACTGTGCATATTTCAGGTCCTTCTATTCCCTTCTTGACCATTTGTCCTCTGTTATGCAGTCCGCAGCCATGCTCACGATGAGATTCGTTGTTTTCGTCGTTTGATTATAGGCGGGAGTACTACTCCCAGAAGATACGACTTCACTTGCATGACATAATTCATCTCTATCTTATGAATGCTTGGGCCACAAACTATTCCAGCTCTATCGCGTATTACAGCTGTTCTATGAACGTCTTGTACACATCTACATTTCGCGGCGAGGATTGGATGTGGTTATCGCGTATTTCGCTCTTTTGGGAGCATTTTAAGTAGAACACAAAAAATGATTGTAACATCTTTACACTTCCCACATCAGTGTACTGTCGTACGCCATTGAGGTAATGTCACTGTGTTCCGTTGCTACACCTGCTAAACCGAATATCCACACCAGCATGTACGTGTCTTATCTGTATGTGATTTAACACTAAAAATCATTGCTTATGCGAACTGCCCACACTAGGCAGAATGAAGTAACACCAAACAGTTTCCATTAGCATACCGATACAGCACTGATGTTCTGTTCGAACATGTAACGGTATTTCAGTATGTAAATTACTCTCTTAACGATAGATGCACCGAGATTCCCAGAAACCGCAGCACCTTCTCGAACGCGGTTGTTCCCCGAAACGCTAGGAAGCGGTAGCGGTGTCCACAGAGAATAGAAAAATCAATATGCGGCTGGTGCTCGCGCGGCGGCCGGCCACGGTAAAGGGGGTAGGGGTGGCGGGGGTGTCGCCGGCCGTCGAAATAATCAATACGCTTCCTCAGCAGCTGGAATACACTGGCCAAGGCCGAACGGCCGGCCGCGCACGTGCTGAACACCTCACAGTACTTCGACGTACGAGGTGTCACCAAAAAGTAACGAGAATTTTTGTTTTTCTTAAAGAATCTTTCTTCATCAACATCAACTTCGTCCTCTTCAAAGCAATCCTCTCAGATTTAATACACTCGCGCTAGCGATTTTTCCAGTCTTGGAAGCGCTTCTGGATTTCACTGCGTTTCTGGAACGCAGCTCCTTCAGCGACTCTGTTTTTATATCATGAATGGTAGCAAAACAACGTCCTTTCATGGTTCTCTTCAGACATGGGAATAGAAAGAAGTCGCAGGGGGTCATCACCGGCGAATACGGTGGCTGAGGCAACATAACGGTTTTGATTTTTGCCAGAAAATCACGAACAAGTGTTGACGCAGGAGTTGGAGCATTATCGTGATGGAATTTCCATGAATAGCTTTGCCACCGTTCTGGTCGTTTTCTTCGTATTGTTTCACACAAACGGTGCATAACTCCTAGGTAGTATTCCTTATTGACCGTACGACCATGGGGCAGGAGTAATCGATCTTATCGATTTTTTTTTCGGTCTTGGCTCTTTTCGCAGTTTCCATTAGGACGATTGGGCCTTGGTTTGACGTCATACCCTTATATCCATGTTTCGTCACCTGTTATAACCTCAAATGGTTCAAATGGTTCAGAGCACTATGGGACTTAACATCTGAGGCCATTAGTCCCCTATAACTTAGAACTACTTAAACCTAACTAAAATAAGGACATCACACACATCCATGCCCGAGACAGGATTCGAACCTGCGACCGTAGCGGTCGCGCGGTTCCAGACTGAAGCGCCTAGAACCGCTCGGCCACAATGGCCGGCTGTTATAACCTCGTTTAGAAGTTCTAGATGATTGTCGACTTCACTCAGCAGTTCCTGAGCGATGTCTACCAGACATCGTTTTTGGTAGAAATACAAGAGTTTCGGAACACACACTTGGCTGCTGCACGTTTCACGCTCAAAACATCCTTTTCGAAAGTAAGAATTGGCCGACTACTTGAAAACGCGTGTAGCAAATAGAAATCCCTCCCGTTCCACGGTTACGAACGAAACGACTGAATCCCTCTGCACACCCGATCCACGACACTCAAATAGCACTGAGAACAATTTCGCAGTGGAAAACAGCATGGCCGTCACAAAAGGTGATATGAATTGTCTTCACTTTCGATTTTGTCATTCGTATCTTCTTCGGTCTTGGCAAACAATCCGAGACCCATTCTACTCTTTGTCGCTTTGTGGTAGGTTCTTACTGATAACACCGAATCTTGTCACCAGTGGTTATTTTTCCATAAAAGAGTTGTCCGCGTTTTCCAGAATCACTCCCGGCAGGCGTCCACGCGTCGTTGCTTTTGTTCGGAAGTCAAGATGCGCAAGACAAACAATTCAACTACTTTTCACTTCCCTAAAGGATTCTGGAGGAAGCCTTGGACGCATAATTTAGGTGTGTTCTGGTCTTCAGCTACAGCCCTGCGTGAGACATGACGTTCGTTTTTCAAAGGCTCACAAATTTTCGCAATGTTTCCGTCGGATGAACGTATAATGCGACGTCATGACCTTTCGTTGTCCTGTAGCGACATCTGTTCTTTGAAACGTTCAAACGACTCAACCACTTGTGTACGACTTACACAGTTATCGCTGTAGGCCTTCTTCTTGAACTCAAATGTTCCCGTAGGCGTGTTACGGAGTAAGGCGTGAAACAGAATCATTACTCGTTGCTCCATTGTGATTTGTGACTCAACAACATTGACACGCCACTGTCGTAACCCCACTACTTAAAACTGCCTGATCTGTACAAATAATTGGTAGAACGCACATATCTTGCTTGCGGTTGTTAGTTCCATCTGACATCGTAGTTACTGCACTGACGTCGCTTATATGCCAGAAATAAAATCTCCCTGGGCACTTTTTGGATTGACGGTGAAGCTCCATCCTCCAATGGGCAAATTCAGTCTACCTAAGCATACGCGACGGTCACTTGTAGCCCTCCAATGTTCAAAATTTTATACGTAAATACAATGATGGCAAAAGAAATCGCTACACCAAGAAGGAGTTGTAAGACATAGACGAAAATTGGTAGGTGTGTTTCTGCATCTGAAAGGTCATGTCTGTTTGGATTCCGCGCCAGTCGTATAAGAGTGGAGTCAGTAGAGACACTATCAGAATCACTTAAATATGTTACTTACACAAATGTATTCCCGAAATTTCACTACTCCACATTAATTATTTTTTTTGGTGTTTACGATCTTTTTTTCCGTCAGTGTATGAGTAACCGGACTGGCCACGAACAGTCCACGGCAACGATCTCAAGTCTGCGTCAATAGCAACAGCAAGTCATCACCTTCTGCCTCAATCATAACACAGCATCAAACGCAACACTGTGACACAAGTCACTATCTACGCAACACGTCCTTCTGTGCGTCATCGCCTACAAAGTAGACAAAAATCTGTTCTGCGTTTACTATAAATACGTCGTACGTGGAAGTAAAAAGTAACATATGAAGAGGACAATCAGACCTGTTAATTACCGATTTTGATGAGCCTGTCCTGAGTACCTGGATAACGGCTTTTCATGGAACGGTCTCTAGTTTCCAAGAAAATCGATGTTGAAGTTTTATGCGTATCTCTTATAACCGTAATGTTAATTATCTATCGCACGGCGAGCGTAACGCAGCGGCCAATATTCGTGATTAACACGTTGGCGGTCCGTGTTCAGATCCTGCCCCCGCACTTTTTTTCAGTTCCATCGTACGTAGTATCATTAAATAGTATATGTCATGCAAAATTATTCAAAGACAATCCTTTTCGCCGTCGTAACTTTGTTAATAAATCACTCATTACGGCAAACTTTCTTCAAAAGTGTATTCCGTTTGTAGTTCGTAGTTAAAATTCAAAATATTTGGACAACGTTCGCTTTCTTCCTAGGTGCGATCTCGCCTGTTGTTGTCCCCTCTCCCTCATGGACCGCTACGGAATCCCCAGGCCCTATAAACAGGCAGCATCACTTGTTTGCAACACTGACGAGAGCAGTGTGTGTCAAATGAATAGAGGAACTGGAAGAAACAAGCGTTTCTGCAAAAGAACAGCCAAAAGACGATTCATCAGAAATAGACGAGTGTGACCAACTGTCGAAGAATGAACTTAATGACGGTATCAGATACACCGAAAGATTGCTTCACCATCTGAACCTTCTCACAACTACAACACCGAACATGATTTTCACTAATTCCAATGCAAATGGAGATGCGATATCCAGCACATTACAAGATCTGTTCGCCGAAAGACGAATCATAATTGTAGTTGATTTAATACACGTTATCTATTCTGTAACAAACGGAATTCATATATGGAGGAAGTTTGTTGTAATGACTGATTTATTAACGAAATTATTACGGTGAAAATGCTTCATTCTGAATAATATGCGTTATATACTACTTAAAGATATTCTGTACAATGAAGTTGGGTGGGAGAGGGGTGGAGGGGGAAATACTGGGGCAGGATTTGAACCCTGACTGCCATCATGGTAACGATGAACCTGCGCTAAGTTCGCTGGGCAAAACACTTCCTGTGTTACGGGTATAGGTAGTACGCATGAAACTACAAATTGATTTTCTGGGAAACTAGGGACCGTCGCACGAAAAGCCGCTAGCAAAGTACTCGGGACAGGTCCGTTTACAACACTCGCTGACCCGTCGAAATCATGATTAACAGATCTGGTAGTCCCCTTGTAAGACTAAATTATCTACAGGAAACAAATATTTCTCAGATGGCTCAACGCCCAGGGATAGGTCATTCCGAAGGAAATATAATCATGTTCCCTGATAGAGAACGAAGTCAGGATGGCTCAGAGCAAACGAATTTCCACAATAACGCTAAACAATTACGTGTTTTTGTCAGACAGGCATGCAGACACAGTTAAAAGCTTCTTGACTTAGAGGAAATACACCGCTATCTTACGGTGAGTGTACGTCGACTGCACGCTGCCCTCACAGTGCACACCGCCGGCCGGTGTGACCGAGCGCTTCTAGGCGTTTCAGTCTGGAACCGCGCGGCCGCTACGCTCGCAGGTTCGAATCCTGCCTTGGGCATGGATGTGTGTGATGTCCTTAGGTTAGTTAGGCTTAAGTAGTTGTAAGTTCTAGGGGATTGATGACCTCAGATGTTAAGTCCCATAGTGCTCAGAGCCATTTGAACCACAGTGCACCTGCAAGTTTTACAGATTAGTGGTATGAGATGTGCACTTCTAGCGAAAGACGGTGAAAGACCGAAGGCCGGATGATATCCAAGTCAAAGTAATACAGCATATGATCCTGTCCCGCTCCATGTGTCTATTCGACGGCGCACTCAGCCTGAGAAGAGCAGCGGAGGTCTGAAAGACAGCTGAGACATTTATGGCATAATAAAAAAAATACTAGCAAGGATCCTGAGGATTATGAAACAATAGGTTAGTAGACTTTGTCAGTTAGAAAAGTGGCCGAAACGTTGGTTCGGCATTCGACAATATGACGCGGTCTATAACCCAGAAGAATTTTGTTGGAACTTTTGCTTAAAGTTCAGGAACGAATATTATGTGATCATCTCCATGTTCACAGAGAGCTTAATAGTATTGGACAGAATCAGTACGGTTTGGAAAGGCAAATACATTGGAGACATCAACAAAGCGGTTCAGATAGTTGGTAGCTCACGACAGAAATATCATGTCATGTCACGCTACGTGTAATAATGACGTCACATGCGAAATCGACAGGCTATGATGATTTACAATGTCCGTAGATTGTATTTTAACAAAAATTTCAGCCTTGAAGGTGAGTACAAAGGCCTCGTGATTGAGCGGAATATTGGACTTAATAAGGTGACAAAAGAAGATCATTAAAGGATGTCCACAATACTTGATCTGTATATCTGTTTCTCGGGATCAATATCTAGACTCTCTCTTACATGTGCAGACTACACACTGAGAAGAGTTTCTGAGACACGTGGGCTGTGAGGAGGCGAGAGGCTGTGGTAGACTTAAACGAAAGCAGTAGTGGTACACTCGCATAAACTAGCTATCGCAAGGTATAAAAATAGTTACCTTATGCTCGATGGGAAGTAATAACACAACAACATCCAGATCATAAAACTGGGCCGTACCTCCATCATGGGGAAATGCTACGTTTAATATTCAGGGCTCTTTATGTACACTAAGATGATCTTCTTTCACCACAGAACCACTGTAGCAATTAAAAAATGGTTAAAATCGCTCTGAGCACTATGGGACTTAACATCTGAGGTCATCAGTCCCCTAGAACTTAGAACTACTTAAACCTAACTAACCTAAGGACGTGACACACATCCATGCCCGAGGCAGGATTCGAACCTGCGACCGTAGCGATCGCGCGATTCCAGACCGAAGCGCCTTGAACCGCTCGGCCACTCCGGCCGACTGTAGCAATTAAAGGTAGTAAATTTATGCATAAAATTTGGTAAATAGGCACTGCCGCTGACAACGGTATTAGGTGTACAACAGCGCAATCTTTTTGGTTACTAAGAACATTGCAGGTGGCGTATGGTAGTACTAGCTCTGCGTTGCGCAGTGTAAGAAGATCCTGCGGCTCAGTGAAACCTTGGGAAACAGTACAGTGGAATCCTTTCTCGTTACGTCGGGTATGTATCCTACAGGCATCACGGCGATGTACGCAAATGCATTGTATCGTGAGCACAGAGGAAATCTCAGTATAATACAATCACAATCTAGAAGATAATGAGTAAAATCCAATTTAACAACTGGATTGAGGGTACGTGGCAGTGGATGCAGGACACCGGCGATATGAGTCGATGTGTTTACACGTTCTTCCCGAACATTCAGGAGTTATTAAAAAGGCATCAGTTAGAGAACGACATACTATATCAGCGGGCACTGTCCACGTCGGCTAAAATGATGCGCCTTCAGAGTCGACACTGAGACGCCCCAGGTTTCTCATCTCATGAGTTTTCCCATATCCGTTACTGTCATCATATTTGTCTCAGAAACCATCTCCATCTACATCTACTCCGCGTGCCACCATATGGTCCCTGCCAATCATCTTTTGCAGAGTCTCAGCCAAATGGTGCGTTTTTACAAGATAGCGATCACCATCTCAACGCTAAAACAAGGAGTATATGTATCAAACCACAATGATGAAACGAGCGAAGTATGTGATTTTGTTCCAGGAATTATCAGTGGTGGAAATGCAAGTAAAGCCGCTATGTGTGAGACTTGGAGTCAACGCAAATACTTGTATCACTTCACAGCGGAGCAAGAATACCATCAGTGCACCCTTACAGCACCTGACGAAGCTGAAGACGGGAAATGAACCTCGTTCCTAGGCATATTTACAGCAGCATACGTAGTAGAGTCTAGTCTAGTTGAAGCTGTAACTAAATCGGCGGAGATCAGTATAGATGAAGAATGAAGAATTATATGTAGGATAATAAACTGATTAGAAATTCCAAGACTGGATGTCAATATTTTCTCTTACTCTATATGTTATAATTTTAATCAGCTCTCCGGGCGTAACAGAATTTAATATTAATAGTTTAAGGAGTATCTGTTTTTCTGTTGTATTTTAAATATTGTAGGGTTTTGGTGTTAATTACCTTAGCTTTATCTATGTATCTTCGCAACTCTATTTCGTTTTCTTCCTTTTTTTATTTTCTGTGATACATCGGAATAGTAATTCCTTGACTATATAAGAAAAATAATAACACTGTAAAATCTTGCAATCCTTATTGTAACCAACAGAACCGATTATGCAGCTATGTAGCAAACAAAAATAAGAATAATGTTCTCTCAAATCCAGTCAGATAGACGATAACTAAAGATCAGTTGAAACAGTATATATTACACGCCTAGCTGAAATCAATTGTCCGACGTAAATCTATGTGCAACAGTTAGGACATGCAACTTCATTTTCCTGAGTGTATGTCATGTGTTTGATCAATATACGTACTGTGCAACAATGATTGCCACTTTGATAATATTCGCAAGAACAAGGACGTGAACATATTTTCCAAAGAAATAATGCGTATTCACACAGAAAACAACTATTGTTACGAATTTCGAGGAGAACAATCTTCGATGAGCGTAGTGATCCCTTCTATCATCACTTGCCGACAAAAGAGTCGGGAAGTTATTGAAGGGATCGCCGTGTCAAAAATCTACGGATACTAGTCACTGAATTCTGGCCCCTATTTTGACTGGACGAATGGTGGGATTCTTCCTATACTTCAGTGATGGGACCTGCAGATGGCCTAATGTAGCGCTGAAACTGGTTGCTCAAATAAAATAGGAAATTTAGACGGCTGAAGGTGTTTTGATTCGACATTTTATATTGAACAGCCGAGGTCCCGCAACCATCTGTATAAAAATGGACTTACAGGGAAAGATGTAGAACTTTGAAAACACTTATTTTATTTCAAAAGCTTTAGGAGTTTTCACGTAAATAATTCGGAGGCATTACCTTTCAGCACGTCCTCGTGCTTTGGTTCCTATCTCTTTGCATTTGATATGTTATTTTGTATGTAACGAGTAAAAAGAAAATAAGTTGTGCCGTATTCAAAGGAACATTCCTCTGTTCTCCTGGGAGGATACAGGGGAACTACGGAAAACTAAATATAGATGACAAGGAGGGGGCTTGAGCCCCTCTCCTCCGGCGCCGTCTCGGTAAGTGGATGTCGATGGGACGCTCTACTCCTGCCACCCTTCTTCTTACAATTTGTAGTTACGGATGATTTGAGAACAATTAGTTCTGGTTCAGCAGGCCTATATTCCGAATATAAGCAGATGCAGTGTTATCTGCACAACTAAGTGAAAATCTCCTGCCTCTCTCAAAAATACCGTCAGTATTGAATCATTAGTTTCGTCGACATCATGTGGGAACTTTCCCATTACCGTTAGTGGCGATGTAAGTTGACAAGAAATGAAAGACAGATGGATTTTATACATTGTTCAGATATATAAATACCGGGTACAAGTTCAATAGTACAAGCACTTAAGTGTAAATTGCAGATTATTCTCGTAGATGTTTATGTAGGTTAGAGCAAAAGTTCTGATACAGCGGGCTACCTTGGCTTTCATCTGAATAGATGTAGGAAAACCGCTGAAAAACACAGTAGAGAGCTTTACAACTTAATTATGTTGTTCCAGGATAGCCTAGTAAACAAGCTCATTAGACCACTACCCCTTGTCTCCTTTCTTGCCAAGTGAAGGAGGTGAAAATATTAACCATCTACTAACGCAGTAACGTGCGTTTCCAGGAGAAGGTTGGTGATTAGGAGAACAAAGTACAAATAGAGCATACTTGCCTCGACAGAAGTAATCCACAGACAAACATACATTTTACTGGTTGACTGTTGAACAGTCGGAAAAATATTTGAATTAAAAGAGTAAATTTTCCCTCGAAATAACATAAATTTTTCGGAGTCGTACCATATGTGATTCACAAGAGTTTTAGCATTCCTTGGAAATCGAGAAGCTGAAAAGAGGATGAATTTTATTTCGCGAGTTGTATTTATTACTTTATTTCTAACCTAGTTCACCATTTCTTGACCTCCATCCCAGCTGGGAAATGAACAGGTTAGAGTACATACTTTCTACTGATACTGCTTGAAAGGGCATAAATTGGAAAATCCAACGGTATAACATTTTGCAAAATCATTTTGTTTTAATTTCCGTGTTTTTGGTGAGTTAATTACCGCTCAGCCAACTTGTGTACAATATCACTCATTGACGGTATTAAGAGCCTTCATATCGTATAACATGTACCTAATTACCCTGGCCTTTCCTATTGTTTTATTTACATTTTATCAGTTTAATTCGCCGTAACTGATTTTTTTATAGGTCGGACTTCTAAGATCCGAACGACAATAAGAAACAATAAGAAATAGCAGATATGGTACTCATCAAATCTTTTGGCTGCATGTGGTGCTATACCCAATAAAGAAGTAGGAACGTTGAAACCTTAAGAAGATATGCAACTGTTCGAAAGTAGATTTTAGAAAGGAAGAAAGGATCCCTAGAACAAATCGTGCCCACAGTAGATTTAGTAGTAGAGCTTGTTTAATACTGCATTTGCTCCTTTAGTCGAAATATATAAAGACAGAGTATTGGCTTTCCAACTAGTTGTGAGGACCATACTTCTCGAGCCACCCTCTAAAGCAAACGACAATGCTGATCAACAAAAGATGGCTTTAATATGAAGAAGAAGCCAACGTTGTCAGTCAGAACTCCTCAGCGTCTTTCAAGAGAAGAGATCTTGAATTTCGCTGAACAAGAAGTGAATGAAAACATAAAGCCCAGTACGATCAGGTATCTTAATACGATTGAGATGAAATCACAACCGTGCAATCCAAAGACGAGTCGGAGATTTATTTGAAGGGAAAATCTACGAGTCACAAGCTTTCTAGAGGGCGAGGAGAAAAAACAGTACTCTTATAACTTGCCTGCCGGCCGCTGATCAGTATTACGTTCCTTTCAAATGTTTTCAGTTGTTTTCGGTAGTACCATTAACGCATTCTGTGTTAGTCTTTACATCCGATTCACAAAGCAAAAACTTAATTTTAAAATCGGTACGTGTGGCAAATGCTCCAAATTTAGCCTGATAAGTGATTTAGGTACTTAGATGGGTGGAATTAGGAAGACATTATTGTAAATTTCTTGTTTAAGTTTTTCAAACTCTGCTGAATTATTTCACCAAGGAAAGGGTTAGAAACGAAATGATTTCCGAAAACTCATATGGGGTAGTTACTTGTAATATTTATTGAATTTCAATCATAAATTATCCTCACACGGAGGAGAAATAACTTGAGAATAACTCACCATATATTTACAAATGGAATATACTGGAAAAATTCTAGTAATCTACCCACCATTTTCTTCAGATGAGTCCACTCTTATTCGAGAAATTCCGCATCGGGGACTGTCTTGGAAGATTCGAGAAATTGATCTGAAGCAACCCACTCCACAGTCTATTATATCTCCGATGAAACGAAAACCTATAGCTTTCGATTCATTGCAGAGATCATTTGTCTCTTTTGAAATCTGGGATTGGTATCAAAAGATCGGCAACGACATCGTCATTAGCACTTGATGAACAGTGTACAAGAAAAATGAAGGAATCGTGGAGTTTCACGTTTCGTATGTGACGCTGTCGTTAGAAATGAAGCAGTTGCTCTGTTGAACAACGATGAGAAAGTAAATTAGCGGTGAACTAATCAAAGGAACCACTCGTCATTTGTCTACAGTGCACCAGAGGAAATAATGGAAAATTTGGGTTATCAGACAGAGGTTTGAAATCCGCTGCTTCCGAATACAAGTTCAATGCTTCATCCACTGTGCTATGTCCTTCGGCCATGCTGCAGTTATTTGAGGACAGGATGGCTCTGAAGTCTTAGACTAATTTTCTTAAAATAATTTTTGTATTATTAATTTTCATTCTACTTTCATAAGCTTAAAGCTAAGTAAAGTTTCTGTAAGTATCTCTATTCTGTCAAATAGCCTATCAAAGATCGTTGCCGGCCAGTGTGGCCGAGCGGTTCTAGGCGCTTCAGTCTGGAATCGCGCGATCGCTACTGTCGCAGGTTCGAATCCTGCCTCGGGCATGGATGTGTGTGATGTCCTTAGGTTAGTTAGGTTTAAGTAGTTCTAATTTATAGGGGACTGATGACCTTAGATGTTAAGTCCTATAGTGCTCAGAGCCATTTGAACCATTTGAAGTTGCTTTCGAATGGGAATTGCGAACGTTTGATGAAAAGGCAACAAATCAACCGAATCCTCCATCGGAAAACACGTTTGGTGTGTCATACGCGGCCTTAGTGACAGTACATGTGTCATATGATTGGAATCTCTTACCGACACACCTAATTTGTACGACTGGTGAGTGAGATATGCCTCGTTGCCCGATGTGAATATGATCACTCCCAAGGAAATGATGAAAACATAATAGTTTTCACATAAGCTGCAACAAACGAACGCAAAAGTTTCAGAATTACACAGTTTGTCTGTGCTGTGTCAAAAAAAAAAAAATGTTTTTAATGTTTATGTAGTTGCATCCCGTTTTGGAAGTTTTGATTCTTGAATACCTTTGTTGTAACATAGTTCACACCCGTTGATTTGTTGTTTTCATTTCTGTGAGACGTCTATGTGGTATCTCGCCTGCTGTCACTACCCATCACATTTACTTATGACGGTAAGGTATTTTTACCACATGACTCATTTTCGATAACCAGTGTATAGTATCACAACTGCAATGACTACAGAAAGAGGAAAGACATTTCAATGACCGGACGAACAGTTCATAATGTTGTGGGAAAAAAAATCAGCAGGGTGGAGTGAACACCGCGCGGCCGTTCGAAAAACACTGTAATCACTTATTAAAAAAAAAGGTTCAAGTGGCTCTGAGCACTACGGGACTTAACATCTGAGGTCATCAGTCCCCTAGAACTTAGAACTACTTAAACCGAACCAACCGAAGGACATCACATACATCCATGCCCGAGGCAGGATTCGAACCTGTGACCGTAGCGGTCCCGCAGTTCCAGACTGAAGCGCCTAGAACCGCTCGGCCACAACTGCCTGCAATCATTTATCCACGACGCGATTTGTTTTACCGTATCCTCTATATTGCACTTCTTACTCTTAGGCCTTTCATTTTTTTTGTTTCCCTTTTTTCACAGTTCAGTACACCTTCTTCCTGTTTTCATGCTTAATCTGCGTTCCGTTTTTAACAGGCAATACACTGGGCCATCTTAGCACTAAATCTGAGAGGGATTCGATGCTGAGTTTCCCTTGTTGGTGTGCACATCAACTAAAATTATTACGAGGTTTTATTGAAGATAACTGATTTAACAATAACACGTCCGAAATGTCTAACACGATTATAAAAATCTGAAGTATTGAATCGATGGAACAAGAAAGGGAAGCTGATGTTTGGTATGTTACTAGCGGAAAGCAGCAGCGAGTCACTCCTCGTCACAGCAACGTTTACCGCAGCCAAACAAAATGGTTCAAATGGCTCTGAGCACTATGGGACTCAACTGCTGTGGTCATAAGTCCCTTAGAACTTAGAATTACTTAAACCTAACTAACCTAAGGACATCACACACATCCATGCCCGAGGCAGGATTGGAGCCTGCGACCGTAGCGGTCGTACGGTTCCAGACTGTAGCGCCTTTAACCGCTCGGCCACTCCGGCCGGCGCAGCCAAACAATCGCATCAAATGCTTCAACAAAATCCGGTTCCCACTGATAAGTTGGTTTTAATGACCCTATAGAAAAAAGAAGAAATTTTATCACAGGTAGCAAGGTAATGGTTCTCTATTTACGTGACCATTACTGCACTCCAACCCCAGTTATCGATGCCAGTAATATCGTACTACATTTCTGCGAAGTAACAGACATATTTTTGTGACAATATTCACATTTGGTTTTATTAATGTATAGGTACTCCGATGTATCGATATATTACAGTGATATGGTTCTTGTGTGTATTCATTTCTGTGAGACTACCATAATCTTTGACTTAATTGTAACCGTTTTGGCGCAAATGCGCACAGAGCAGTCTTTGTTTCACTTTGCAGAAGTTAAGTTGTTATTTCGCTTTGTAAAAGAACAGTCAAGTCTTGTGTTTGGTTAAAGTGAAATTAAATACACTCCTGGAAATGGAAAAAAGAACACATTGTCACCGGTGTGTCAGACCCATCATACTTGCTCCGGACACTGCGAGAGGGCTGTACAAGCAATGATCACACGCACGGCACAGCGGACACACCAGGAACCGCGGTGTTGGCCGTCGAATGGCGCTAGCTGCGCAGCATTTGTGCACCGCCGCCGTCAGTGTCAGCCAGTTTGCCGTGGCATACGGAGCTCCATCGCAGTCTTTAACACTGGTAGCATGCCGCGACAGCGTGGACGTGAACCGTATGTGCAGTTGACGGACTTTGAGCGAGGGCATATAGTGGGCATGCGGGAGGCCGGGTGGACGTACCGCCGAATTGCTCAACACGTGGGGCGTGAGGTCTCCACAGTACATCGATGTTGTCGCCAGTGGTCGGCGGAAGGTGCACGTGCCCGTCGACCTGGGACCGGACCGCAGCGACGCACGGATGCACGCCAAGACCGTAGGATCCTACGCAGTGCCGTAGGGGACCGCACCGCCACTTCCCAGCAAATTAGGGACACTGTTACTCCTGGGGTATCGGCGAGGACCATTCGCAACCGTCTCCATGAAGCTGGGCTACGGTCCCGCACACCGTTAGGCCGTCTTCCGCTCACGCCCCAACATCGTGCAGCCCGCCTCCAGTGGTGTCGCGACAGGCATGAATGGAGGGACGAATGGAGACGTGTCGTCTTCAGCGATGAGAGTCGCTTCTGCCTTGGTGCCAATGATGGTCGTATGCGTGTTTGGCGCCGTGCAGGTGAGCGCCACAATCAGGACTGCATACGACCGAGGCACACAGGGCCAACACCCGGCATCATGGTGTGGGGAGCGATCTCCTACACTGGCCGTACACCACTGGTGATCGTCGAGGGGACACTGAATAGTGCACGGTACATCCAAACCGTCATCGAACCCATCGTTCTACCATTCCTAGACCGGCAAGGGAACTTGCTGTTCCAACAGGACAATGCACGTCCGCATGTATCCCGTGCCACCCAACGTGCTCTAGAAGGTGTAAGTCAACTACCCTGGCCAGCAAGATCTCCGGATCTGTCCCCCATTGAGCATGTTTGGGACTGGATGAAGCGTCGTCTCACGCGGTCTGCACGTCCAGCACGAACGCTGGTCCAACTGAGGCGCCAGGTGGAAATGGCATGGCAAGCCGTTCCACAGGACTACATCCAGCATCTCTACGATCGTCTCCATGGGAGAATAGCAGCCTGCATTGCTGTGAAAGGTGGATATACACTGTACTAGTGCCGACATTGTGCATGATCTGTTGCCTGTGTCTATGTGCCTGTGGTTCTGTCAGTGTGATCATGTGATGTATCTGACCCCAGGAATGTGTCAATAAAGTTTCCCCTTCCTGGGACAATGAATTCACGGTGTTCTTATTTCAATTTCCAGGAGTGTATATGAAGATTGATACAAAACTGTTTTCTTGATGATGTGATAATTAAGAAGAAGCATATGTGAATTTACAAGAAGTTTAATAAAAATGTGGATCGTGAACACCAAGTCATAAATTATTTCTACCATACCAGTGTTCTGATCTGGGATTGTTTGATCATTAAGAATTTCCTGAAAAACGCATTTGTTAGGTCTTCAAATATTGCTATAATACAGATCTGGACCTTCTAGCAATTAAAGTGGAATCACCCTAGAATCAACAAGATGAGCCATAACAACTTCGACGAAATCTAAGTGGGAATCCATTCCAGATAAGTGCCAAAATTAATGACTTTTTTACAGTGACTTCATTATTTCCATTCTGACGATACCATCCACAGTCAATAACTTTGTTGTTGCCCGATAAAGCGAACATATGCCGCGTGAGCGACATTATTAATCTGATTTCTAACCTAGTTTGCAAGTGGTGTATTGTTAGAACATGCAAAGACATTATATACAGAGCGGAGAAAAATTGTGTCACGAAATTGTAACCCTGGATAGCTTATGCCAGTAGGAACCAAAATTAATAATGGTGTGTAGGTCGACAACGCACAATTTTTAAAATACGGGAACTTCGCGCCACGCGCTCCGATTGGCCGTGGGATTGCTTTGTTGTCGTTCGTCGGTTGACGGGCAGCGCTATGGTAGTCGCTTCACACATACACACGTCCGTCTCTCCATCACTGCCCCAACGTGATACGCACACGTGTCGAAAAGGTCTTGTTGTTTGTCTCCACCTCACGTCAGAGGCATTCACACCTAAGCTTCGCTTCGGAGCACACACGAGTCACCTGCGATTTAGTCATACAGTAAACATGGCGGCATAGTACTCGTTTGAAGAACAACGAGATATAGTTTTTGTTTATGGACTAGCCGACGGTAATGCTCATGGAAGTCGACGTTCGTATGAGGAACGGTACCCAGAAAGATGCCACCCAACACTCGCAAACGTTAGCAGCAATTATCCGGTGACTGACTGTTGTGTTGGCAGAGGAGCCAACACCGTGTTACTAGTGGAGGCCGAAATGGACGCGTTTTAGCTCACGCAGGCTGGCGTGGGGAGGGAAGAACTATACTGACGTGAGGTCTGGAACATGACAAGGAATTAGAATTCAGAAAGCGGACGTAATTAGTTTGATACTTAACTTTAATCCATTAATGATGAACGTCGCTCTTGACGGTACATTATTCACAATATTATCAGTTCAGAATGCATTCTTGAAGAATATGGCGCCTTGCTACGTCGTAGCAATTGACGTAGCTGAAGGCTATGCTAAACTGTCGTCTCTGCAAATGAGAGCGTATGTAGTCATCGCTAGCAAAGTCGGCTGTACAACTGGGGCGAGTGCTAGGGAGTCTATCTAGACTAGACCTGCCGTGTGGCGGCGCTCGGTCTGCAATCACTGATAGTGGCGACACGCGGGTCCGACGTACGAGGGCAGTTCAATAAGTAATGCAACACAATTTTTTTCTCGGCCAATTTTGGTTGAAAAAACCGGAAATTTCTTGTGGAATATTTTCAAACATTCCCGCCTCGTCTCGTATAGTTTCATTGACTTCCGACAGGTGGCAGCGCTGTACGGAGCTGTTAAAATGGCGTCTGTAACGGATGTGCGTTGCAAACAACGGGCAGTGATCGAGTTTCTTTTGGCGGAAAACCAGGGCATCTCAGATATTCATAGGCGCTTGCAGAATGTCTACGGTGGTCTGGCAGTGGACAAAAGCACGGTGAGTCGTTGGGCAAAGCGTGTGTCATCATCGCCGCAAGGTCAAGCAAGACTGTCTGATCTCCCGCGTGCGGGCCGGCCGTGCACAGCTGTGACTCCTGCAATGGCGGAGCGTGCGAACACACTCGTTCGAGATGATCGACGGATCACCATCAAACAACTGAGTGCTCAACTTGACATCTCTGTTGGTAGTGCTGTCACAATTGTTCACCAGTTGGGATATTCAAAGGTTTGTTCCCGCTGGGTCCCTCGTTGTCTAACCGAACACCATAAAGAGCAAAGGAGAACCATCTGTGCGGAATTGCTTGCTCGTCATGTGGCTGAGGGTGACAATTTCTTGTCAAAGATTGTTACAGGCGATGAAACATGGGTTCATCACTTCGAACCTGAAACAAAACGGCAATCAATGGAGTGGCGCCACACCCACTCCCCTACCAAGAAAAAGTTTAAAGCCATACCCTCAGCCGGTAAAGACATGGTTACAGTCTTCTGGGACGCTGAAGGGGTTATTCTGTTCGATGTCCTTCCCCATGGTCAAACGATCAACTCTGAAGTGTATTGTGCTACTCTTCAGAAATTGAAGAAACGACTTCAGCGTGTTCGTAGGCACAAAAATCTGAACGAACTTCTCCTTCTTCATGACAACGCAAGACCTCACACAAGTCTTCGCACCCGAGAGGAGCTCACAAAACTTCAGTGGACTGTTCTTCCTCATGCACCATACAGCCGCGATCTCGCACCGTCGGATTTCCATATGTTTGGCCCAATGAAGGACGCAATCCGTGGTAGGCACTACGCGGATGATGAAGAAGTTATTGATGCAGTACGACGTTGGCTCCGACATCGATCAGTGGAATGGTACCGTGCAGGCATACAGGCCCTCATTTCAAGGTGGCGTGAGGCCATAGTATTGAATGGAGATTACGTTGAAAAATAGTGTTGTGTAGCTAAAAGATTGGGGAATAACCTGGTGTATTTCAATGCTGAATAAAACAACCCCTGTTTCAGAAAAAAAATGTGTTGCATTACTTATTGAACTGCCCTCGTATACTAACGCACCGCGGCCGATTTAAAGGCTACCACCTAGCAAGTGTGGTGTCTGGCAGTGACACCACACTGACTTGGCGAGAAAGACTCGTTAGCCGGATATCTTGGTGAGCTGGAAGACCTCGAACACGACTGGATGCTGCATTTGAAGAGACTGTTCTGGAGCGCTTCGAGGAAGCTTGAGCGTTTGGACACGACATGGGTGTCACTCATTGGTTAATCTGGGAGGTTTTGAGGGATGATGGTCAGTATCCATTTAGTTTACACCCTGTCCAAGGCCTAAATGGCTCAAATGGCTCTGAGCACTATGGGACTCAACTGCTGAGGTCATTAGCCCCTAGAACTTAGAACTAGTTAAACCCAACTAACCTAAGGACATCACACACATCCATGCCCGAAGCAGGATTCGAACCTGCGACCGTAGCGGTCTCGCGGTTCCAGACTGCAGCGCCAGAACCGCGCGGCCACTTCGGCCAAGGCCTAAATCCTGTGGCGGACTATGAACACAGGCTATGGTTTTTCCGATGATTTCTGCGACGTTTTGCATGAGATCGCGACTTCCCCGCCATTGTGTTGTTTACCGACTAGTGCACCTTCCATCGGGATGGCCTTTACAACACTCGAAACGTTCGTTACTGGTCACGAGGAAATCTTCACGTCACGTACGTCCACTGACACCAGGAACGATTTTCGCTCAACATCTGGACAGGCATTGTGTGTGACCATCTGATTGGGCCGGTCCGTCTACCTCCTCGACTTACTGGAGGCAAATTACCTTCACTTTTTGTAAGAAACTCTACCCGGAGTGCTGGAAGATATGTCCCAGGACATATGGCTACGCATATGGTTGCAGCATGATGGAGCACCCGCACATAACCGTCATGCTGTGCGCGGATTTTTAATGAACTCTTCGACGGCCGGGTTATTGGCAGAGGTGCTCGTAGAACATGGCCCCCGCGAGCACCAGACCTCACGCCACCGGACTTTTTCCTGTGGGGATTTTTCGAGATTCTAGTTCACCCACCCAGACGCGAACCACCTAGCAATGAAGAAGAATTAATGGATCGCATTCAACATGCCACCAATTACCTCAGGGGGCTGTGCCAGGAATCTTTCAAAGAATTCGGCAAAACACCGTTCGAAGTTACCAAGCGTGCCTCCCGTCAGAGGGTCGCCAGTTCGAGCACCTGCTTTAAGTAAACAATGTCCTAGCTACAAAAAAAGGCCTGTACGCGAACTAACAGCTGTTGACGAGCTTTTTCTCGGCGCGTCTTATCATGAAACTACAATGGATGTGGATGTGTCGGGACCTCGTCAGATTCGCCCCCAGGCCCCCAGAGTGGAAGGCTGGCGCGCTGCCACCGAGCGTATGGGCAGCCTTGGATACATTGCGATCTCCGGTAGGCAAAGCATTCGAGGTCATGCGTTGTCCAGAGCATCCGGCAATAGGGCAATCCTGCGGCCAATCGGAACGCGTGGCGCCAAGTTTCCGCAGTTTAAAAGTTGTGCGTTGTCGACCTACACATCATTAGTAATTTTGGTTCCTACTGGCATCAGCTACCCAGGGGTAAAATTTCGTGACACAATTTTTCTCCACCTGGTACAGACTAAATAAATGTGCTGTTAAATTACACTGAACGACACAAGTAAGGGGTAACCTTCACGGAACCCCTTAATTGTGACACAGAAGTTAGAAATTTTAGCTCAAAGGTGCCTATAGCCTTCTTCTGTAATGGTGAAAGAGCGTTGCGCTCTACAACGTCACCCTCGCGCCCGGCCACGCTATAAACAGCAAGGTGTCGACACATGCGAGAAAAAGGCCACAGATCGGAAGTTCATGTGAGCTGTAAGGTGCGTTAATTATGTCACATTGGCACCAGATTTCGCCATATTCTGACCAACACCAAAGCGGACGTGCCACACGATGAGAAAGTCGTTACACCCCTTCTTACACACATTTCACCCCTTCTCCTTACACCTCCGCGGTGGAGATCAGAACCGCGACGCCCATTACTGAAATTACGCTTCTTCATATGGGTGGCCGAGGAAAATCTGTCAGACATACCGCATTTCAGAATATCCATGAAAAGGTCTCAAATTATGACATAAAGGGCGTCAATGAAATCATCCCTTTCCTTGGGGCGTTGATTCCAACACGTTTCGCAAACGAAAACGACAGTCTGCAGTGCGACGAGCAACAGGGCGATGTTCTAGACAACCTTCGACGCTGGAAACGTTGCCCGGATGATCCAACCTTCTCTAACGACATTGTGGGCCTGCAATCCCACTGGACGTAATCGCAGCCTTTGGAGTGTAGCGTGACCGCAGTTTTTGCTGTGGTGTACTGCGTGAACCACTAGGGATCGTTCAGAACCATTAGACGAAATGTGAACATAATCTGAAGCAGAAAAAGGGCGTTTATGCATTTTCAGCCGTCCTACTGCACGCCTTTCTATGGAATGATCACTATCGGGTGCAATACTGACGCATGTGTGTCTAAAAAGGCACCCCCCCCCCCCCGCCCACTCCAATCAGTGGACAGCACCTTCGTGGCCTCGTGTGCATCTTTGTTGGACATTTTAAAAATGTCTCTGTACGGAGACAGCCATTCACTCATTGCTAGGTGCTGGTGTTCAGATTTTGTCGAATAGTTTTGAACAGTCCCTACTGGTTCCACCCTGTAGACCAGAGCAAAAACTGTGGCCACGCTACACTCCAAAGGCTGCGATCACGTTCAGTGGGGTTGCAGGCCCACGACGTCCTCAGAGAATGGTTGGATCGTCCTGGAGAGGTCTTCAACGTCAAACGTTATCTACAACGTTGTCCTGTTGCTCATCGCACTGTGAGCTGTCGTTTTCGACTGCAAAATGTACGGGAATCAAAGCCCCAAGGGAAGGGATGGTTTCGTGCAAGCCCCTGAGACCTTTTCGGGCGGTTCTGAAATACGGTATGTCTGGCACATTTTCCTCGGCCACCCAAAATTCGTAATTTCAACGCTGGCCGTCGCGGTTCTGGCCTGCGGCGCAGAGGTGTAAAGAGAAGGGGTGAAATGTGTGTAAGAGGGGTGTGACACGTCCACTGTGCCAATGTGACATAATAAACCCACCTTATTGCTCACATGAGTTTCCCAGCTGTGGCCTTTTTTAGCATATGTCGGTAACTTGCTGTTGTAAGCAGCGCAGAGCACGAGGGTGACGTCACAGGGCACCACGCAGCACCATTACAGAGGAGGGTCGTAGGCACCTTTGAACCAAATTTTAAACTTCTGCGTCGCAGTGAGAGACAATTACGGGTTTTGAAAAAAGTGACCCATTAATTGTGTTGGACACTGTACGAGTGTAGACAGTTTAAAGGTATTACCATGAATAATTCTTGGCTTAAGGGCACATCAAACAGTGCTTAAAGTGAACATATGTGATGACTCCTTTTAGCAGACTGACTGTACTTAGCCTTTGCTAAACCATAAACAGCCAGTCGGGTTGTGGGAACTCTTACAATGTAGCTTACATGCATGAGTGAACATAAAACATAAGAATACTTTACAATATAGTGAAGCTGTCAAGCATTATTCGACGCCAGTTCCATGCACGAGGATCTTCTCTACCTTGTCCATAGCTTTATTTACTTAGTTAGCCACATGTTACATTGACCATTTGAACGATTTTGTTTTATCCAAATGACGTAGAAGGAGACGAAAAATATATAGATAGATGATTAGTTTTAACATTAGTGAACATGTCTGTTAGTCCTACTCACGCAACTACACTTGAAAACTAGTTCTGTTTCTTTAATTTTACAAGCTGACCCTCTGTACTAAAAAATTGTCTATGGAATAGAATGAGTTGTCCAGAAGGAATGATTTTATTTAAAATTTAAAGCTTGCTTTGCTACCTTTCAGACATTTTATGTTACTGGGAAAATGATCAAAAATCTTTGTTGATGCATATTGAAGTCTTTAATGATGGGTATTTTTTGCTTCTAGCATTTTATTGTTTATGTTTAATTTTTTCTTCTAATGTTGTAAGTATGAACAGTAGTATTCTTCTAACATTGTGTAGGATTATGTATGACAAATTTCTTTAGCGATTATATATATCATGAAGGTGCAGTTAAAATACTTAACTCCTTGAAAAGGTAAGATGACTCCGAGTGAACACCACACGTAATTCTCACTGCCCACTTTTATCCCGTCAGTGCTTTCTTTCTAAATGATGACTAATGAGGTACCCCATAAAATTATTCCTTTAGACGTTAGTGAGTGGTATTATCCAGAATATGTTGGAGGTTATTTCATTTATTTCGAAGATTAGCAATTACACGAAGAGCAAAGTAGCTGAACCTCATTGTCTTTGTGGCTCAGTAATACGCCTCTTCCAGTTCAAATTTTCATCAATATGTGCATTTAAAAATCTGGTGCATTCAACCCTTTTTACTGACTCCTATTCATGTGCTACATCAGTGGTTGGTATAAATTTATTTGTTGCACAGAACTGAATATATTGTGTTTTCTCAAAAACGTAGTAGAGAGTATTATTACAGAACCACTTAATAGTTTTTTAAAAATTACTAACAGTTTATTCTGTTGCTATCCCTGAACTGGATTTTTATAACTCTAGGATCATCTCCGAAAAGTACCAGTTCTGCTTGACAAATGTCAAGTGGAAGGTGATTCAAATATAGAAAGAATAGCAGTCGATCTAAAATTGAACCCTAAGGGACTCCGGAAATCTCCCCAGTCATTTCACATTAATGTGAAACAGTCTTATGTATTATTCTACGTAAGGTTTTTTTGTTATTCATGTAAGCCTAGGCTACCAGAGTCACGACTGATTACGTAAGAGCTTGCAAAGGCTAGCTGCAGTTGGTCCATCTGTAGGAGCCTCACACAAACGGTGACTCAGAGCCCGTTTTGACGCATGCTTTGGCCAAGAAGTGTTGTTACTATCACCTTTGAATTTCGTCAGTTTGTTTAGTTATCAACGTAATTACTTCGTATGTGTACTTGGAACTTGTAATATAGTTTCTTCTAAATTTTTATGGGTTTGTTGAAACCATCTGATTAGTAGAAAGCCCGCATCTCGTGGTCGTGCGGTAGCGTTCTCGCTTCCCACGCCCGGGTTCCCGGGTTCGATTCCCGGCGGGGTCAGGGATTTTCTCTGCCTCGTGATGGCTGGGTGTTGTGTGCTGTCCTTAGGTTAGTTAGGTTTAAGTAGTTCTCAGTTCTAGGGGACTGATGACCATAGATGTTAAGTCCCATAGTGCTCAGAGCCATTTGATTAGTAGAAACATATTTAGTCACTGAAGCATTTTATGTGGGTATTTGACTGCAATACAGTTTCCTGTTACCAGATTACAACGTTTCAATTTGACGTTTTATCAGAGGCAAGGAGGACGTAATCCTTTGAACCCTCATCTGATTTTACGTAGCACAATCATTTGAAAGTGAGATCTGGTCGACCAGATGGGGATTCGAACCCTGCCCTTGCCGAATGTGAGTTTCATTTCCAGGACTTCACATTTACGTCCACATCTACATGGCTGCTCGGCAAATCACAATTAGGTGCCTGACATAGGGTTCATCGAACCATCATCACAATAATTCTCTATTATTCCTCTCTCGAACAGTGCGCGGAGAAAACTAATACCTATATCTTTCCGTGCGAGCTCTGATTTCCCTATTTTATTATGATGATCATTTTTCTATATGTAGATCGGTGTCAACAAAATCGTCCCTTGGTCATAATGACAAGAGTTCACGTCCTCCATGACCTCCCCATACCATCTCAGATGTCATATGCTCCTTGTGTGTTAGGAAATCCATAAACAAGCGATCCATAAGGCACTCCGGCAGCATTTACCTCGACGTGGAGAAGCGGAGCTGATAAAATACAAGTGAGAGCCCTCTAAACTAATGTCGAAGACTAGCTGACAAACCCGGCACTGCCCGCGTATACATTTTACCAATTCTCTATTAGAAACGAAAACAAAGACTAAAGTATGTTTGTAGTGGAGTAACGAAAAAATTTCGTTTGCATCTACACGTAAAAACACCTTTAAAATTATGAAACACTCGTACGAAAAAATATGCATAATATAGAAACGTATAAGTACAGTGTACCAATTAAAAAACATGATCCCGCGCAGTTTCTGTACGCTGGTCGCAGCTGCTTCGCTTGTCTACAACGCGATTTTGTAAACGTCTCCATGGCAATGCCTCTTCATAGCTCTATAGACGGCTGCCGTTTTCGCCTACAATCGTTTGCGCTTCGCAGTTGAAAGCTGTCAAAAGCGGTGCCAGATGTCAGGGATTTCGTGGAGGTGACCCGACTGCAGGAGTGGATCATTAGTAAGGAATAAAATATACCAGTATTAAAACTCCATCCAAGATGCGGCATTTTTCCACGCATTTCAATTTTTATGACGTCGTACCTCTTGATCTTTCTGTCATACAATGATATAATGTTGTAGGTACATTTAGCGGCAAATGTGGATACTGTATGCAAAATTTGTGGTGAACAGAGTTAGTAGAAAATAAGTAACAAATTTAAACGCCACACACAATGTAACAATTTGTTTATGACGTCATACCTCGTGAAAGCAGTCTGGTACCATGATATACACTACTGGCCATTAAAATTGCTGCACCAAGAAGAAATGCAGATGATAAACTGTTATTCATTGGACAAATATATTATACTGGATCGGACATGTGATTACATTTTCACGCAATTTGGGTGCATAGATCCTGAGAAATCAGTACCCAGAACAACCACCTTTTGCCGTAATAATGGCCTTCTTGATACGCCTGGGCATTGAGTCAAACAGAGCTTGGATGTCGTGTACAGGTACAGCTGCCCATGCAGCTTCAACACGATACCACAGTTCATCAAGAGTAGTGACTGGCGTATCGTGACGAGCCAGTTGCACGGCCACCATTGGCCAGAAGTTTTCAGTTGGTGAGAGATCTGGAGAATGTGCTGGCCAGGGCCGCAGTCGAACATTTTCTGTACCCAGAAAGGCCCGTACAGGACCTGCAACATGCGGTCGTACATTATCCTGCTGAAATGTAGGGTTTCGCAGTGATCGAATGAAGGGTAGAGCCACGGGTCGTAACACATCTGAAATGTAACGTAAACTGTTCAAAGTGCCGTCAATGCGAACAAGAGGTGACCGAGACTTGTAACCAATGGCACTCCATACCATCACACCGGGTGATACGCCAGTATGGCGATGACGAATACACGCTTCCAATGTGCTTTCACCGCGATGCCGCCAAACACGGATACGACCATCATGATGCTATAAACAGAACCTGGATTCATCCGAAAAAATGACGTTTTGCCATTCGTGGACCCAGGTTCGTCGTTGAGTACACCATCGCAGGCGCTCCTGTCTGTGATGCAGCGTCAAGGGTAACCGAAGCCATGGTCTCCGAGCTGATAGTCCATGCTGCTGCAAACGTCGTCGAACTGTTCGTGCAGATGGTTGTTGTCTTGCAAGCGTCCCAATCTGTTGACTCAGCGATCGAGACGTGGCTGCACGATCCGTTACACTCATGCGGATAAGATGCCTGTCATCTCGACTGCTAGTGTTACGAGGCCGTTGGGATCCAGCACGGCGTTCCGTATTACCCTCCTGAACCCACCGATTCCATATTCTGCTAACAGTCATTGGATCTCGACCAACGCGAGCAGCAATGTCGATATACGATTAACTGCAGTCGATAGGCTACAATCCGACCTTTATCAAAGTCGGAAACGTGATGGTACGCATTTCTCCTCCTTACACGAGGTATCACAACAGCGTTTCACCAGGCAACGCCGGTCAACTGGTGTTTGTTTATGAGAAATCGGTTGGAAACTTTCCTCATGTCAGCACGTTGTAGGTGTCGCCACCGGCACCAACCGTGTGTGAATGCTCTGAAAAGCAAATCATTTGCATATCACAGCATCTTCTTCCTGTCGGTTAAATTTCGCATCTGTAGAACGTCATATTCGTGGTGTAGCAATTTTAACGGCCTGTAGTGTACTTTTGTAGGTACATTTAGCAGCATCTGTGGATATTGACTGCGAAACTTCTTCCGAATAAAGTTAGTAGCATGAAGTAATGCATTTAAAGGTCATACATGATGCAGCAATTTTTCGCGCAGCTCACTGTTTATGACGTCATATATCCTGAACTGTGATAGGTAGGTGGTTCTTGCCCCCACAGCGATTGTTGCCTGACAGTGAGGGATATGTGCTTTGGTTGAAATCGGTCCAGTGGTTTAGGAGATGTGGAACACACACACATACACAGACACACACACACATACATACATTTTTATAATATGTATGGATCTAGTCCTCTGACGGCCGCAAAATTAATGATGCAGCTTGACGTTGGAGACAGTAGTTTGGCTCATTCACGTTTCGATGCAGTTTTCACCCGAACGCGGTAAGTGTGTCGGTATTCGGTGTACGAGAAGAGAGTTGGTGACAGGGAGACCGTTGTTTTCGAGGACACGGACGCTAACTGCGCACGACCGCGAGACTGCGCGGTCGCCGCTGCCGGCGCTCAATAGCTATTAAAGTTTCATGCTGGCTGAGCGACAGCTAACCTCTCGCTGAGCGACAATTACGCAACCACAGACCGACGCTGCCGAAGGACGAGTCCAGAAATGGACGCCGCTGACCCCGCGTCGCGCGAGGTCAGTCGCTGCACTGGAAGCCCGCTAAAAAACCATCAAGAGGAAATGCTAGTTAGAGGACCGTGGGGCAATTAGCAGGTCCTAGTTATATTAACAAACCACTATTTCCACAGTCCAACAACCTGTGCTTACGCCTGTAATTACGTTTTCGTAGCTCAGCAAAGCGCGGCCTCCTACGAACATACTCAAACACACACCACTAAATTATGACACAACTTGGAAATACCTTAACAAATTGATTTTCACTACAACATGGTTCAAATGGCTCTGAGCACTATGCGACTTAACTTCTGAGGTCATCAGTCGCCTAGAACTTAGAAATAATTAAACCTAACTAACCTAACGACATCACACACGTCCATGTCCGAGGCAGGATTCGAACCTGGGACGTAGCGGTCGCTCGGCTACAGACTGTAGCGCCTAGAACCGCACGGCTACTCCGGCCGGCGATTTTCACTACAGTTGTACATGAGATTTTTTGTTAATGCCATCCAGTCAGCCTGAATGCAAAACTAGTGATTGTTTTAATTTCAAGTTTGACGTCGGATAACAAATGACAAAAGAGATATTTCTTTCGTGTAATATAATTACAAATGAAGAATTTTCGGATTTTTTTCCTTTGGTTGTATCGTGAAATCTTCCTTTTTGTCAAATTTCATGCTTCTAGGCCAACAGGAAGTTCACTAGAGGTTATGATTCGTAAGTCTGCGAGTATTAAAATATGAGACATAAATGGCTGTATCTTTCGAATGCATTGACTTACAACCTTCAACGTTTCACACTGCAAACAGTCCATGTAATAGACCTCAGTATGTGACATAAGTTTCAAATTGATATAAGAAGAAGGGGTTTTAACAGTTGGACAGACAGACAGAGAGACGGATGGACGAACGACAAAGAGATCCTTAAAGGTTTCGGCTTTTACCGACTGAGGTACGGAACTCTAAAAATAAATATACGATGGTAATTTAATAATTGAAGAGACAAATTGGTCTGGGGAAAAAACTGTTAGTGGGGCAAATTTGGTACTTTTATGGCTTTGAGTTGGCATCATTGGAATATGCCCTGATCAGCTGATGTATCAAGATTGTTTTGTTTATAACCTCAAAAATACATTCTAAGATGACGAGTCCGCTTGAAACGATCACTCTTTTACTTGCTGAAGGAGAGAAACCAGTGAATATATACTGTAGAATGTCTTAAAGTTTATGGTGAAGGTTGTATGAATAGTGTAAAATTTTTACAAGTGGGTAGAACAGTTCAAAAATGGTCGCGACTCAGTGACTGACGAACACCGTTCTGACCGACCAGTTACAGTTTCAACTCCCAAACTTGAAAGTCGAATTGATGGCATTATTCGTGCCGACCGCCGTGTGACAGTAGAAATGGTAGTTGATTAGGTTCAAGTTAGTACTGGGACAGTTCATAACGTTACCTGTAACAAGCTGAAGTACCGCAAAACATGTGCAAGATGGGTCCCAAAGGAGTCGACGCCGCTACACAAGGAAACAAGGTTGAGAGTGTGCACAGAGCTAAAGGAACGTTATGAAAGAGAAGGTGAGCACTTCCTATACAAAATTTTAACTTGTGATGAAACTTGGGTTCACTATTATGAGCCAGTATCAAAAAGACAAAGCATGGAGTGGAAGCACATGAACTCACCTGTCAGGAAAAAATTCAAAACCCAAGCATCAGCAGGAAAAGTCAAGTTCACGGTGTTTTAGGATGTTGAAGGACCAGTTTTTTTTGTGATTATCTCGAAGAGCAGCGTAAAATGAACAGCCAATACTACTCGGATTAGCTTTTAAACAAGGTGAAGCCAGCCATGAAAGAGAGATGTCGTGGATCTCAGAAAAGAGGTGTGATTCTCCAGCAAGACAGTGCGCGTCCTCATATTGCTCAACTAACCCGTGAAACCATTGACAAAATGGGCTGCGAAGTACTGCCCCATCTCCTTTACAGTCCTGATTTAGCACCTAGTGATTTCCATTTGTTTGGTTCACTGAAGAAGACATTACGTGGACGAGAAAAAGTTTCTGAGAAATTGGTTCAAGCATCAAGATAAAGAGTTCCTCGTAGGTTTTAGGAAGTCTTTTCTGAAGGTATATTTCTGGAGTGTATCCTATATGGAAGTGAAACACAGTTGATAAACACTATAGACGAAAACAGTATAGAACTTTTGAAATATGGTGTTACAAAAGGGTGTAAGAAATTAGATGGATAGATAGGGTAATCAATGAAGAGGTCGGGGAGTCGGGAGATAAGGTCTTTACGGAACAGCACGACTGAGAGAAGGAATAGGTTGATGGGAAATATCCGGCGCTCAAGGATTAGTCAATTTTGTAATGAAAGGAGGTGGAGGGGGCAGAAATTGTAAATGAAAATCGAGAGTCGACTTTAGTAAGCAGATTCAAGTATATGTAGGCTGCAATAACTGTGCAGAGACGAAGAGACTTGGCAAGGTAGACTAGTATGTGGTGTTGCATCAAACCAGTCTTAGAACGTGGAACAACAACAATAATCTAGACTGTAATGAAAATGAAATGGAGATGGGCGGAATATATAACCAGAGGAATGGATCACGGAAGTTCGTTTCTCGAGACGATGACGTAATGGAAGATTCGTAGATGACGTCAGAAAACATGGGCAAGCAACACTGATGCGTGCAGCTGCAGGAAAAAGTCTATAGGATGACTTTATCTCGTAGTGGATCTACATCTACATGATTACTCTGCATTTAAGTGCTTGGCAGAGGGTTCATCGAACGACAATCATACTATCTCCCTACCATTCCACTCCAGAACAGCGCGCGTGAAAAACGAACACCTAAACCTTTCTGTTAGAGCTCTGATTTCTCTTATTTTATGTAGGTTGGGCTCAACAAAATATTTTCGCATTCGGAAGAGAAAGTTGGTGACTGAAATTTCGTAAATAGATCTCGCCGCGACGAAAAAGTCTTTGTTTTAATGACTTCCATCCCAACTCGCGTATCAGATCTGCCACACTCTCTCCCCTATTACGTGATAATACTAAACGAGCTGCCCTTTTTTGCACCCTTTCGATGTCCTCCGTCAATCCCACCTGGTAAGGATCCCACACCGCGCAGCAATATTCTAACAGAGGACGAACGAGTGTAGTGTAAGCTGTCTCTTTAGTAGACTTGTTGCATCTTCTAAGTGTCCTGCCAATGAAACGCAAGCTTTGGCTCGCCTTCCCCACAATATCATCTATGTGGTCTTTCCAACTGAAGTTGTTCGTAATTTTAACACCCAGGTACTTAGTTGAATTGACAGCCTTGAGAATTGTACTATTTATCGAGTAATCGAATTCCAACGGATTTCTTTTGAAACTCATGTGGATCACCTCACACTTTTCGTTATTTAGCGCCAACTGCCACCTGCCACACCATACAGCAATCTTTTCTAAATCGCTTTGCAACTGATACTGGTCTTCGGATGACCTTACTAGACGGTAAATTACAGCATCATCTGCGAACAACCTAAGAGAACTGCTCAGATTGTCACCCAGGTCATTTATATAGATCAGGAACAGCAGAGGTCCCAGGACGCTTCCCTGGGGAACACCTGATATCACTTCAATTTTACTCGATGATTTGCCGTCTATTGCTACGAACTGCGACCTTCCTGACAGGAAATCACGAATCCAGTCGCACAACTGAGACGATACCCCATAGGCCCGCAGCTTGATTAGAAGTCGCTTGTGAGGAACGGTGTCAAAAGCTTTCCGGAAATCTAGAAATACGGAATCAACTTGAGACCCCCTGTCGATAGCGGCCATTACTTCGTGCGAATAAAGAGCTAGCTGCGTTGCATAAGAACGATGTTTTCTGAAACCATGCTGATTACGTATCAATAGATCGTTCCCTTCTAGGTGATTCATAATGTTTGAATACAGTATATGCTCCAAAACCCTACTGCAAACCGACGTCAATGATATAGGTCTGTAGTTCGATGTTGTAGTAATAGCTAGTCGTCGTTACATTACTGGTCCTACCAGTGGCAACGGTACACTGATCAGCGAGAATATTATGACCACCTACCTAATAACTCATATGTCGACCTTTGGCACGGATAACAGCGGTGACAGGTCGTGGCACGGGAGCAATCAGGCCTTGGTAGGTCGGTGGAGGGAGTTGGCACCACATCTGTAAACACAAGTCACCTAATTCTCGTAAATTCCTGGGAGGGAGCGATGAGCTCTGACGCCACGTTTAATCACATTCCAAACGTTTTCGAACGGGTTCAGAACTGGCGTGTTGGAAGGCCAACACATCAATTGAAACTCACCACTGTGTTCCTCGAACCACTCAATCAACTCTCGGCCTTGTGACATGGCCCATCTTGTTGAAAAATGCCACTGACGTCGAGAAACATGGGATAAGGCGTGTACTTGGTCTGCATCCAGTGTATGACCAGTCCTTGGCCGTCACGGTGCCTCGCACGAGCTCCACTGGACCCATGGATGTCCACGTGAATGTTCCCCAGAGGATAATGGAGCCGTCACCAGTTTGCCTCAGTTCCGAAGCACAGGTTTTAACGAGCTGTCCCCCTGGATGACGACGGAGTCGCGCCCTCCCCTCGGCATGATGCAGATGGTATCGGGATTCATTAGACCATGCAGTGGTCTGCCACTACGCCACCTCACCTTGGCTTCGCCACGTGTGGAAGGCACTCGCCACAGTACTCCTCGAACACCCGACAAGTCGTGCAATTTCCGAAATGCTCGTGTCGAGTCTTCGGGCCATCACAATCAAATGGTTCAAATGGCTCTGAGCACTATGGGACTCAACTGCTGAGGTCATTAGTCCCCTAGAACTTAGAACTAGTTAAACCTAACTAACATAAGGACATCACAAACATCCATGCCCGAGGCAGGATTCGAACCTGCGACCGTAGCGGTCTTACGGTTCCAGACTGCAGCGCCTTTAACCGCACGGCCACTTCGGCCAGCCCCATCACAATCCACCCTCGGTCAAACTCAGATAGAACGCGCGCCTTTCCCATTCTACACACGAACTGCACGCTCACTGATACTACATGGACCGTGCATGTGTCTGACTATCAGTCATTCCTCGCGAGGTGACGCTGTTACCGCCTGGACGAGTTGATATCGATAGTTGGTCGGTGGTCGTAATGTTCAGGCTGATCAGTGTATATGGTAAGTCGAATTCATAATTTAATGAAATCGTGAATCACAACTTTACGTTATGTAATTTGCATTATTAGCATGTGACCCTAAAAGGAGTTGTTTTTCTTTGTTCCATGAGCGGCGGAACAAGAAACTGGTAGCGACTGCACTCTTCATATCCAAGAGAGCAGTTAACGCAGCCGAAATTATTCCCCACGAATTCGGCGGCCACAGGGATGACGGAGGTGCCAAGAGCGCCAAGTTCTTACTGTTCCTATTTTTATTAACAATGTAAAAAGCAAGAAAGATATAATTTGTGTTGAAAAACTTTCAGTCGGTCTTGAGATCTTGAAATGCCAACAGCTGTAAACTGATCTTGTTATTTAAAAGTTATTATGTTATACGACGTAGCATGCGTTGTGTGCCTATAACACTTTTGTAAAGTTGTGAGAATTAATTTGAAGATATCAGTGTTCTAATTTATCTTGAAAATTCCCTGAAGATAATCTCTGAAACTGGAAAAAATAATATCATATTTCAACAATACGTTCTTAAAGATGAGATTTAGAAGTGATAAAGGTTATCTTTAGATTCAAAATATTTGCGCAAATGTATGTTTTGTTCTGACTGGTGATAGTAAATCAGTTCAATGTGAACACTGATACTGAAATATTCTTTAGTTAGAACGCTCTAAATACTTTAATGAAGTGTATGTTGAAAGTTTTGCGTTTAATTTTAGAAGAGGATATTACCTATCAGAGACTATACCATTCAACTGCGTGGAAGTAATTATGATCTCTGGTGAAAACAAACCATGCAAATTGCAAATAAAAATGCAAATGTTTGAATTTTCATGATATTATAGGCCCATACCTCTCTGATAAGTGAAGAATATTCAAGTCAAAGATCCAATGTTTATAAAGAAATAGATGACACGTTACTTCAGGGGTTTTAGAGAACAGAGATATTATGACGAGCAGAGCTGTGGGATAGTAAAGAATACTGCATTTAAGTGTGATCTATGAGTCGGAATAGCAACGCGAAAATTAACGAATCCAGTTGCTACTAATTTCAGCATTGTTTTGGAAAAATAACAGTATCTACCTGGTATATTACAGAAACAAGCCCAGAATGAGAGCGTAAAAACGTACAAGAACCTGTCAGTATTAAATTATTTTCGGATGTATGTGAGATGCAATATTCGTGGGTATAACTTGAGATCTGAAGAAAAATAGGTACGTCGCGTTAAATACGTGCTGCTGGCTGTATAACGAGTTTCTATCTCGTTAAGAAAGTCGTACCACTACAGAATGAGATAGAAACAGTAGCGAGGACATAAAGTACCAGGGTAAAAGTATTGTGAAAAAGAAAATTCCGTCAGGAAGAAAGAAGACGACCGTAAGGGAATCAAAAAAGGAAAGTGAGAAGCTGAAGAACAAGATTTATACGAAGGCTCACGAACAGAAGGATAGGCCTTGGGGGACGAGGGGAGTTTATTTGTGCTGGAGAGATTCAGCACCGGCTGGGGGACTGTTGGGAACCCTCTAGAAGCGATCACCGCTCCAAGGCGGCACTATAGCAGTTCGCGGTACACAATTCAGGACAGAAGTCACACACAGAGCGGCTCTCAAACCGCCACCGCATTCCTGCTACCCTTAACGTCGTCTGCTGATGGAGAACACATTTCAGTTTATATCAGTCCGAGTGAGTCAGATCGATTGCTGAAAACTGTGTATTGAAAAGAAAACTCTGTGACTGTGAAAGTGATTTGTGTTGATCAGAATTAAATAGATTTAACAAATAATAATAATAATAATAGTTAGTGATAGCTAAAGAAGCTATATCAGGAGCGGTATCCTTGAATTCAGTATTTGGGAGTTGTATTTGTCAAAGAACGATAGATCCCATATCCGTTCAAATGGTTCAAATGGCTCTGAGCACTATGGGACTTAACTTCTGAGGTCATCAGTCCCCTAGAACGTAGAACTACTTAAACCTAACTAACCTAAGGACATCACACACATCCATATCTGTAATATTTATACGTTTATAATGGTAACTAGACGATCAGTGACTTGAGTATGCACGTAGTGTCTTAGTATGTGCGTTGGATATGAAGGATTTATTGGCCGCTAATCTAGGGCGAATGAGTGCAAATATAAAATGCATCAATGACAGTTTAGCTTCAAGAAATATGGACCAAAATTTAAAAGGAGTGAATACTAATATGGAACGCAGTTTAAAACAAATGAATGACAGCCTATCGACTGTAAGCGAGGAATTAAATACTCATTTTAGTAAACCACGATTAGAAAAGGAACTTATTAAAACACAAATAGTACAACTTGTAGAAGAACTTTCGGTTAAAACAGACGACGACAACAGTGCAAAATCGAATAATCGTGTTAGGGAATCTAAGCCAGAGACGGAAGTAATGAGTAAGACAATAGATACCTTAGCTGAAGAGATCCAACAATCTGTGGATAATAAGGTAAAGAATATTAGAAACGAATTCAATGCGTCTTTGGACAATTTTAAGACTAATCATGCTCGGCTACAGGAGAACAGTATGGAAAAAATAGGAGATACCGAACAGTATTTACGGGGGCAAGTGAGTAATATAAAATTAGAGCGTGAAAGAAATAGGACCGGTCTAGAGAATAAAAGAATTCGGATTAAGAGTCGTTGTCTTTCTCAGGAATATAGAAAAGGAAATAGGTAACTGAAAAGTTATAGAGCTAGAAACACAGATAAGTCAACTGTAGAGAGTAAGCCTACGGAGGAGCCATAAGACAGTAATGGTAATAGTTAGCACTGTTGCATGGGTTCCAAGAACATGAGACGATAGAAGGGGAGAAACAATCCTCCCGTTCAGTCAAAGACTTTTTGGAGGAATGGAGATTTGAGAATGGGGGACGGTTGTCTAAAGAGATACAGTCGTTTAACAGAGGGAATGGAGTGCATCAGGTCATGTTTCGAAGTCATTTGATGTGGGTTAGCTTCCACGTTGAATGGCTACAAATAGGTAGAGTTTACCATTAGTAAATTGGAAGATTTGGCACAAGAGTGGAGAATACCGAATACGAAGGATTTTAATGACTGTAAAGAATTTTGTCGCTTACTCAGTGAGGAATATTGGAATACAGGGGTCCAGGAGAATCTTACTTTGGAATTTTCAGATCCTAAACCGTATGATAGAAAATGGGGAGGATATAAATGCTATTTCAAGGGCCATTGAGACAGGGCGAATCTCTTAGATAAACCAGTAGACGTTGAACACATAATTTGTGTATTAACTGACCGCCTGCCTATACAGTCCAAGTTACGCGCGAAGGGCTGTACCAATATTAACGAACTGTTGCATTATTTAGGAGAGTTAGACACCCACAACGAAAAGGAAAGAGTGGGCCCGGAGAAATCGGAATGGATTTCCAGACAACCAGCGAAATTCCAATAAAGAGGCAGAAATAGTAAGTAGTCAGTTTTGTGAAACTAAAGAAGCAAATTTAATAATCGAGGAACGAGAAACCAGACTAATTATCAAGGTCAGCGTCCTCGTAGCATGTCCGACAATCTGTAGTAAATCGTAACGGCAGTAACAGAACACGAGGAAAACGAAGAAGTTCCTATGCGAGTGCCATTCCATGGGACCAGGAATCATGAAATGTAGGCCCAAGAGGTTAGGGTTCCAGACCTTAGGCCAAGAACGGCAATTGATAGAGGAATTATTAGAAGAAGGAGAAATTTGTCCAGAAAATGAAACTACAAAACGAATAACAGTAAAAAGTGGAGAAATACACTATGAAAATGATTCTAGCATCGGGCGGCGATATTAGTCTTGTAAGTAAGGAGTTTTTTGAGAAACAGAAGATTAAACGGAAGTATCCTACATACCATGCAAAGGTAATTCATGTGGTTGGAGTTACTGGTGCTCGGGAAAATTCTGTAAGAGAGGAATTATTATTACTTGTCCTAAGTGAACAACTGAAGTGCGATCAAAATGTTAGTAGTACTTTACCTAAACGTGTCAGTGTTACTCAGACTGGACTGGTTCAAATGGCTCTAAGCACTACGAGACTTAACATCTGAGGTCATTAGTCCCCTAGACTTAGAACTATTTAAACCTAACTAACCTAAGGACATCACACACGTCCATGCCCGAGGCAGGATTCGAACCTGCGACCGTACCAGCAGCGTGGTTCCAGACTGAAGCGCCTAGAACCGCTTGGCCACAGCGGCCGGCGACTGAACTGGTACCTGATTTTGCCCGCAAGAAGTTAATTCAGTCAAATCCATGTCATGTAATAGAAATTCCGTTCGTTGGAAGTGGGATCGACGGGAAAGCAAGGAAAAGCTAGATGGCAATTTTCTCAAATACCTGTGAAAAGGCAACTGTAGGAAGAACAACAGAAAACTAGATCATGGAGAGTGAGGATAAATAATTTGACCAGAAAATAACAGAGAAGGATCGAAGCAGTGAACTGTTAGCTAGTCAAGAAAAGGACGAGCTATTAGATCTGCTTATGCGACATACAAGTATTATCAGATCAACCCGGGACTACCCAGAGTTACGATGCCAAATAACATTCAAGAGACGAAAACTTTCTTTGTGAAGCTTTGCACAAAACCCTTTTCACTGAAAGATTCCGCTAGGAAGCAAGTGAGCAAGATGGTATAACAGGCGAGTATAGGGTGGGCACCATAAAAAGTCTTGGGCAGTCATACAACGGGAGAGCCTTTATTAAACTAGTTAAGATCGCAACCCCAGTGTAAAAGAGAGGTTACTCATGACGTGGTTGAACAACGACTGAAACAAAGTGCACACAAACAAATAAAAGTACATCATAAGGTAGTGAAGATACCTAGGATGGTGTTGGAAATTTAGTAATGGTGCGAACACAGAAATGTTGTGTTCAGTCTAAAACGAAAATAAACAAGCTTCACTCGAGAGACCACAGACCTTGCGAAGTCGTGACGATTAAACACCAAAAGATTTGTTTACGGGGGAATACAGAGATCTCTATAACATCGAACATATCGAGAAATATAGAAAGTTACTAGTGAGAAAGGTGTCTAAGGCGATAAATTTAAAAACATAACAAACGATGACATGTGGTAGAGCTGTGTTCCAAATTTTGTTATGGTTACATTTAAGTTTCCTTGTTTATGACAAGAAAGAAGTAGGAATGAAAATACATAATGGGGTATTGTCTAAGTTGGATAGGACTAAAAGACAACAGTTAGGGACACGGCATAAGAACCGGCATAGTAAGACTTACAAATTTAATCGGACACCAAGTAGGGAAAGTGATCGGAGAGATCGAATATAGAAAAGGCATAAACCAGCAGCGTGATTCCTAGTCTACCATGTGGGAAAAAAAGGAGGGACCTTTGACGACCGCGAAATAAGGAAGGAAAAAGAAAAAAGAAAAACAGTTCTTGTGTCTGAGAAAGAGTGCCGTAAATCTATCTAACTGAATCACACGAAAATTTTAATCGATATACTCGTAACACTATATTTACAATGTCTGTCTTCTGTGGAAACGAAAAGTAACAATTTATTTGGTGCCAAAGAGGTTTACTATTATTGTTATGTCGTGATCATTAATGTTATGTATATTAACATACAACTGAAAAATGTAATTTACATCTTTGGCCTCATAAATATTTTCATTAAACTTTAATAATTTTGTGGAATTCAAACAATGGATTGCAGAAAGACCAGAAACTTTATTTAATTTTGCTATTTCTTTAATTCTCTGTCTTAGTTGCGCTCCCTGTAAGTATTTGTTCATTTTCAAATCACTATCCGCGCCGTTCACTTGAGAACGACACAGGTAATGGTTTGAAAATGAACAAATACGTTCGAAATTACTAGACACTATT